>NC_090445.1:1329918407-1330246157 GCF_031143425.1 Pleurodeles waltl
CAACACGTACACGCGTAACAAATACTCAAATTACTAAAGATATAGAAAGACCACAGACAGACAGACAAAATAACTTTATTCGGACTCACGTGAAACCATAAAAGTACACAGAATATAATTTCAAACATCAATCATTATGTATATATGACAAATAATCTTAAAGTCTTAAAACAGTTAAAATGTTAAAGAGAGACTATAAAAGGTGTGCAAAAGAACAGGAAATACATTTGTTTATATTACTTCTAGATCCAAAATATACATAAAAAATCCTTAAGAAAACGTTGACGCATCAAAAAGTATTTTTCAGCCCTATTAATATAGAACGCATTTTACGTCTAATTGCATAGCAGCTGTGCAAAATAGCAAAACATCTGAATAACTTCCAGCAATATCTTTGGTCTAATCATACAAAATAACACCCCTAAAGCTGGGAATTTTACACAATCAATACACTATTAGACATATCTCAATTTAATTATTTTAAAGTGCATTTTGCATGAAGGTGAATAATATCACGAATATAAAAATCAGTCTGCCTTAAGAATTCATGGGCTCGTAATAGACTTTCCGTTGGTTTTTGGACACAATAATAAAACTCACAACAGCAAAACGTATTTCAGGTGAGGCAACAGGTTGCAAGTATCTCAGACCATTTTTATATGAAGGGGTTGCAAATGTTTAAGAACGGGGCAGAGGGATTGAGTCAGATAAACAGAATATAATTTACAAAAAAGCATAAAGGTCAATGTAGATTGAATAGAGATGTTATCACATGGACAACAAGAATGTATGGATATTCTAGACCCTGCTACTGGAAAAGCTACCAGGTAGTGAATCAAATTTGGCCTCAATCTTGTTATATAATACCTATGCAGAGGATTAGGTAGCCATAATAAGTATGTATTCACCCCTGAAATATTTTCAAGCAGCATGAAGTTCATCACTGACTCCATGTTAAGGGCTCTCACAATGCACTCTTCTTTCCTGTACGCCAGATACTGTTTTTTAACCCGGTCTTTAGTTTTTACACAAATATCCTCAGGATGATCAAAAAGGGCCTGTAAGCCAAGATCATAAAAAATTATTTTGACATATGCCAGCCAAGGGATTGTTTGTCATTTGGCCAATTTTCAACAATCTGCTAACACGAACCGAGAAAATGCTGCATTCGGTGTAGCCCACATTTTGATCCATAGAAACAGGGGACCTAAGTCTATAAGTCATCAATATAATCTACCCCTAATTCGAGATGGAGGATCAGACTCGCTGTACTTTGAGGTAGTGCCAATAGGCAAGTTAAAAATCTATTCTCTGCGCCTTGTAATTGCCCTGGTGGGGAGCTACCCCCATACACCAGCACCATAAACCCCAATTGAAATTAATTTGCTTCTATATAGTTGTATCAATTCCTAATGTATTTACCACCAAGCTGCTTTGCAAATCTAAATAGCGTGTCCGATGCTGCTCCTCGTTTAAGTGCTCTTTGCGCAATCAATCTCTCTCAAGACCCACATGTATCAAACAAAATGCCCAAATAGCTAAAAAAAGGCACTTTTGTCAACTGGGTCCCCCCTATATAGAAATTCTTGGGTTTGGTAGTTTTGGGGCCAGAGGTCATTAGAAATGATTTTTGAAAATATACCTTAAGCTTACGTATGGACATAAAGTCATAGACTCCATCCAGCAAATGTTGAAGGCCATTTGCCTTTAGTGCCGTAGGACTGCATCATCTGCATAGAAAAGGACCGGAATATCTCGAGAGCCTAGGCGTGATATTTCCAAACTATAGGGTTCTAAATGTACCTATTGAATTAATATACAATAGGAATAAAAAAGACACAAGGATCCTTGTCTCACACCTCTGGACACCCTAAATGGACTTGTACAATCCCCTGACAATGTGTAACACACCTTTGTGGTTGTATCTGTGTGTAATCTTTGCACCAAGTCTACCAGAGCGTGATAGTAGTTTTCTGCTTTTTTGATCTTGACATGCCCTTCGCTCTTTTCCTTTTAGTGCTAACGAGTTTTTGATTCACTTGGGGTATTGGTTCTCCCAATAAAATGTTAAGATCAGTATCCTTCAGGAAAGATTCAGGATTTATATTTGTGATAGGTAAAACAGGTGGCGAAACAACCTGCAGAGATTGTTGAAATTCTCCCTCCTGAATATAGGTCTGGGCTGAATTTGAGTTATTTAATCTATCTGAGTGTAATATAGCTAGTGACAGTCATCTCTCTGTCATTTCAATCTCCTAAGAGTACCCACTGCTGTGAGAAAGTAGCCTCTTTCTAGCCTTGTTACCCCCACTTTTGGCCTGTTTGTGAGTGTATGTCAGGGTGTTTTCACTGTCTCACTGGGATCCTGCTAGCCAGGGCCCAGTGCTCATAGTGAAAACCCTATGTTTTCAATATGTTTGTTATGTGTCACTGGGACCCTGCTAGTCAGGACCCCAGTGCTCATAAGTTTGTGGCCTATATGTATGTGTTCCCTGTGTGGTGCCTAACTGTCTCACTGAGGCTCTGCTAACCAGAACCTCAGTGGTTATGCTCTCTCATTTCTTTCAAATTGTCACTAACAGGCTAGTGACCAATTTTACCAATTTACATTGGCTTACTGGAACACCCTTATAATTCCCTAGTATATGGTACTGAGGTACCCAGGGTATTGGGGTTCCAAGAGATCCCTATGGGCTGCAGCATTTCTTTTGCCACCCATAGGGAGCTCTGACAATTCTTACACAGGCCTGCCACTGCAGCCAGGGTGAAATAACGTCCACGTTATTTCACAGCCATTTTACACTGCACTTAAGTAACTTATAAGTCACCTATATGTCTAACCTTTACCTGGTAAAGGTTAGGTGCAAAGTTACTTAGTGTGAGTGCACCCTGGCACTAGCCAAGGTGCCCCCACATTGTTCAGGGCCAATTCCCCGGACTTTGTGAGTGCGGGGACACCATTACACGCGTGCACTACATATAGGTCACTACCTATATGTAGCTTCACAATGGTAACTCCGAATATGGCCATGTAACATGTCTATGATCATGGAATTGCCCCCTCTATGCCATCCTGGCATAGTTGGCACAATCCCATGATCCCAGTGGTCTGTAGCACAGACCCTGGTACTGACAAACTGCCTTTTCAGGGGTTTCACTGCAGCTGCTGCTGCTGCCAACCCCTCAGACAGGTTTCTGCCCTCCTGGGGTCCAGCCAGGCTTGTCCCAGGATGGCAGAACAAAGGACTTCCTCTGAGAGAGGGTGTTACACCCTCTCCCTTTGGAAAATGGTGTGAAGGCAGGGGAGGGGTAGCCTCCCCCAGCCTCTGGAAATGCTTTCATGGGCACATTTGGTGCCCATTTCTGCATAAGCCAGTCTACACCGGTTCAGGGACCCCTTAGCCCTGCTCTGGCGCGAAACTGGACAAAGGAAAGGGGAATGACCACTCCTCTGACCTGTACCTCCCCTGGGAGGTGCCCAGAGCTCCTCCAGTGTGCTCCAGACCTCTGCCATCTTGGAAACAGAGGTGCTGCTGGCACACTGGACTGCTCTGAGTGGCCAGTGCCATCAGGTGACGTCAGAGACTCCGTCTGATAGGCCCCTTCAGGTGTTGCTAGCCTATCCTCTCTCCTAGGTAGCCAAACCCTCTTTTCTGGCTATTTAGGGTCTCTGTCTCTTGGGATTCCTTAGATAACGAATGCAAGAGTTCATCCGAGTTCCTCTGCATCTCTCTCTTCACCTTCTGCCAAGGAATCGACTGCTGACCGCGCTGGAAGCCTGCAAAACTGCAACATAGTAGCAAAGACGACTACTGCAACTTTGTAACGCTGATCCTGCCGCCTTCTCGACTGTTTTCCTGGTGGTGCATGCTGTGGGGGTAGTCTGCCTCCTCTCTGCACTAGAAGCTCCGAAGAAATCTCCCGTGGGTCGACGGAATCGTCCCCCTGCAACCGCAGGCACCAAAGAACTGCATCACCGGTCCCCTGGGTCTCCTCTCAGCACGACGAGCGAGGTCCCTTGAATCCAGCAACTCTGTCCAAGTGACTCCCACAGTCCAGTGACTCTTCAGTCCAAGTTTGGTGGAGGTAAGTCCTTGCCTCCCCACGCCAGACTACATTGCTGGGAACCGCGACTTTTGCAGCTACTCCGGCCTCCGTGCACTTCCGGCAGAAATCCTTTGTGCACAGTCCAGCCTGGGTCCACGGCACTCTAACCTGCATTGCACGACCTCCTAAGTTGTTCTCCGGCGACGTGGGACTCCTTTGTGCGACTTCGTGTGAGCACTGTTTCACGCATCCTCGTAGTGCCTGTTTCTGGCACTTCTCCGGGTGCTGCCTGCTGCTGAGAGGGCTCCTTGTCTTGCTTGACGCCCCTTCTGTCCCCTGACGCAATTGGCCACATCCTGGTCCCTCCTGGGCCACAGCAGCATCCAAAAACCCTTACCGCACGATTTTTCAGCTAGCAAGGCTTGTTGGCGGTCTTTCGGCGGGAAAACACTTCTGCACGACTCTCCCCGGCGTGAGGGATCCGTCCTCCAAAGAGGAAGTCTCTAGCCCCTGTCGTTCCTGCAGAAACCTAAGCTTCTACTATCCAGTAGCAGCTTCTTTGCACCCACAGCTGGCATTTCCTGGGCATCTGCCCATCTCCGACTTGCTTGTGACTTTGGACTTGGTCCCCTTGTTCCACAGGTACCCTCGACTGGAAATCCATCGCTGTTGCATTGCTGGTTTGTGTCTTTCCTGCAGAATTCCCCTATCACGACTTCTATGTCCTTTAGGGAACTTTAGTGCACTTTGCACTCACTTTTCAGGGTCTTGGGGTGGGCTATTTTTCTAACCCTTGCTATTTTCTAATAGTCCCAGCGACTCTCTACAAGGTCACATAGGTTTGGGGTCCATTCGTGGTTCGCATTCCACTTTTGGAGTATATGGTTTGTGTTGCCCCTATCCCTATGTGTCCCCATTGCATCCTATTGTAACTATACATTGTTTGGACTGTTTTCTAAGACTATACTGCATATTTTTGGTATTGTGTACATATATCTTGTGTATATTTGCTATCCTCATACTGAGGGTACTCACTGAGATACTTTTGGCATATTGTCATAAAAATAAAGTACCTTTATTTTTAGTATAACTGTGTATTGTGTTTTCTTGTGATATTGTGCATATGACACTGGTGGTACTGTAGGAGCTTCACTCGTCTCTTAGTTCAGCCTAAGCTGCTCTGCTAAGCTACCATTATCTATCAGCCTATGCTGCTAGACACCCTATACACTAATAAGGGATAACTGGGCCTGGTGCAAGGTGCAAGTACCCCTTGGTACTCACTACAAGCCAGTCCAGCCTCCTATATTGGTTGTGCAGCGGTGGGATAAGTGCTTTGAGACTACTTACCACTCTTGTCATTGTACTTTTCATAAGAGAAAAATATACAAAACAAGTTCAGTGTGTGTACACATAGCTAAAAAGTTTTGCATTTCCTCTTTTCACTCTTTTCTAAGTGCTGAAAAGTACTTCTAAACTTTCTAAAAGTTCAAAAAAGTTTTAAAAGTTTTTTTTTTCTATCTTTCTAAAAGCTCTGACAAACTTTTTTTCTCTTTTTCTATCACTTTAACTCTCTCTAAAAATGTCTGGTGCAGGCCAAAATGTTGATCTGTCCAAACTTGCATATGATCACCTTAGCTGGAAAGGAGCAAGGAGTCTCTGCATAGAGAGAGGTTTGAGTGTAGGGAAGAATCCTTCCTTGGAATTATTGCTTAACATGCTTAGAGAACAAGATAAGGCCAGAAGAGCCCCATTTGTTGAAAAAGCTGCTAATGGTTCCCAATCTGATCCAGGGACCCCCCTAGGAAAAGATTCAGGAAAGAAACTTCAGAGCCTGCCCATTACTAGACAGTCTAGCATAGTTGGTACTGATGTAGAGTCACACCATACAGATAGTGTTGTCTCACATCATAGCAAGAGCATTCATTCTCACCACAGTAGAAGTGATGTTTCTGTTAACCAAGCTGGTAGGGTGCCTTCTGTAAGGGACAGGTCTCCTTCTGTCCATTCTCATCATACTTCTGTTTCAAGACATGTCCCTCCCACCCACCCTGATGACAGATTGTTAGAAAGGGAGCTCAATAGATTGAGAGTGGAACAAACCAGACTGAAGCTCATGAAGCAACAGCTGGATTTGGATAGACAGACTTTAGAAGTAGAGAAGGAGAGATTGAAGTTGGGTTTAGAAACCCATGGTGGCAGCAGCAGTATTCCCCATAGTCATCCTGCAAAAGAGCATGATTCCAGGAATCTGCACAAGATAGTTCCCCCTTATAAGGAGGGGGATGACATTAACAAGTGGTTTGCTGCACTTGAGAGGGCCTGTGCTGTGTAGAATGTCCCTCAAAGGCAGTGGGCTGCTATCCTATGGCTATCATTTAGTGGAAAAGGTAGGGATAGGCTCCTTACTGTGAAAGAAAGTGAAGCCAATGATTACAAAGTTCTTAAGAATGCACTCCTGGATGGTTATGGCTTAACCACTGAACAATACAGGATAAAGTTCAGAGAGACCAAAAAGGAGTCTTCACAAGACTGGGTTGATTTCATTGACCATTCAGTGAAGGCCTTGGAGGGGTGGTTACATGGCAGTAAAGTTACTGATTATGACAGCCTGTATAACTTGATCCTGAGAGAGCATATTCTTAATAATTGTGTGTCTGATTTGTTGCACCAGTACTTGGTGGACTCTGATCTGACCTCTCCCCAAGAATTGGGAAAGAAGGCAGACAAATGGGTCAGAACAAGGGTGAACAGAAAAGTTCATACAGGGGGTGACAAAGAGAACAATAAGAAGAAAGATTGTGAAAAATCTCAAGATAAGCATGGGGACAAGGGTAAAACCAAAGATCCCACTTCAAATCTTAAACACTCTTCAGGGGATGGGGATAAAACAAATTCTTCCTCTTCTTCTCAACCTAAACAATTTAAAAAGCCTTGGTGCTTTGTGTGTAAAAACAGAGGCCATAGGCTAGGGGATAAGTCCTGTCCAGGTAAACCCCCTGAGCCTACCACCACTAATACATCAAGCTCTAGTGCCCCTAGCAGTAGTGGTACTAGTGGTGGGACTGCTTGCAACAGTCAAGTTAAGGGTGTAGTTGGGTTCACTTATGGGTCCATAATAGAAACTGGGGTAGTCAGTCCCAAGACAGTTTCTGTCACACCTAGTGGCATTGGCCTTGCCACACTGGCTGCTTGTCCCCTTACAATGGATAAGTACAGGCAGACAGTTTCAATAAATGGTGTTGAGGCCTTGGCCTACAGGGACACAGGTGCCAGTATCACTTTGGTAACTGAAAACCTAGTGGCTCCTGAACAACACATCATTGGACAACAGTATAAAATTATTGATGTCCATAACTCCACTAAGTTTCTTCCCTTAGCTATAATTCAGTTTAGTTGGGGTGGAGTTACTGGCCCTAAGCAGGTGGTGGTATCACCTAGCTTACCTGTAGACTGTCTCTTAGGTAGTGACCTAGAGGCCTCAGGTTGGGCTGATGTAGAGTTTTATGCCCATGCAGCCATGCTGGGCATCCCAGAGGAATTGTTCCCTCTCATTTCTACTGAAATGAAAAAGCAAAGGAGAGAAGGCCTGAAAACTCAGGATCCCTCTCCATCAACAGGTAAAAAGGGTATCACAGAATCCCCTAACCACCCTGCCATTCAGGATACCATTCCTGTGGTGGGAGAAACCTCTCCTGGGGTGGCACCTGTTCCAAGGGAAGCATCAGCTGGCAAAGCTGTACTCCCTGAGGTAGAAGTACCTCTCTGTGGGATAACTAACATTGGTGAGAAAAAGAGCACCATTTTAGTTAACATGGAGCATCCCTCCAACCCTCCCAGAGAAACTTTAGTGCAGAAACTCTGCACTGCCTCACAACACTTAGGACAGCATCCCTGCCCTAGTGTGGAGCTCATAGGACAGCATCCCTGCCCTGCTCCAACTCAAGAGAAACAGCATCCCTGTTCTCTCTTCCAGCCATATGGACAAAGTTTTTGCCCAGCTATGGCTTTACTAAGACAGCATCCCTGTCTGGCATTTCAATCATTACAAATAGGTTCAGTGGACAATTCCCACTGCTCTAAACTAAAACTTACTGATAGAAACTCTGAAAATACATCTTCACATTGTTGCTTAGCTAAAAAACTTCAAACAGGGTGGTTTACATCCCCACAGGGAAGTAACCATATAGTGGATGATAAAGGGAGTAACCAGTCTATTGCAGAGCTACTCTCTACTTATCACCACTTAGACAATAAACTCTCAACTGGCCAAGGTTAGCCTTATTGTCCTTCGTTTGGGGGGGGGGGGGTTGTGTGAGAAAGTAGCCTCTTTCTACCCTTGTTACCCCCACTTTTGGCCTGTTTGTGAGTGTATGTCAGGGTGTTTTCACTGTCTCACTGGGATCCTGCTAGCCAGGGCCCAGTGCTCATAGTGAAAACCCTATGTTTTCAGTATGTTTGTTATGTGTCACTGGGACCCTGCTAGTCAGGACCCCAGTGCTCATAAGTTTGTGGCCTATATGTATGTGTTCCCTGTGTGGTGCCTAACTGTCTCACTGAGGCTCTGCTAACCAGAACCTCAGTGGTTATGCTCTCTCATTTCTTTCAAATTGTCACTAACAGGCTAGTGACCAATTTTACCAATTTACATTGGCTTACTGGAACACCCTTATAATTCCCTAGTATATGGTACTGAGGTACCCAGGGTATTGGGGTTCCAAGAGATCCCTATGGGCTGCAGCATTTCTTTTGCCACCCATAGGGAGCTCTGACAATTCTTACACAGGCCTGCCACTGCAGCCTGAGTGAAATAACGTCCACGTTATTTCACAGCCATTTTACACTGCACTTAAGTAACTTATAAGTCACCTATATGTCTAACCTTTACCTGGTAAAGGTTAGGTGCAAAGTTACTTAGTGTGAGGGCACCCTGGCACTAGCCAAGGTGCCCCCACATTGTTCAGGGCCAATTCCCCGGACTTTGTGAGTGCGGGGACACCATTACACGCGTGCACTACATATAGGTCACTACCTATATGTAGCTTCACAATGGTAACTCCGAATATGGCCATGTAACATGTCTATGATCATGGAATTGCCCCTTCTATGCCATCCTGGCATAGTTGGCACAATCCCATGATCCCAGTGGTCTGTAGGACAGACCCTGGTACTGCCAAACAGCCTTTTCAGGGGTTTCACTGCAGCTGCTGCTGCTGCTGCCAACCCCTCAGACAGGTTTCTGCCCTCCTGGGGTCCAGCCAGGCTTGTCCCAGGATGGCAGAACAAAGGACTTCCTCTGAGAGAGGGTGTTACACCCTCTCCCTTTGGAAAATGGTGTGAAGGCAGGGGAGGAGTAGCCTCCCCCAGCCTCTGGAAATGCTTTCATGGGCACATTTGGTGCCCATTTCTGCATTAGCCAGTCTACACCGGTTCAGGGACCCCTTAGCCCTGCTCTGGCACGAAACTGGACAAAGGAAAGGGGAGTGACCACTCCCCTGACCTGTACCTCCCCTGGGAGGTGCCCAGAGCTCCTCCACTGTGCTCCAGACCTCTGCCATCTTGGAAACAGAGGTGCTGCTGGCACACTGGACTGCTCTGAGTGGCCAGTGCCATCAGGTGACGTCAGAGACTCCTTCTGATAGGCTCCTTCAGGTGTTGCTAGCCTATCCTCTCTCCTAGGTAGCCAAACCCTCTTTTCTGGCTATTTAGGGTCTCTGTCTCTTGGGATTCCTTAGATAATGAATGCAAGAGCTCATCCGAGTTCCTCTGCATCTCTCTCTTCACCTTCTGCCAAGAAATCGACTGCTGACCGCGCTGGAAGCCTGCAAAACTGCAACATAGTAGCAAAGACGACTTCTGCAACTCTGTAACGCTGATCCTGCCGCCTTCTCAACTGTTTTCCTGGTGGTGCATGCTGTGGGGGTAGTCTGCCTCCTCTCTGCACTAGAAGCTCCGAAGAAATCTCCCGTGGGTCGACGGAATCGTCCCCCTGCAACCGCAGGCACCAAAGAACTGCATCACTGGTCCCCTGGGTCTCCTCTCAGCACGACGAGCGAGGTCCCTTGAATCCAGCAACTCTGTCCAAGTGACTCCCACAGTCCAGTGACTCTTCAGTCCAAGTTTGGTGGAGGTAAGTCCTTGCCTCCCCACGCCAGACTGCATTGCTGGGAATCGCGACTTTTGCAGCTACTCCGGCCTCCGTGCACTTCCGGCGGAAATCCTTTGTGCACAGTCCAGCCTGGGTCCACGGCACTCTAACCTGCATTGGACGACCTCCTAAGTTGTTCTCCGGCGACGTGGGACTCCTTTGTGCGACTTCAGGTGAGCACTGTTTCACGCATCCTCATAGTGCCTGTTTCTGGCACTTCTCTGGGTGCTGCCTGCTGGTGAGAGGGCTCCTTCTCTTGCTCGACGCCCCTTCTGTCCCCTGACGCAACTGGCCACATCCTGGTCCCTCCTGGGCCACAGCAGCATCCAAAAACCCTTACCGCACGATTTGCAGCTAGCAAGGCTTGTTGGCGGTCTTTCGGCGGGAAAACACTTCTGCACGACTCTCCACGGCGTGAGGGATTCGTCCTCCAAAGAGGAAGTCTCTAGCCCCTGTTGTTCCTGCAGAAACCTTAGCTTCTACTATCCAGTAGCAGCTTCTTTGCACCCACAGCTGGCATTTCCTGGGCATCTGCCCATCTCCGACTTGCTTGTGACTTTTGGACTTGGTTCCCTTGTTCCACAGGTACCCTCGACTGGAAATCCATCGTTGTTGCATTGCTGGTTTGTGTCTTTCCTGCAGAATTCCCCTATCACGACTTCTATGTCCTTTAGGGAACTTTAGTGCACTTTGCACTCACTTTTCAGGGTCTTGGGGTGGGCTATTTTTCTAACCCTTGCTATTTTCTAATAGTCCCAGCGACTCTCTACAAGGTCACATAGGTTTGGGGTCCATTCGTGGTTCGCATTCCACTTTTGGAGTATATGGTTTGTGTTGCCCCTATCCCTATGTGTCCCCATTGCATCCTATTGTAACTATACATTGTTTGGACTGTTTTCTAAGACTATACTGCATATTTGTGGTATTGTGTACATATATCTTGTGTATATTTGCTATCCTCATACTGAGGGTACTCACTGAGATACTTTTGGCATATTGTCATAAAAATAAAGTACCTTTATTTTTAGTATAACTGTGTATTGTGTTTTCTTGTGATATTGTGCATATGACACTGGTGGTACTGTAGGAGCTTCACTCGTCTCTTAGTTCAGCCTAAGCTGCTCTGCTAAGCTACCATTATCTATCAGCGTATGCTGCTAGACACCCTATACACTAATAAGGGATAACTGGGCCTGGTGCAAGGTGCAAGTACCCCTTGGTGCTCACTACAAGCCAGTCCAGCCTCCTATATTGGTTGTGCAGCGGTGGGATAAGTGCTTTGAGACTACTTACCACTCTTGTCATTGTACTTTTCATAAGAGAAAAATATACAAAACAAGTTCAGTGTGTGTACACATAGCTAAAAAGTTTTGCATTTCCTCTTTTCACTCTTTTCTAAGTGCTGAAAAGTACTTCTAAACTTTCTAAAAGTTCAAAAAAGTTTTTAAAGTTTTTTTTTTCTATCTTTCTAAAAGCTCTGACAAACTTTTTTTCTCTTTTTCTATCACTTTAACTCTCTCTAAAAATGTCTGGCGCAGGCCAAAATGTTGATCTGTCCAAACTTGCATATGATCACCTTAGCTGGAAAGGAGCAAGGAGTCTCTGCATAGAGAGAGGTTTGAGTGTAGGGAAGAATCCTTCCTTGGAATTATTGCTTAACATGCTTAGAGAACAAGATAAGGCCAGAAGGGCCCCATCTGTTGAAAAAGCTGCTAATGGTTCCCAATCTGATCCAGGGACCCCCCTAGGAAAAGATTCAGGAAAGAAACTTCAGAGCCTGCCCATTACTAGACAGTCTAGCATAGTTGGTACTGATGTAGAGTCAAACCATACAGATAGTGTTGTCTCACATCATAGCAAGAGCATTCATTCTCACCACAGTAGAAGTGATGTTTCTGTTAACCAAGCTGTTAGGGTGCCTTCTGTAAGGGACAGGTCTCCTTCTGTCCATTCTCATCATACTTCTGTTTCAAGACATGTCCCTCCCACCCACCCTGATGACAGATTGTTAGAAAGGGAGCTCAATAGATTGAGAGTGGAACAAACCAGACTGAAGCTCAAGAAGCAACAGCTGGATTTGGATAGACAGACTTTAGAAGTAGAGAAGGAGAGATTGAAGTTGGGTTTAGAAACCCATGGTGGCAGTAGCAGTATTCCCCATAGTCATCCTGCAAAAGAACATGATTCCAGGAATCTGCACAAGATAGTTCCCCCTTATAAGGAGGGGGATGACATTAACAAGTGGTTTGCTGCACTTGAGAGGGCCTGTGCTGTGTAGAATGTCCCTCAAAGGCAGTGGGCTGCTATCCTATGGCTATCATTTAGTGGAAAAGGTAGGGATAGGCTCCTTACTGTGAAAGAAAGTGAAGCCAATGATTACAAAGTTCTTAAGAATGCACTCCTGGATGGTTATGGCTTAACCACTGAACAATACAGGATAAAGTTCAGAGAGACCAAAAAGGAGTCTTCACAAGACTGGGTTGATTTCATTGACCATTCAGTGAAGGCCTTGGAGGGGTGGTTACATGGCAGTAAAGTTACTGATTATGACAGCCTGTATAACTTGATCCTGAGAGAGCATATTCTTAATAATTGTGTGTCTGATTTGTTGCACCAGTACTTGGTGGACTCTGATCTGACCTCTCCCCAAGAATTGGGAAAGAAGGCAGACAAATGGGTCAGAACAAGGGTGAACAGAAAAGTTCATACAGGGGGTGACAAAGAGAACAATAAGAAGAAAGATTGTGAAAAATCTCAAGATAAGCATGGGGACAAGGGTAAAACCAAAGATCCCACTTCAAATCTTAAACACTCTTCAGGGGTAGGGATAAAACAAATTCTTCCTCTTCTTCTCAACCTACACAATTTAAAAAGCCTTGGTCCTTTGTGTGTAAAAAAAGGGGCCATAGGCCAGGGGATAAGTCCTGTCCAGGTAAACCCCCTGAGCCTACCACCACTAATACATCAAGCTCTAGTGCCCCAAGCAGTAGTGGTACTAGTGGTGGGACTGCTGGCAACAGTCAAGTTAAGGGTGTAGTTGGGTTCACTTATGGGTCCATAATAGAAACTGGGGTAGTCAGTCCCAAGACAGTTTCTGTCACACCTAGTGGCATTGGCCTTGCCACACTGGCTGCTTGTCCCCTTACAATGGATAAGTATAGGCAGACACTTTCAATAAATGGTGTTGAGGCCTTGGCCTACAGGGACACAGGTGCCAGTATCACTTTGGTAACTGAAAACCTAGTGGCTCCTGAACAACACATCATTGGACAACAGTATAAAATTATTGATGTCCATAACTCCACTAAGTTTCTTCCCTTAGCTATAATTCAGTTTAGTTGGGGTGGAGTTACTGGTCCTAAGCAGGTGGTGGTATCACCTAGCTTACCTGTAGACTGTCTCTTAGGTAGTGACCTAGAGGCCTCAGGTTGGGCTGATGTAGAGTTTTATGCCCATGCAGCCATGCTGGGCATCCCAGAGGAATTGTTCCCTCTCATTTCTACTGAAATGAAAAAGCAAAGGAGAGAAGGCCTGAAAACTCAGGATCCCTCTCCATCAACAGGTAAAAAGGGTATCACAGAATCCCCTAACCACCCTGCCATTCAGGATACCATTCCTGTGGTGGGAGAAACCTCTCCTGGGGTGGCACCTGTTCCAAGGGAAGCATCAGCTGGCAAAGCTGTACTCCCTGAGGTAGAAGTACCTCTCTGTGGGATAACTAACATTGGTGAGAAAAAGAGCACCATTTTAGTTAACATGGAGCATCCCTCCAACCCTCCCAGAGAAACTTTAGTGCAGAAACTCTGCACTGCCTCACAACACTTAGGACAGCATCCCTGCCCTAGTGTGGAGCTCGTAGGACAGCATCCCTGCCCTGCTCCAACTCAAGAGAAACAGCATCCCTGCTCTCTCTTCCAGCCATATGGACAAAGTTTTTGCCCAGCTATGGCTTTACTGAGACAGCATCCCTGTCTGGCATTTCAATCATTACAAATAGGTTCAGTGGACAATTCCCACTGCTCTAAACTAAAACTTACTGATAGAAACTCTGAAAATACATCTTCACATTGTTGCTTAGCTAAAAAACTTCAAACAGGGTGGTTTACATCCCCACAGGGAAGTAACCATATAGTGGATGATAAAGGGAGTAACCAGTTTATTGCAGAGCTACTCTCTACTTATCACCACTTAGACAATAAAGTCTCAACTGGCCAAGGTTAGCCTTATTGTCCTTCGTTTGGGAGGGGGGGGGATTGTGTGAGAAAGTAGCCTCTTTCTAGCCTTGTTACCCCCACTTTTGGCCTGTTTGTGAGTGTATGTCAGGGTGTTTTCACTGTCTCACTGGGATCCTGCTAGCCAGGGCCCAGTGCTCATAGTGAAAACCCTATGTTTTCAGTATGTTTGTTATGTGTCACTGGGACCCTGCTAGTCAGGACCCCAGTGCTCATAAGTTTGTGGCCTATATGTATGTGTTCCCTGTGTGGTGCCTAACTGTCTCACTGAGGCTCTGCTAACCAGAACCTCAGTGGTTATGCTCTCTCATTTCTTTCAAATTGTCACTAACAGGCTAGTGACCAATTTTACCAATTTACATTGGCTTACTGGAACACCCTTATAATTCCCTAGTATATGGTACTGAGGTACCCAGGGTATTGGGGTTCCAAGAGATCCCTATGGGCTGCAGCATTTCTTTTGCCACCCATAGGGAGCTCTGACAATTCTTACACAGGCCTGCCACTGCAGCCAGGGTGAAATAACGTCCACGTTATTTCACAGCCATTTTACACTGCACTTAAGTAACTTATAAGTCACCTATATGTCTAACCTTTACCTGGTAAAGGTTAGGTGCAAAGTTACTTAGTGTGAGGGCACCCTGGCACTAGCCAAGGTGCCCCCACATTGTTCAGGGCCAATTCCCCGGACTTTGTGAGTGCGGTGACACCATTACACGCGTGCACTACATATAGGTCACTACCTATATGTAGCTTCACAATGGTAACTCCGAATATGGCCATGTAACATGTCTATGATCATGGAATTGCCCCTTCTATGCCATCCTGGCATAGTTGGCACAATCCCATGATCCCAGTGGTCTGTAGCACAGACCCTGGTACTGCCAAACTGCCTTTTCAGGGGTTTCACTGCAGCTGCTGCTGCTGCCAACCCCTCAGACAGGTTTCTGCCCTCCTGGGGTCCAGCCAGGCTTGTCCCAGGATGGCAGAACAAAGGACTTCCTCTGAGAGAGGGTGTTACACCCTCTCCCTTTGGAAAATGGTGTGAAGGCAGGGGAGGAGTAGCCTCCCCCAGCCTCTGGAAATGCTTTCATGGGCACATTTGGTGCCCATTTCTGCATTAGCCAGTCTACACCGGTTCAGGGACCCCTTAGCCCTGCTCTGGCGTGAAACTGGACAAAGGAAAGGGGAGTGACCACTCCCCTGACCTGTACCTCCCCTGGGAGGTGCCCAGAGCTCCTCCAGTGTGCTCCAGACCTCTGCCATCTTGGAAACAGAGGTGCTGCTGGCACACTGGACTGCTCTGAGTGGCCAGTGCCATCAGGTGACATCAGAGACTCCTTCTGATAGGCTCCTTCAGGTGTTGCTAGCCTATCCTCTCTCCTTGGTAGCCAAACCCTCTTTTCTGGCTATTTAGGGTCTCTGTCTCTTGGGATTCCTTAGATAATGAATGCAAGAGCTCATCCGAGTTCCTCTGCATCTCTCTCTTCACCTTCTGCCAAGGAATCGACTGCTGACCGCGCTGGAAGCCTGCAAAACTGCAACATAGTAGCAAAGACGACTACTGCAACTCTGTAACGCTGATCCTGCCGCCTTCTCGACTGTTTTCCTGGTGGTGCATGCTGTGGGGGTAGTCTGCCTCCTCTCTGCACTAGCAGCTCCGAAGAAATCTCCTGTGGGTCGACGGAATTGTCCCCTGCAACCGCAGGCACCAAAGAACTGCATCACCGGTCCCCTGGGTCTCCTCTCAGCACGACGAGCGAGGTCCCTTGAATCCAGCAACTCTGTCCAAGTGACTCCCACAGTCCAGTGACTCTTCAGTCCAAGTTTGGTGGAGGTAAGTCCTTGCCTCCCCACGCCAGACTGCATTGCTGGGAACCGCGACTTTTGCAGCTACTCCGGCCTCCGTGCACTTCCGGCGGAAATCCTTTGTGCACAGTCCAGCCTGGGTCCACGGCACTCTAATCTGCATTGCACGACCTCCTAAGTTGTTCTCCGGCGACGTGGGACTCCTTTGTGCGACTTCCGGTGAGCACCGTTTCACGCATCCTCGTAGTGCCTGTTTCTGGCACTTCTCTGGGTGCTGCCTGCTGCTGAGAGGGCTCCTTGTCTTGCTCAACGCCCCTTCTGTCCCCTGACGCAATTGGCCACATCCTGGTCCACAGCAGTATCCAAAAACCCTTACCGCACGATTTGCAGCTAGCAAGGCTTGTTGGCGGTCTTTCGGCGGGAAGACACTTTTGCACGACTCTCCACAGCGTGAAGGATCCGTCCTCCAAAGTGGAAGTCTCTAGCCCTTGTCGTTCCTGCAGAAACCTAAGCTTCTACTGTCCAGTAGCAGCTTCTTTGCACCCACAGGTGGCATTTCCTGGGCATCTGCCCATCTCCGACTTGCTTGTGACTTTTGGACTTGGTTCCCTTGTTCCACAGATACCCTCGACTGCAAATCCATCGTTGTTGCATTGCTGGTTTGTGTCTTTCCTGCAGAATTCCCCTATCACGACTTCTATGTCCTTTAGGGAACTTTAGTGCACTTTGCACTCACTTTTCAGGGTCTTGGGGTGGGCTATTTTTCTAACCCTTGCTATTTTCTAATAGTCCCAGCGACCCTCTACAAGGTCACATAGGTTTGGGGTCCATTTGTGGTTCGCATTCCACTTTTGGAGTATATGGTTTGTGTTGCCCCTATCCCTATGTGTCCCCATTGCATCCTATTGTAACTATACATTGTTTGCACTGTTTTCTAAGACTATACTGCATATTTTTGGTATTGTATACATATATCTTGTGTATATTTGCTATCCTCATACTGAGGGTACTCACTGAGATACTTTTGGCATATTGTCATAAAAATAAAGTACCTTTATTTTTAGTATAACTGTGTATTGTGTTTTCTTGTGATATTGTGCACATGACACTGGTGGTACTGTAGGAGCTTCACTCGTCTCCTAGTTCAGCCTAAGCTGCTCTGCTAAGCTACCATTATCTATCAGCCTATGCTGCTAGACACCCTATACACTAATAAGGGATAACTGGGCCTGGTGCAAGGTGCAAGTACCCCTTGGTACTCACTACAAGCCAGTCCAGCCTCCTACAACTGCTCTTTGCAGAAACCCATCTAATGTTGAGTTTGCTGTGGCAGGAGCCAAAGGTATCTCACATCTGCCCATATTGCCTAAAATCACATACGGGAGAGATAACCCGCACAAAATTTTCCCCAAACAGCATTAAATAAGAGATTAACATAAAACAAGGTTAAAATCTATAACTTATACCTTAGTCCTAATTAGAAAGTAAGAACAGCGAACCGGGATATGGACCAAAAGGGGTGGCCCAACCCAGCCTCGACCGGCCACAGACGGGTGCAGACAGGCCCGCTCTTGGCCCAGTCTTCACTCGGGCAGCCACCCGGGTGCGTCCCACGCAGCGGGTTCAGATGGTGCTTAAGAGCACAAGTCACATGGGGTAGGGCCAGCAGCAAGGCAGTCTGGGGGATGAAGTCCCACCCCAGTATAAACATGGCCCCTAGGGAGAGTTCTACATCAATGCTATTATTATATTATTAGATATAATTATTTTATACTGAAAAAATATGCAAAAATTGAAAAATATTAATGAAAAGGTTGGCACAGCATCCCGACGACTAACTTTACAATGTTTGGTTTTATTTAGGAAAGTTGAATCCTCAGCTCCGATTCTACATTTCCCAAGCGATTTCTGATTTTATTTTTTAGGCACATAAGATCTGAAAAAAGCTTTTTCCTCATAAATATGTGGTGGGGAAAAGAAGTAAAACCTAAAGTCCTCTCAGCTCTCCCTAGCCTCTCTGTGACATATAATTCATTTGTTTTACAGCACCTTTCATATCAGTGTAGGATGTCTGAGCACTTTACAGGGGACTACAAGGTGCAGGATTCATGTATTTCTCTCTGGTAGGCATTTTCTAAAAGTATGCAGTGGCTAGCATTTACTTTATTAATACAAATGTATTTCTACACAAGCATCCCTTTTTAGCAGCATAAGGAAAATGAAAGACTGGGAAAAAAAACATTTTTTTGATTTGTGCCATGCAGTATCCATGGAGCTCTTTAGTGGCAGCTCTTAGCTCACTGTGCTAGATTACGACTGTAACTTATGGACTGCTCAGTAAAAAAGAATCTCTGTGACAAAAGCAGTAACCCATTGTGCTATGTACATAAATACTGTCCTTTGCATGATACAAGTTCTGTGCAGCAGGCATATTAACCATCTGTGCTATCTTTGAGTCAAAACTGTCACTGCCCAAAACTCCCATCTCTCTCCAGCAGGTACATTAATCACTAGAGTTATCTTGATGCTTTTATTTTTGCCTGAACGCTGTGGGATGTACAAGGAATGTTGCAGTGCTTTTAAAACTGCTGAACAAAGGAAGTAATTAATATACAACAAGCACATGTTTGTGAGAGGCCCCAGCTGGAGAAGTGTATTCCTGACGGCCAGGCCTGTGGACCCCCTGGGAATGTGTCACAGACCCCTGGGGGTCCGCAGACCACAGGTTGGGATCCACTGACCTAGTTGCGCTAGACCAGGGAAAAGTCACAAGTTCAGGCCAACTGCATTGAAGCACAGGTAGGATGCAGGGACCAGATTAGCTCCTCTGAAAAAGGTACCTTCTAAATCTGGCATAAAGAGCTTTGTTTATGGTGGTGGAGGCCATAAGGAGGACGCTGAGCTTTGCCGCTGATGGTCGCTGCAGCACAACAAGCCAGTCGGGCATCAAACATGTTCGTCACTGTAGCGCAAAGTGCCAGTCGAGCATCGCGGACCGTCATTGCTGTAGCTTTGCATTGGCAGCCATTGCGGGCTGTTGGTGTAGTGCGAAGTATAGCTCTTACTTTTCCGGTCACTGCAGGCATGAAGAGCAGGCAGCATAGTCTTGACATGGATGGGCCTATTTGCTGTTGTTAGGATTTTCATCTTTTATTTGAGAGGAGTACACTCTGATGCCAGACAAGGGTCCAACACTTGGGGAGGCACCTCTTGGGGATCACGACTTACTGCAGCAGAGGCCAGCAGGGCTCAGACAGGTCCAGTTACAGGTCCAGGCAGGTCCAGTTGCAGAATGTCAGCTGGGAGAAGTAGGGAGGCGTCTGCAGCTTATGTCTCTGAGGGCTCCGAGATTCACACAGTCTTTCTTCTGTAATTTCCACAGTTCGAGGAGTGTTCCGATGAGTGGCTTTGGGGGTTCAATTTGTATACCTGGTGCGAGTATTTTTGTGGGTGGACTGCCTGTCCTTCTTCAACATCTTGTTCTGGAAAGTTCTTCCCATTCCCCTATTAAGGATCCAAACTGTCTATGGGTGACAAAAAGGCAAGTTAGGCTTGGTGTTAGGTTCCTTTGTGTGCAGGAAGCCAATCCTTTTTGAAGTGTAAGTGGAGTTGGGTACAGCCCCTCCCTAGTCATCCTACTAAGGTGGCCCACCCTGTCCACACCTAAGCCCCATTTGTGTTACTGTCTGTAAGCAATACACAAACCACGGCAGCAGAGCCATTCACATGCAGGACCCTCGCAAAAGACACAAATGGTTGGAGCGAGAAAATACCAAGGGGCAGATTTAAGAAAAGTGGCGCTGCACCTAGTGCAGTGCCACTTTCCTTGCAGCCCTTGGTGCCCCACTACCACCACCATGTGTGTGCTGTATTTAAAATACGGCACACCATTGTGCAGGGTAGGGGGCAATAGCATCAGAATCTTTGCTGCTATTGATGTACTATTCAGGGTTAACGCCAACATTTTGGCGCTAACCATGAGCAGTACATAGTGGCCCATTGTAACAAATGGTGTGCCCTCTTTTAACCCCTGCTCTGAGCGGGCATTGAAAATGCAGAAAAAATTATGCAAAGAAATCTTTAAGATTCCTTTGTGCCATTTTTGCGGCCCCCCTAACAGGTGAATGCCCCACTTGCTTACATTATGCCTGGTGCAGGCATGATGTAGCGCAAGGGGTTACAAAGTAATGCAATGCATGCATTGGGCCACTTTCTAAATCTGGTGCAACGTTTTTGCCATAATATTGCCACATTGGCATCAGAAAAATGACACTAATGTGGCAATACTCTAGCACAAGGGGCTCTTAAATCTGCCCCCAAATTTCTAAAAGTGACCTTTTCGGACTTCTAACTTAAATTGTAACTTTATCTTTATAGGTGATTTTAAATTAGAATTTGTTTGAGTGTAAATGGCATATCTCTATCTGCTTCCAATCCAAAGTTAGCACTTAATATAATAAGTTAACCGAGAGCTAGTCAATGGGAGAGATAGGCCTTACAACACTGAAAAATGAGTTTTCACTTTTAGGACATGTAAAACGTAAGTGCAAGGGTACACCCTAGCCTGTCAAACTTCAGGGCTTACCTTATTGGTGATTTATAAGCATTAAAAAGGAAGAGATTAGGCCTGGAGAAAGTTTATTTTGCTGGGACGAAATTGAAACTACAGGCTTCAGTGGCTGCTTTAGAAGGTGGCACAATGAGTGAGAAAGGCCCTCTAGAAGCATTTTATTTACAGGCCGAGGATATGTTGTGCCATTTACTAGGAACGCACAAGTAAATTAAATGGGAAAATTAGGTGTGGTCCTATTTTGCCATGTGTCAAGGAGAGAAAGCACAAACACTTTAGCACCAGTTATCAGTGGTAATGTGCACAGAGTCCTAGTCCTAAGCCAACAAAAACGAATTCCGTATATAAGAGGGGTGAAGGCAAAGCATTTGGGGCAAATACCACCACAAGGATGTCACAGCCAGCAACCTTTAATTTGAAAAATGCCTTTTCTTTTTCCACCACATTAAACATAACATTTGTTTGTTGAAAAAGTTTATGATAATGGCTACACATTTTGTCCAGGGGCACACATCAGATTTGTCAAAAGGGCATGATGGAACATTTTTGTCTTTGAAGTGAAAAACAGCTTGCAGCCCCCTTGTCAAGATCTAGTCGTGCGTTTGTGGTTTAAAAGCAGCACTATATTAAAACTCATTATGAAGCAGAGAAGTCTGCATTTAAGACTCCAAAGTTAGGGTGGAGAGTGTGTGGCTCACTCGGGGCTGTAGCATCCCTCCTACACATAAAGATAACTACTTTATTTCCAACACCCACGACGAAGTTCCAAGCACTCTGTTGCAGTTCTGAGATGATCACAGTTTTAAAATTCTGTGAAAATGAAATGGGGTCTGTGATTGTGTGGCCCCGGCAAGTGTGGCAATGTGTTTGGAATCAGCATGGCAGTAGGCAATGTTAGTTTCAGGCAAATCTAGTTATGTTCCACAATAGATTCCTGGTTGTCATATTGCGGTGAATTCCGTTTTGACTAAAGTTATTATTTTTGAAAACTTTGAATGATTTGATATGGCGACATTCTAGTTTCAGCTTTTGGGGAGAAGTTATGTGATGCCATCGTGGATGTTCGGCTGATTTGAATGAAAGCAGAGTCAGAGTGTAGATTGCCCTTTTATCAGTGTGACACTGAGGCCCATATTTATACTTTTTTAGCGCCGCATTTGCGTCATTTTTCGTCAAAAAATGGCGCAAATGCGGCGCTAAAAAATGACAAATACGGGCCTGAGAGTTGCGGGTGAACCATCAGATTCCTGTTTAAGTGGCCTTGACAGAAAGGTATCCTCTTGCACTGACAAAGATGGTAGCAGGTAGGACTGTATGTGTAGGATGACAATATTGGTGCCTGGTTCCTCGCGTAGAAAATCCGATATATTAAGTACAAAAAGCAGAGGCATGAAACATAGTTTTGAGTCTCATTAAAGTCTCCATAAGATAAATGTTATATTTTGGACTGGTAGAGTTTAGTTCAGATGTGTTGCCATTCGGGAAAACAAGTCTGTCATTTGTCCTGAAGGAAACTAATTGAAAACGTTGGTCCCTTTTACTAGCTCAGCGGTGAAAGGATGTCTTCTTTTCGGTAATCTCCCAGAAATGCAGATGTTCAGCGGTGTGTGGATAAATGATTATGGTAACGATTGCTATTCTCTCCGATTCAAGGAGTGTCTGATTTAAGAGTTTTTGTTTTACGACTTGTATTACTTGTGGTATTTATTGTCACCAGATTTGTGGTTATTTAGAAATGTTAGAATTTTTAGGAATGTTCTGAAATGGAATGTTTTATACTCATTTTATGGAGTGCACCGAAGTTCTGTGCGAACTTCTGGGTCTAGTCATTCATGTTGAGAATGTACCTGTTACGCAAAGTGCTTAGAAGTTGGATAGGTAGCATAAGACCCTACACCTGTTCACAGTTACATGCCATCACCTATAACGCATAGGGCCTTTGGAGAGGAGAGTGTGGTGCTTCATAGTTGTGTTTGCAAGACAGTACTCATTACAGTTGGGAAGTGAAATTTTATGCAGTGGTAGGTCAGGCCAGTGAGGTTATCTGACCTTATCTATGCATCAAGAGAAACCCTGTTGTCATACCCTTGCCTTTATCTGCCTATCTATGTGCAGTTCTTACAGTAACACTATATCACACCCCACTGCCAAGGGATGAAATCTGATTTTGGGAGCTCAAAGGTTGATATAGTGTACAGGAGGGCTTCCAAAAGTGGGACTTCTGCCTCTACCAGGCAGTGTAAAAGAATTAACTGTGGCATTGAGGTGACGTAACTGCCTATTAAAAATAATAAACATATGAAATGTTATGATATTAAGTTTCATGACCGCCTCCTTCTTATCAAAGAAGAAACTAAGGCCCATATTTATACTCTGTTTGTGCCGGATTTGCGTCATTTCTTTTATGCAAATTCAGCACAAACTTAACTCCATATTTATACTTTGGCGCAAGACCCGTCCAGTGCCAAAGTTATGGAGTTTGAGTAATTTTTTGGACATGGAAACCCACCTTGCGCTAATGACATGCAAGGTAGGCGTTCCCGTGCAAAAAATGACTCTAAGGCATGTGCGCCTTATTTATCCTCTGGCGTCAAAATGACACACAGGATGAGGCGGGCCTTAAAACTTGGCGCCCAGCCGGATTTGCGCTGTTTTTTAACTGGTGGGACAGGGCAGGTGTTAAGGCACCTGTGGGCTCATTTCCATGGTGGGAGACCATGCAAGCAGTCCACAGGTGGGACCCATCCATGGTGAGTGCAGGTAAGTATAACTTTTTTTTTTTAAAGTGGTATGGGGGGCTTAACTTGGGCCTCCCTACATGTCACTGTGCCCAATGGCCATGCCCAGGGGACAGAAGTCCCCTGGGCATGGCCATTGGGCAGGGGGGCATGACTCAGGAGTCATTTCCATGGGGGTCGTGGGTCAAAAAATGGTGCAAGTCATTTTAGAGCCAATATTTTTGACCATTCTTTGGTGCACAAACCCCAGTCTTCCCTTTGCCTCCGCTGCCCGGTTACTGTCACTTATTTTGACGCTAACCAGGCCACAACCCCTGGCTAACGCCTTTCCATAAATAAGGTGCATTGGAATGGCGTTAGCCGCAGGTAAACTTTTTTACGCAAATCTGCCCTTGCGTCAAAATGTATAAATATGGGCCTAAATGAAAGGTGCTATAGGGAATCCAGGTTCTTGGTTACCAAGCCACAAAGAGCTCTACTTTTTATTTGTGTGATTCGCTGTACCCATACCCCAAAATGCGAACAGTAGCATTAAAATCATGAACAGGTCTAAACATAGTCTGTGCTTGTCGTGACCAGTAAATGATTTTCTAGATGATGGCAGGAAGTGCGGATGTGGGTTAAGGGGCACGCAGTTCTATTGCACATATATTGATTCATTACTTTATATTTCATTACAGCGAGACATAGAATTTTAAAACCTGTGCTTATTAGATATAGGATAAAGGCAAGGAGTGAGGCGATGCGGTTCTTTCCCAATATGCAATTTTTTGATGTAACTTGTGTGATAGGAAGGTTTAATGGGCAGTTATGGCTTTTGGAAGATTTCATATGGAATTGTAAGTTTTTGTGTGTGATTTTATGTGGTTTCATACATTAAATTACTGTACATGAAAGAAAAATGTCTTTTGTTTAATAGACCACGATGTTAAAAAAACATATTTTTGAACTGAATAACACATTTCTGGATCAGCAATGTTAAACACATCATATGGTTTTCGGATTAAAAAAAAAAAAAACATTTTTCTTCTCCAGCCTTTGCGCCGGATTAGCGTCAATTTTTTTCACACTAATTTGGCGCAAACTTAACACCATATTTATACTATGACGCTAGACCCGTCTAACGTCAAAATATCCCAGTGTGCGCCATTTTCTGGATGCGTGAAACCACCTTGCGTCAATGAGATGCAAGGTAGGTGTTCCCGTCTAGAAAATGACTTAAACACCCGTGCGCCATATTTATCCAACTGCGCAAAAATTACGCACAGCTGGTAGGCGGAGCCGGAAAATGGCACAAATCCCGTTTTGCTCCAAAATTTAATGCCTGGGTCAGGGCAGGCGTTAAAATGGAGCAAACACACCACTACTTAAGGAAAACTCACAGAAGCAACATCGTAGCTCAAAAAGGAAGACATGGAGGTGATACTCGTGCAGCATGCACGAAAACGCAGAGCACAGGAGCAACAGCAGCAGCTACAACCACATCAACATGGACCCCAAAGGCAACGCTGAAGGCAGGAGAGGATATTCAGGACCAGGTCAACCCTTCAGGGCCTCAGAGAACATGAAATCATCCAGAGGCACAGACTAAATTGGCAAGCCATACAGCAGCTGCTGCAACACATTGAGCCACAGTTGCCACCCAGCTTGCAGACACCCCACATCATTCCACCGGAGACCAAGCTGCTAACAGTCCTGCACATGTTGGCAAGTGGCTCATTTCAAACTACTGTTGCCCTGGTTGCCGGAATCTCACAGCCCTCATTCTCTGCCTTCCTTCCCAAGGTACTTGATGCCATCATCTCCCTCACACCCAACCACATCAGCTTCCCCAACACACAGCAGAAGCAGCAGGAGACCAAACAGGAGTTCTATCAAATTCATGGCTTCCTGCACGTGCTTGGTGCCATTGACTGCACACATGTTCGGATTGTGCCACCTGCTGCAACCGAGCACCAATGCTGCAACAGGAAGCACACACACTCCATCAATGTGCAGGCGATTGTGTATCACTGTGGATTGTTTGCCAAAATCATGGCAAAGTATCCTGGGAGTGTACATGATGTATACATCTTCCGCCACAGCACCATCTATCGGCACTTCCAGGATGGACGATATGGCAATGGCCTACTTGTTGGTAAGTACAGAAACCTAGTTATTTACACACAGCACAGAAACCCTGTAGGACACCCAACACATACACCACTACATTGACACGTGGCCAGCAAGACACTGAGGTGTGACACTGGTAGTCATGTTTTATATCCTGACCCAATGGGATACACACCTATGGACAAATGACAGATGCAAATAAACAGAGATGCTACTCTAGAGCCACACGGGACCAATTTAAAACCACACAGTGACAATGACATGGCCTTAACTGGAAATACAACTTGGAAGATGAACCTTTCAATATCACATACATAACACTCAATCCCACACCCTTCCAAGCAATACGTCCTGTGTAAGGGGTGTGTAATGTGTGTTGCTGCAGGTCAAACACAATAAGACACATAGCATGATGACGCTGACTCTAATGAAGGGGACATGGAATCACTGAGGCAGTACCAACATCTCACATCACTTCTGGAGTGACATTGCCAGCTAGCAATAAGGAAGTGGACTGTGCTATGAAAACATGTGGATGTGACACTAATGCAAAGGGCACACTGCTACACATATGGATTGAGACAATTCCCCATATACGTAATAGATGTACAGGCAGATGGACCTTCCGACACTAAAACTTTCACCCTCACAACCAAGTTAGCCATCTTACCTGGAGCAAGTTCAGTAGTGTAGGTACACGTTTGCACATGAGCTAACTCGGTGAGGGCACAAAAATAGGTTTGCATAGAACTTGTCACACATGGGATAATTGTGCATTGTCAATTGTGAACACTTAAGTGCTTCCAACTGATGGAGATGTGTTGTGCATTGTCACCTAGCCAAATCAAAGGGCCTCACTGCTGCATTTCACCTGCAATTATTTATGTCAAATTGGATGGGATGTTCAGGCCATATAGTGCAACCATGTTGCCACCCAGTGGAATCAATTGTGTGTGTGGAAGTATCATGTCACCTCCAGTGAAGGCACACGGACACTTCTTTCACATTACATAACGCATGGGAGATACACACTGAACTGCAAGTTTCTAAATATACCACTGATATCATGTCAATCAGCCAAACACCAGTTTTGATAGTTAAACAAGCCAATGCAGAAATAACATCACAGAATCCTAGGATCCCACACAATACCACAAACACAGATGAATCACAGAAGACACAAGATAACAACTGCCATGGAAAGTGACAATCACGATGCAACCAACAACCAAATACTTACCCTCATTTTCTCTTTCAGCTGATCAGGGTTACAGGATCCAGCCATGGATCATGACCCCCATTGCCAACCCAAGCACAGCAGCAGAGTGTGCCTATAATGAGGCACATCGTATGACACGCACCATAGTTGAGAGGACTTTTGGCATCCTGAAGTCCAGATTCAGGTGCCTGTACATCACCGGAGGCAGCCTCCTATATTCCCCTGAAATGGTCCGCAAGGTAATTTTTACCTGTGCCATCCTGCACAACATTTTTGTGAGGAGGTACATTTCTCTCTATAAACTGGATCAACAAATGCCTGAAGAGGAGGAAGAGGAGGATGCTGTCCGTGAAGTGAGGGTAACATCCAAACACAGCTGCATGATTGCGTCGGAGACAACACATCGTACAAAACCTCTTCTAACTATAGTCACCATCATCACTTTGTTATCATATGTAATTAAACACCTCACTCCATCACTCACTCATGCGCTGGGTAATTATTTATGCATCACATGATCTCTAGGAATCATAATCAGAGTTTTGCCTCATGAAGCATTGCCGAAATACAAATTTGCATACTGAAAAAGCTACATCACATGTGATGGTATGAATGTACAGCAAACATCACACACAGTGTTAATGACATATATCCTGTCTATTTCACATTTGAAGGGCAATATCAGAGGACCACAGCTATGAGACACATCCATGTTGCCAACATGTCCATTTCAGCATATGACACACAACTAAGACACCATCAATCATAAGGAAAATAAGTGCTTCATACATGAGGCAGTGGATGTGCTATTACATTGATTACAGGAATGTATGACTAGACCATTGACAGCAGTAAGTGTGACATCGGCTATCTCTGCAAGGAGCATGTGTGACAAGAAGTGTACCAAACCTGAAAATGGATAGCAAGAGTGCTACAGGTATGACAAGCATTGCTCACAAGACATGCCCTGCACAGTCCATCCCAGGTAATAAGTCCTTTGACTACCATGTTTTAAGTCTCTGACCACCTTTCTCTAGGTGGCCCTGTAAATGTACTATCTGTAACCTGAGAATCTCCATCTACACACACCCAGACTCCCATTCTGACTCCTATGTGCTTCCTTCTTCAGTATGGCATGCCACAGTCATAGTTCATCTATCAGCATAGACTTCAGGTTCGATAATGCACTGCCTGGTAGTCGGTAGGACCTGTAATAAGTTGTCCATTGCTTCCCATGTGAAAGGTCCAGTTGGCCCTTTGAACTTGATTCTCAACTCCAGGACTTGTGAGAGACTGAAGGTACACACACCTGTGAGCACTTCCATGC
Source organism: Pleurodeles waltl (assembly GCF_031143425.1). Lineage (NCBI taxonomy): Eukaryota > Metazoa > Chordata > Amphibia > Caudata > Salamandridae > Pleurodeles > Pleurodeles waltl. Next base: position 1,329,946,610 of record NC_090445.1, read on the forward strand.
AGACCAGCCATTTGCACCTGCCCTACCCTTGCTGCTGCCTGGAACTGCTTAGAAGCTGCCATTTTCTGAATCTCCTTGTTGTGCATTGGCGTACAAATCACTTGTGTACCAGAGCTCTTGGGGGATTGTGTAACATTGCAGACCACAGCACAAACTGATTTTAGTTCCCACAGTGTTGTTCCTGCTAGTCCCAGTCAGAGTCTGCTTACTGTGTATTTGCCTTGTTCATGTTTGTTCCTGACAGAGCCTGCATCCTGTTAGCCAGACTGGTTCCTGTCTTTACGTTAACCCTAGAGGTTCCCTGTGGCTACATTTGTCTCATAGTTGCTTTACATGCCCTCTGTTTCCTCCTGGGGTATTGTGTCTGGTAGGTCTATAATGAATCCCCAAATGTATAGTATAGATTAATCAGTTTACTTATTGTATTCTGTTCTGGGACATGCTCCTAATCCAGCACCCGTCCCTTGTCTGGTTTTGCATGTATTCATTAGTGCCAAACAGTGACAGTGTGCTATGGCTGTATGCATAGATTCGGCACGGTGCCTACAGCACAACAAAGAAGGGTTGTTAATGTGTATGTAAGGACAAAACATGTTTGTGCCCTGACGGTCCACACACAGATTCACTTCTGCTGCCACCTTTTGATAGGGCTTACGTGGTGACTAGCTGTGAGATTAATCAGCACAGAGGCACTGATGTTCCCTGTTGCAGTGGGAATTTTAGAGCCCACCCTGTGTACAAATGTTGGTATTAAACCTGCCTGTTTCCTATTACTTATCCATAACATATTTGAGCACAACAAGGGTGCTGTGCTGTCAGCCTTATAAACGTTCTGCAGTGCCATAGCTGGACTATCCCCACGTGTGTCGTTAGTTGATCTTTGGCTTTTGGTCACTTCTGCTTTGAAGGATACTCTGTTAATTCAAAGATTGGCTCCACAGACTCATGATTAGACCTGCACATAACTGTGACATCATGGAGGTCAATACTGACACAGGGTACACACTTGAACTGGACACCTTTGTGCAATGAACCACTCGAAATATGCGAACACATGCAGCATAGTCTGCTGGTCCTCCACAGCCACAGGAGAAACATAGGTCATTTACATGACTCAAACTATGGTGTACATAACAATTTTAGGATTGGATTTGAGACTCTGTGTCACAAACACTATACCTACCAAGCATGTTCAAATGATGGACTCATGGGAAGTATACACACAAGTGACCATAAAGTGGTGTTCAACATTTCATTACATTGAATGGGTAACCTATCTGACATAGCCATTATCAATCGTCTTCTATCTATCCTGTGTATAGTTCATCATGGGAAATGTTTTGTCCCCAAAGATAAGGAAGTACACACAGCATAGGACACAACAAATATAACAAACACATATCATGACTGATGTAGCTCAATGAATGGCATCTGATGGTTATAGACAATTATAACACATTCATACATGCACATTCCACCAAAATGTTCTCGTGACGTGCCCACAGAGGCACAACAACACTTTGAAGAGCCAATTCACAGACATAAACACACAGGCCATGAGTCTATTTGTTTAGTTGCATAGCCTTGCTGTCCTCTATTGATGCAACACCTGCTCAAGCTAGGAAATACCAATTTTATTCCAAAAGTTTGTGTTGCTGTTGCGTCAGTTAAGAGAGCTAATCCGGCACAACAACATGAGTATTAAGGGCCGCAGCAGTGTGGTATGCCACATGTGCCCAAACACTAGAACACACACTGCAAGTCATACCTTCCTATCTTTGTATAGTTATAGGCTGCATGCATGTAAAAAAATGAAAAATAACACAAACACAGTTAAAGACAGATTTTGTGATGCAAGAACGTCAAAAAAGACACATATGCATCAAAATATAACGCATATGAATTAAAAAATGACGCTCTCACACATAATACATCGATTGGTCCCTAGCTTTAATTCCAACACCGCACCCCATGAAATCGGTTATCCATTTAAAATGTATCAATCCTTGAATGCAGGAGAATTTTCATGCATATGCGTAAAAAAATATTGGCACAAACCCCATAAGCGTCATAAAATTACACGCAATATCAAAGAAATGCCCGCAATTGAGAAAGGAAGTGATGTAATAGTATATTCTGTTTACAGATATGGTACAGTGGGTGTACTTTCACTTTAACTTTGTAGTCTGTGATTATTCTAGACTCTGTGACTGTGTCTTGAGTTTTCTTTGTGAATATTGTGCTTTTGTCTCCTGTGTGCTAATGCTACTGTATTCTGTTGTTTTGTAAGTGTCTGTGTTAATATAAGTAAGTGTTTTTTTGTCATTTATTGTGATTAGATTTGTCTTTGTAATGTTGGGAGTGTGTTTGTGGGTATTGTTAGTTGGGGTATTGTTGGGCTGTCTGTGGGTTAGTTAAGTTTCCTTTTCATACCTCCTTTCCCTGTTTTTCCCTCTTTACCCTTTCCTATCCTATTTTGGTTGAGGTGTTGGGAAGGCCACGTCTGGGGAGAATGGGTGAGGAGAAGCTAGAGGCTTTTGTGTAGCTGGTGTGCCACTTCCTCCCCCTGATGTTGGAGGCTGGGGGCCGGGTGATACAGGGGTATCACATGGAGGCAAGGAGACTCAGGTGGGCAAAGGTGCTGTTCCACCAAAAAATCTTCAACAGCCAGCACAACAACTACCAGTTGAAGCATCGCTTGGGCTGGCCTGGTGGCCCGAGAGCAGGACCTGCTGGACCACCTGGGTGTGGTGATTGGTGGCCCTGTTGGTAAGAACAAATTTGACTAATGTGTACAGTACAATGCTCTGGAGTGACAGTAGCAGATTTTGTGACATGCTGCATGCAGCGTTTGTGGACATGTGGAATGAAAGTTGAACAAACTGTAGCCCTTATTTATACAAATTTTGCAACACACTGTCATTTGTTGACGCAAAAGCTGCACAAACTTACAAAAGACAACTTAATCTTGTAAATTAGTGCCGCTTTGGCATCAATAGATGATGGTAATGAGGCACAAACAAAATTATGATTCAGGGCCTGTGAGTGTACCAGGAATATTTCTACTTTGTTTGTGCAGCATTTGCATTATTTCTGGATGCAAAGGTATAGCACACTTGATACAATCACATTTTTGTGCCAATTTCCATAGCTGTAGCATAAACAGATGAAGCAAATGCAACACAAAAAAAGCAAAAAACATCTAGCCCTAAGCTATTTTTTTCTGTGTGTTTACATCTGGACAGATAATATTTCACATGGCCAAACCCAATTGTGCCAGGATGCTACCATATTGCAGTAGCACAAAACAGGTTCATCTCATGGCTTTTCGGAGTAGGCGTTGAAATCCTATCATTGAGTAGCATGGCCCAACAACATTTTTGCCTTGGGCTCAATTGCTGGTACTGAGCTAGTGCAGTAACGATCTGTGTCAGTTTATAACCAAACAATTTTGTAAAGTGAATGGCTCATCATGGGATCCCTGTTCTTTGTGAATGCATGGTCACAAATTATTTATTAGCATGATGTTGTGCAAGGGACCAGTGACTGCTTCCATTATACCATTTAAGTGATAAAATAGGTTGTTATTTTACTTTTGGTGCACCCCTGCTGATATAGTGCAGCATAGGTACAATTATTAACTTCTCAGTCCGAAGACATGTTGGGATGCTAAGATCAGCAGGCCAGCATTCATGTGAGTGCCGCCATTCCCAAGGTGCTTTTAAATAGAGACCTACCTCATCAAGATTGCAGAAGTAGGACATTTGCTAAGCCAAGTATTAATTAGTGGACAGTGTCAACTCGGTTGTATTACCACAGATCACCCAACTCGGCAATTCTAAATTAATGAATGTGGCAAAGTGTGATTTACAATACCTGATATAGGTACACAGGGCCCAGAGTAACACATTTCAGCCCATAATTATACTTTTTTAGCGCCGCTTTTGCGTTGTTTTTTGACGTAAAATCGGTGCAAACTTTCAAAATACAATTGTATTTTGTAAGTTTGCACTGCTTTTACGTCAAAAAATTTACACAAATGCGGTGCCAAAAAAGTATAAATATGGGCCTTCATGTGCAATGACTACACCTGTGCCCATGCATTCTGTCACGGATGATCAAATTAGACACTCTCAGCATACATTTCTTTGTTGTTTTGAATCAGACAAATGGCTAATCCATGTTTAGCATAACATTGTCATCAAGTAACACACAGGATCCCTGCCATCATCTTGTCATAGGGGGCATACACACCGCTGGGTAAACTGCCAATGTGGCATATTTAACCTACATACAACACTGACACACATATAATGGACCATTTAAAACACAATGATTCCTGTACGCAAATCTACCCACATGAGCATCACACAGTAACTCATTGTCCCTTGATGCACAAGCCGCAATACCTGAGTCACTGGTATTGCAGTGCACCAGGAATGTGGCATGGCATGTCTCTCATAATTACAAATGAAGAAATGGAGTATCCTCTAGAATTAATTAAGCACAAAATTGAGTAATCATGTTTGGCACCACATGATTGTTAGGGCCAATGCATGTGTGTATATGTGTGTCTATCACTCACTAGAGTGGCAGTGTCAATGCATGTTTGCAGTAGTATGTCTGTTGGTGTGTCTACATGCCTGATGTGCAGCTCTATCATAAAAAATGTCACACACAGTAATTTGTTGTTCCAAGTTTTGTACAGTGAGCCGACATTGAGCACATATCACCCTTCCATATTTTACAGGTGGACCAGCCCCCTATACAATTGGTGAAGTGGCTCGATTTGCAGACCCAGACGTATCCAGTAACTGTTAATATGTTTGTCCTGTGTTGTGTTTGCAGCTGTTGTGTGACTGACTCCTGCGTGTTGGACTCTTTGCAAGGTATGATGTGCTGGCACGTGATCTTATATGTGAATTGACTGGAGGTTGACATTTTGTTCCATGTTAGAGTTAGACATTCTGCGGAGGAGAATCATATATTGGGAGTCGAGTGCTGCTCTATAGGCATGGGCAGGTGAACTAGGTGATCTGTTGCTACATGTATGCCAATGATTAATTTGTAGGTGGCCAGTGTCATGATTTAGTCAGCAAGTAATACCCTGATTCACACAGACCAGTGATGCATAAGTTTTACACATAGACTTAAGCATCCCTGTTAAGTAATGAACATGTAGGGCTGCATGGGTGACTTTCCGGCAGCATCTAGCTCCACATGTTGTACTCCATTTATGTGGCACTTGAGTGAAATGTCATAGGCATGCAGGTCAAGGCCAGATGGGTGTTTGCATCAATGTGCTTGATTTTGGAAATGTGTTAGTGAGATCTAATGATGTTGACAATTGTCTGCAATTAGAAAAATAAATGTAGATGTGATTGTCCAATGGTTGACTCAATCCTAGTTGGCAGGGCTCCTTACCTGTGGTGGACTGACTAAACCCATTGACAGCTGTCCAAAGCTTCGTGGTTGTCCTTGATGTTTGAAAGTATGTGTTGCATGTCCATCCCCCCCCGAAGCACAGGGTTAGGTCTAGAAAATATGTGTACCTAGGTGTGATGATCCCAGTGTAGATGACAGACATGTAATTCAAGCATTCATGTGTTCCAAGCTACAATGTTCCCTCATGATTACCAACTGCATACCGTCCTGGCAGTTCCATATAAAAATCACAGGTCTTGTGTGCCTTGATTGTGATTCTGAAGATAGTTATTAGTCGGCCTGGCACATGTGGAGTACTTGCAGCATTTGTTATGTGACTAATAGCGGTACAAAGATGCACAGATCATTTAATTAAGTACACACCTTATTGTGCATTGCTGTGCTGTTAGATAGTTGATGGGTAGGCTGCATTGGCATGTCATTCCTCAGGGACATTCTATCATCTGTACTGTGATTTGGACTGTATGTGCTATTTTTGATGAAGAGTTAGAATATCATCTGTAGATGTATCACAAAATGATGTCACTAATGTTTGGCTTTCTCTATTTTTACAGCTGCCAACATGAATGCCCAGGAGATACAGGAATTTCAGAGGCGGGCAGTGCGTTACCACCACATACTCGATGTGGAGGCTGGGTTCCGCAATATGGCAAGTAGATATCGCCATCAGAGAGCCACAGGGGTATGGAGGGCATTTGCCCAAGGGGGGCCAGCATTGCCCACAACTGCCACCACCACCACAGCTCAGACCACAGTGTCCCCAGGGATGACAGCCACTGTAGCAGGTCCCTCGACTTTGTCAGCCCAGGGCCCACAAGCAGCACCTCCTGCACCTCCTCCTCCAACCACAGCACCGGTACCAGCACAAGCTTCTACAAGTGGTACCCAGACAACCCCAGCTGCTGCAGTGTATAATCAAGATTTACAGACACTAAAACGTGACATGCAACAAATGTTGCGCCGGCTGGACAGGCTGCAGCAGGAGGTGTCCAGCCATAGCAGGAGACTGCAGGGTTTTAAGAAGATCCTGCGGAGGGCTGATTTGTGACTTTTGGATCCTCACCCATGATTCCCTCCCTTCTCTCCTCTTTTCTCGTTCTTTAGTGGGTTTAGGGGGCTTAGTGTTAGGTTACAGTAGGCTGTTAGTTTAGTTATTATAAGTGGGTTGGGGGTGGAGGGTGTTATATTATTACATGTTCTTTTGTGGGTGGGTGGGGGATGATGTTGGGTTTATGTGTATATAAACAAATACAAAAAATATATATTTCTTTAGGATAATTTGGTAAGTGTTTAGGTTAGTATATGTTGTCCTACATGTGTCCCGTCATATAAGCAAGGGGTGTGGTGTTTAGAGTGTTTAGTTAAATGTGGTTAGTAAGTTTAGCTCAGGGTAGATAGTGCCAGTTGTGGGTAATGTATAGTTAGGATAGGTTAGGTTAGTTAATGAGTTTCCCCTAGGTTAAGTTTCCTTTATTACTGTAAATTAAAGTTTTAGGTACTCCTTTACAGTATGTGTCATATGCTTGGGGATCAGGGCCTTTGTATGGGTGTACAGTGTCAATTTAGTATTTGCATTTGTGTTCCATCCTGCATCAGAATACCATTATTGACATGGTTATTCCCAATTCCAAATGAGCTGTCACACTGGCAGCTACAACAAAGCTACTTCTCTATGCATCTGCCATCCATTGCACCCACCACTCAAGGTAACTATGGTTCCCAATGTGTTGTAAAGATTGGTGTGTTTTTAAATCTGTCATTGTTTGAGTCCTGTATTGGATCTTTGGCCACTGTGTGATTAAAGTTTATAGTCAGATGTCACATACATAAAGAGGGTCTTGAACAGAAGTTGGCCACATTGAGTTTCATCTTATACATACTTTGGAGCTGACTTTTTCAGTTCTACACAGCTTTATAATGTTTGTTATCTTTTAACTTCAGAAATAAGCCTAAGGAAGCACAGATGGTGATAACATCCAGATCCCAGTGCATAGTTATCAGCCCACCTTCTTTCTACACTGTTGTCTTGACATTCTATGGCCATTGACATGTTACATACATAACAAATCTCCTACACAGTTGATGTGTCACATTACACAGAAACCAAGTGGTTGTGTAAGTGCTATTTACTTTAAAGTGCTGTAGTGCAATATTTACATAGTCCAGGTTTGTAAGTCCATTAGTGTGACACCTTTTATTGTGATGCAACACAAGTTCAAAGGCTGGTGCAAAGGCAATGCCAGTCCATGAGGGTAGAACGTAAAACTGGCCTGCTGTCACAGGACAGCTGGTATTGTCACAACATGAACTAGGTCCCACTTTCCAGTCTCAGGCCATATCCGCAAGTGGCATGTACCATTGACAACAGTTGCCACTACCACCTGTGCTGTGTGTGCTGGTCAAGTAGCAAATGGCTGTTAGGTGCCCATGGATCAAACACAACCAAGATAGAGTGTTCAGGATGACGAAGTTATCAATCCCCTGTAATTCCTGTCAAATGCTCATGTCTATAGGTGCAATAAACATCAGGTATTGTTACTTATATCATGAAGTACACAGCAGTAATGTCATACCCATGCTGCACATTCCACGGTCTACCCCGTGCCTGTGTTACTATAGCTGCAATGCCACCTTGCAACATCCCAACTGTCATACTGCTAAGACAACAGCATTGAGGGGGAGGACATACGTGTCTAGTTAAACACACCCACACAGTCATAAAAGGAAATGGAACACTACTAGGCCCATCAGTGCCATCCAATGTAGCACAAATTCACCAACATCAAAATGGACACACTACCAATGCTAACACCTGTATAGTGCCATGCCAATGCTATACATAGTATGTGCTTGGTCTCAGCAACATATAGATGTTTGTGAAATATCAGAGACTGGGTCTGTCCCAAATTGTTAAGTGTGGTGCAAGTGGCATCACAACACCCACAGCCTTTGCAAGGCCTCACCATGCTAATGGAAGTAGAGGGAGGGTTGAGTAGGACAAGATGGTGGCAAAATAAAATTTGGACACCTAGAGGATGTGACTCAGACAATTCTGCAAACTGCCCACACTACATGTGACATGCAGGTGGGGCATAGGCATGTGAGAATATTAATGATAGGAACAATCATTGAACAGGAACCAAGATTAAAATGTCTCACTAATAGGAAGTCAGTAACGTCACATTACAACTGCCACAACACAGACAGACTAATTGTACAATATCTCATTGCAGAGAATGGTGGGTCTCCTGTGGATATGCCTGCCCTGGACCTCCCTGATGACATGGATGACGAGCTGACAAACATTTGCCAGCAGACCCTCCAAGATGTCCTTGGAACCCTCCAGACCCCACCTTCAGTCACAAGGAGGAGTACAGATGCAGCAGCCACCAAAGAGGACCCACCCACCACCCCAACAGTACGACCTGCCAGCTCCAACCCAGCTGAGGACTCTGAGGACACTGGTACCACCTTTGAGAGGACAGTAGTGGGAGTACAGCGGGAGCTGGCCAAGGAGATGCAGGTGGGGATGCAAAATATGGCAGCCAGCCTTGAGGGGATGCGCATGTGCATGATGTCATCTGCAGAACAGTCAGAGCCATGCAATCGCTACAATCCCTCCTGCAAGGACTACAACAAGGTGTGAGGGATTTCACCACAGCAGTTAGGGAGTTGCCACAACACCTGGCATCCCAAACCTTTCACTGCTTTTACGAATGCAATCATGACCCCCTCAGGGCCGACCTGGCTGCCTACCACAGTGATGTAGCTGCTATACTCAAGAACCAGCAGCTCCTCCTTGCTGCAGTAATGCCCTTAATAGCCCCACAGTTGGCAGCTGCTGGGAATTCTGACTCCACATCTTCAAGCACTGAAGTGTGTGTTGCCCCTTCAAACCCACCACAACCAAGGGCAGAGGAGACCACACACACATCAGAAGAAGAAGACGTGGAACAGATCACCTTCACCCGTAGGAGTATCCAGTAGCACAAGTTCATGCCACATGGGCACTGTTTTCCTAAGTCCTGTGCTTGTTAACATGCCAGTCTTGCTACAGTTGGTAACATGCACTGATCTCCAGCACACTGTTTACCTTACCACTATACACTGCAATTGTCTCTCACTACCTCATTGGCAATTCATGTTCATCTGCACTGAATGACACTTCACCCCAGCATGTCCAATGACATGTCCCTCACCATTGCACTTGTGTTGCATCACAATAGAAGGCGTCACACTAATGGACTTACAATCCTGGACTACGTAAATATTGCACTACAGCACTTTAAAATAAATAGCACTTACACAACCACTTTGTCTCTATGTAATGTGACACATCAACTGTGCAAGAGATTTGTGATGTATGTAACATGTCAATGGCCATAGAATGTCAATACAACAGTGTAGAAATAATGTGGGCTGATAACAATGCACTGGGGTTTGGATCATATCATCACCTGTGCTTCCTTAGGCTTATTTCTGAAGTTCAATGAGAACAAACAGTATAATGCTATGTAGAACTGAAAAAGTCAGCTCCAAAGTATGTATAAGATGAAACTCAATGTGGCCAACATTCCCTTCAAGACAATCTTTATGTATTTGACATCTGACTATAAACTTTAATCACACACACACCATACAGCAGGAATGGACAATTATGTAACCTGGGAGTACAATGTAATAAATGATAGGTGGGAGTTATATATAAAGAAATTCATAAGATTATAACATCACTTTGCTTATCTGAGTTCACATGAACATCAAGCTGCAGGCATACATCACACAGTGGCCAAGATTCCAATACAGGACTCAAATGATGACAGATTTAAAAACACACCAACCGTTACAACACATTGGGAACCATAATAACCTTGAGTGGTGGGTGCAATGGATGGCAGATGCATAGAGAAGTAGCTTTGTTGTAGCTGCCAACATGACAGCTCATTTGGAATTGGGAATAACCATGTCGATAATGGGATTCTGATGCAGGATTGGACACAAATGCAAATACTGAATTGACACTGTACACCCATGCAAAGGACCTGATCCCCAAGCATATGACACATACTGTAAAGGCGTATCTAAAACTTTATTTGACAGTAATAAAGGAAACATAAACTAGGGGAAACACCTTAACTAACCTAACCTATCCTAACTATACATTACCCACAACTGGCCCTAACTTCCCTAAGCTAAACTTACTTACCACATTTAACTAAACACTATAAACAACAACCACCCCACCCCTTATATGACGGGACACATGTAGGACAACATATACTAACTTGACAGATACTAACTTATCCTAAACAAATATATATATTTTTTGTATTTTTTTGTATTTTTTTCTTGTTTTGTATTTTTTTATTTACACATAAACCCCAACATCATCCCACACCCACCAACCCACAGAAAAATGTAGTAATATAACACCCTCCACCCCAACCCACTTATACTAACTAAACTAACAGCCTACTGTAACCTAACACTAACCCCCCTAACACACTCAAGAAAAGAACAATGAAAGCGGAGGGACGGGAGGGAATCATGGGTGAGGATCCAAAATTTAGAAATTGGCCCTCCGCAGGATCTTTTTAATACCCTACAGACTCCTGCTATTGTGGGACACCTCCTGCTGCAGCCTGTCCATCCTGTGCAACATTTGTTGCATGTCATGTTTTAGTGTCTGTGAATCCTGATTGTCTATCACAGCAGCTGGAGTTGTCTGGGTACCACTTGTAGATGCCATTGCTGGTGCCGGTGCCGTGGTCGGAAGGGGAGGTGCAGGAGGTGCTGCTTGTGGGGCCAGAGCAGGCGGACTCGAGGGACCTGCTACAGTGGCTGTTATCCTTGGGGCCACTGTGGTCTGAGCTGTGGTGGTGGTGGCAGTTGTGGGAAATGCTGGCCCCCTTTGGGCAAATGCACTCCATACCCCTGTGGCTCTCTCATGGTGATATTGACGTGGCATATTGCGGAACCCAGCCTCCACATTTAGTATGTGGTGGTAACGCACTGCCCGCCTCTGAAATTCCTGTATCTCCTGGGCATTCATGTTGGCAGCTGTAAAAATAGAGAAAGCCAAACATTAGTGACATCATTGTGTGATACATCTACAGATGATATTGTAACACTTCATCAAAAATAGCACACAGTCCAAATCACAGTACAGATGATAGAATGTCCCTGAGGAACGGCATGCCAACGCAGCCTACCCATCAACTATCTAATAGCACAGCAATCCACAACAAGATGTGTACTTAATTAAATTATCTGTGAAATATTTGTACTGCTATTAGTCACATAACAAATGCTGCAAGTACTCCACATGTGCCAGGCCAAATAATAACTGTCTTCTGGATGAAAATCAGGGCACACAAGACCTGTGATTTGTAAATGGAACTGGCTGGACAGTATGCAGTTGGTAATCATGAGGGTACATTGTAGTTTGGAACACATGAATGTTTGAATTACATGTCTGTCTTCTACACTAGGATCATCACACCTAGGTACACATATTTTCTAGCCCTAACCCTGTGCCTGAGGGGGGATGGACATGCAACACATACTTTGAAACATCAAGGACCGCCAGGACGCTTTGGACAGCTGTCCATGGGTTTAGTCAGTCCACCACAGGTAAGGAGGGCTGCCAACTAGGATTGACTGAAACATTGGACAATCACATCAACACTAATTTTTCTAAATGTGGACAATTGTCAACATCATTACATCTCACTGACACCTTTCAAAAATCAAGCACATTGATGCAAGCACCCATCTGGCCTTGACCTGCATGCAGGCCTATGACATTTCACTCAAGTGCCACATAAATGAAGTACAACATGTGAAACCAACCATACAGTCCTACATGTTCATTACTTAGCAGGGATGCTCAAGTCTGTGGGTAAAACTTCTGCATCACTGGTGTGTGTGAATCAGGGTATGACTTGCTGATTAAATAATGACACTGTCCACGTCCATATTAATCATTGGCATACATGTAGCAACAAATCACCCTGTTCACTTGCCCATGCCTATAGCACAGCACTCGACTCCCAATATATGACTCTCTACCACAGAATGTTCAACTCGAACACGGAAAACAATATGTCATCCTGCAATCAAGTCACATATCATATCACATGCCAGCACATCATACCTTGCAATGGGTCCAACACACAGTAGTCAATAACACAACAGCTTCAAACACAACAAAGGACAAACATATTAACACTTACTGGATACGTCTGGGTCCGGAAATCGAGCCACTTCACCAATTGTATATGGGGTGGGTCCACCTGTAAAACATGGAAGGGTGATATGTGCTCAGCGTCTGCTCACTGTACAACACTTGGATCAACAAATTATTGTGTGTGACATTTTATATGATAGAGCTGAACACCAGGCTTATAGACACACCAACAGACATAGGGGCTCATTCTGAGCCCGGCGGGCGGCGGGAGCCGCCCACCTGGAGGGAGCCGCCAAATGACCACACCGCGGTCAAAAGACCGCGGCGGCCATTCAGACATTCCCTCTGGGCCGGCGGGCGCTCTCCAAAAGAGCGCCCGCCGGCCCAGAGGAAATGCCCCTGCAACGAGGACGCCGGCTCAGAATTGAGCCGGCGTAGTTGCAGGGGTGCGACGGGTGCAGTTTGCACCCGTCGCGTATTTCAGTGTCTGCATTGCAGACACTGAAATACACAGTGGAGCCCTCTTACGGGGGCCCCTGCAGTGCCCATGCCATTGGCATGGGCACTGCAGGGGCCCCCAGGGGCTCCGCGGCACCCCCTACCGCCATCCTGTTCCTGGCGGGAGACCCGCCAGGAACAGGATGGCGGTAGGGGGTGTCAGAATCCCCATGGCGGCGGAGCGCGCTCCGCCGCCATGGAGGATTCCCCCGAGCAGCGGGAAGTCGGCGGGAGACCGCCGACTTCCCGCTTCTGACCGCGGCTGAACCGCCGCGGTCAGAATGCTCGTGGGAGCACCGCCAGCCTGTTGGCGGTGCTCCCGTGGTCGGTGGCCCTGGCGGCCACCGGCCGCCAGGGTCAGAATGACCCCCATAGTCATGCAAACATGCATTGACACTGTCACTTCAGGGAGTGATAGACACACATATGCACACATGCACTGGCCCTAACAATCATGTGGTGCCAAACATGATTACTCAATTTTGTGCTTAATTAATTCTAGAGGGTACTCCATTTCATCATTTGTTATTATGAGAGGCATGCAATGCCACATTCCTGGTGCACTGCAAAACCAGTGACTCAGGTATTGTGGCTTGTACATCAAGGGACAATGAGTTACTGTGTGATGCTCATGTGGGTTGAGTTTCGTTCAGGAATTATTTTGCTTTCAATGGTCCATTATATGGGTGTTAGTGTTGTGTGTAGGTTACATATGCCACATTGGCAGTGTACCCAGAGCCGCATATGCCCCCTATGACAACATGCTGGCAGGGATCCTTTGTGTTTCTAGATGACAATGTTACGCTAAACATAGATTGGCCATTTATCTTTTTCAAAACAACAAAAAGACGTATGCTGACACTGTCTAATTTGAACATCCGTGACAGAATGCATGAGCACAGGTGCAGTCATTGCACCTGAAATGTGTTACTCTGGGCCCTGTGTACCTACATAAGGCATTGTAAATCAAACTTTGCCACATTCATTAACTTAGAATTGCCAAGTTGGGTGATCTGTGGTAATACAACCGAAATGACACTGTGTGCTAATTAAAACATGGGTTAGCAATAATGATGAGGTAGGTCTCTATTTGAAAACACCTTGGGAATAGCAGCACTCACAGGAATGCTGGCCTGCTGATCTTAGCATACCACCATGTCTGTGATAGCCTTCATACTGAGAAGTTAATAATTGCACATATGCTGCACTATATCAGCAGGGATATACCAAACGTAAAATATCAAACTATTTTGTCACTTAAAATGTATAATGGAAGCAGTCATTGGTCCCTTGAACAACATCATGCAAATAAATAGTTTGTGACCATGCATTCACCAAGAGCAGGGATCCCATAATGACCCATTCATTTTACAAAATTGTTTGGCTATAAAGTGACACAGATGGTAACTGCACCAGCTCTGTACCAGTAACTGTGCCAAAGGCAAACATGTTGTTGGGCCATGCTACTCAATGATAGGATTTCAACGCCTACTCCTAAAAGCCACGAGATGAACCTGTTTTGTGCTACTGCAATCTGGTAGCATCCGGGCACAATTAGGTTTGGCCATGTGAAAGATTTTCTGTCCAGACGTAACCACACAGAAACAATGAACTTAGGGCCAGATGTTTTTCTTTTTATGTGTAGCATTTGCTTCATTTGTTTACGCTACAGCTATGGAAAGTAGCACAAGAAAATTTGATAGTAGCAACTGTGCTATACTTTGGCATCCATAAATAATGAAAATGCTACACAAACAAAGTAGAAATATCGGCCTAAGATATTAGGAGAGGTTAGGAAGATCTTTGTACGTATGGCCATGAATACTGTTCAGACATGGTTTTAAAAAATGGAGACTACATTGATTCCTTGTATTAGCATGTGAAATACATCCCATTCCTGGTACACTCCTGGTACACTCACATCACATTTATGAATCATAAATTGGTTTGAGCCGCATTACCATCATCTATTGACACCTAAGCAGCACTAATTTACAAGATTAAGTTGTCTTTTGTAAGTTTGTGCAGCCTTCGTGTCAACAAATGATGGTAATGCGTTGCAAAAATTGTATAAATCAGGGCCACTGTTTGTTCAACTTGCATTCCATATGTCCACAAACATTGCATGCAGCATTTCACAAAATCTGCTACTGTCACTCCAGAGCATTCTACTGTACACATTAGTCAAATCTGTACTCACCAACAGGGCCACCAATCACCACACCCAGGTGGTCCAGCAGGTCCTGCTCTCGGGCCACCAGGTCAGCCCAGCGATGCTTCAACTGGTGGTCGTTGCACTGGCTGTTGAAGATTCTTCTTAGGTGGAACATCACCTTTGCCCACCTGAGCCTCCTTGCCTCTGTGTGATACCCCTGTATCACCCAGACCCCAGCCTCCGACATCAGGGGGGAGAAAGTGGCACACTAGCCACACAAAAGCCCCTAGCTCCTCCTCACCCATTCTCCCCAGACGTGGCCTTCCCAACATCTAAAAAAAATTAGGATAAGAAAGGGTAAAGTGGAAAAACCAGGGAAAGGAGGTAGGGAAAGGAAACTTAAATAACCCACAGACAGCCCATCAATACCCCAACTAACAATACCCACAAACACACTCCGAACAGTACAAAGACAAATTTAATCACAATAAATGACAAAAACACACTTACACTGATTAACACAGACACTTACAAACAAACTGAACACAATAGCAATAGCACACAGGAGACAAAGGCACAATATTCACAGAGACAACTAAATACACAGCCACACAGTCACAGACTGCAAAGTGAAAGTGAAAGTACACCCACTGTACCATTTCTGTAAACAGGATATCCTATTACATCACTTCCTGTTTCAATTGCGGGCGTTTTTTGATATTGCATGACATTTTATGACGCTTACGGGGTTTGCATCAATATTGTTTTATGCTTATGCATGAAAATTCCCCCGCATTCAAGGATCAATACATTTTTAATGGATAACCGATTTCATGGGGTGCAGTGTTGGAATTAACGCTAGCAACCAATTGATGTATTATGGCTGTGAGCGTAATTTTCTAATGCATATGTGTAATATTTTGACGCATATGCATCTTTTTTGACGTTTTTGCGTAAAAAAATCTGTCTTAAACTGTGTTTGTGTTATTTTTCATTTTTTTACGTGCATGCATCCTATAACTATACAAAGATAGGATGGTATGACCTGCAGTGTCTGTTCTAGTGTTTGGGCACATGTGGCAGACCACACTACTGCGGACCATAATACTGATGTTGTTGTACCCGATTAGCTCTCTTAACTGATGCAACAGCAACACAAACTTTTGGAATACAATTGGTATTTCCTAAGTTGGGCAGGTGTTGCATCACTAGAGGATGGCAAGGATACGTAACTAAACAAATAGACTCATGGCCTGTGTGTTTATGTCTGTGAATTGTCTCTTTAAATTGTTGCTGTGCCTCTGTGTGAACATCACAAGAAAATATTGGCGTAATGTGCATGTAGGAATGTGTTATAATTGTGTATAACCATCAGATGCCATTCATTGAGGTACATCAGTCATGATATGTGCTTGTCATATCTCTTGCGTCTTATGCTGTGTGTACGTCCTTGACTTTGGGGACAAATTATTTCCTATGATGAACTATACACAGGATAGAGGATGGTTGATAATGGCTATGTCAGATATGTAACCCATCACATTTAATTAAATGTTGAATACCACCTCATGGTCACTTGTGTGTATACTACCCATGAGTCAGGCATTTCAACACGCTAGGTAGGTACAGTGTTTGTGGCACAGTCTCAAATCCAATCCTAAATGTTTTATGTTCACCACAGTTTGAGTCTTGTAAATGACCTATGTTTCTCCTGTGGCTGTAGAGGACCAGCAGACCATGCTGCATGTGTTCACATATTTCCAGTGGTTCATTGCACAAAGGTGTCCACTTCATGTGTGTGCCCATGTGTACCCTGTGTCAGTATTGGCCTCCATGTTGTCACAGTTACGTACAGGTCTAGTCATGAGTCTGTGGAGCCAATCCCTGAATTAAGAGAGTATCCTTCAAAGCAGAATTGACCTAAAGCCAAATATCAATTAACAACCCACATGGGGATAGTCCAGCTATGGCCCTGCAGAACTTTTATAAGGCTGACGACAGGGCAACCTTGGTGTGCTCAAAAACTTTATGGATCAGTAATAGGAAACAGGCAGATCTCATCACAACGTTTGTACACAGGGTGGGCTCTAAAATTCCCACTGCAACAGGGAACATTAGTACCTCTGTGCTGATTAATTTCACAGCCAGTCACCACGCAAGCACCATCAAAAGGTGGCAGCAGAAGTGAATCTGTGTCTGGACCGTCAAGGCACAAACATGTTTTGTCCTTACATACACATTAGCAACCCTTTTTGGTTGTACTGGAGGCACAGTACCAAATCCATGCATACAGCCATAGCACACTGTCACTGTTTGGCACTAATGAATACATGCAAAACCAGAGAAGGAATGTGGCTGGATTAGGCCATTTTAATACATATCCCAGAACAGAATACGATAAGTAAACTGATTAAACTATACTGTACATTTGAGGGTTCGTAGACCTACAAGACACAATACCCCAGGAGGAAAGAGAGGGCATGGAAAACAACTATGAGACAAATGTAGCCACAGGGAACCTCTATGGTTAACGCAAAGACAGGAACCAGTCAGTCTAACAGGATGCAGGCTCTGTCAGGAACAAACATGAACCAGGCAAATACACAGTGAGCAGACTCTGACTGGGAAAAGCAAGAACAAAACTGTAGGAACAAAAAATAGTTTGTGCTGTGGTCTGCAATGTTACACAATCCCCCAAGGGCTCTGGTACACAAGTGATTTGTACGCCAATGCACAACAAGGAGATTCAGAAAATTGCAACTTATAAGCAGTTCCAGGCAGCAGCAAGGGCAGGTTCAAATGGCTGGTCTGCATGGAAGTGCTCACAGGTGTGTGTACCTTCAGTCTCTCACAGGTCCTAGAGTTGAGAATCAAGTTCAAAGGGCCAACTGGACCTTTCACATGAGAAGCAATGGACAGCTGATTACAGGTCCTACCGACTATCAGGCAGTGCATTATCGGACCTGAAGTCTATGCTGATTGTTGAACTATGACTGTGGCATACCATACTGAAGAGGGAAGCACACAGGAGTCAGAATGGGAGTCTGGGTGTGTGTAGATGAAGATTCTCTGGTACAGATAGTCCATTTACAAAGCGCCCTAGAGAAGGGTGGACAGAGACTGACAACATGTCTGTGGCAGGACTTTTTACCTGGGGTGGACTGCGCAGACCATGTTTTGTGAGCAATGCTTGTTATACCTGGGGCATTCGTGCTATCCATTTTCAGCTTACCTGGACTTCTTGTCACACATGCTCCTTGCAGAGATAGCTGATGTCACACTTACTGCTGTCAAGGGTCTGGTCATACATTCCTTTTACCAATGCAAAAGCACATCCACTGCCTCATGTATGAAATACTTTTTAACCTTACGATTGATGGTGTCTTAGTTGTGTGTCATTTGCTGCAGTGGACCATGTTGGCAATATGGATGTGTCTCATAGCTCTGGTCCTCTGATATTGCCCTTCAAACGTGAAATAGACAGGATGTATGTCATTTACACTGTGTGCGATGTTTGCTGTATATTCATACCCATTAAATGTGATGTGGCTTGTTCAGTATCCTAATCTGTATTTCTGCAATGCTCCATGAGGCTAAACTCTGATTATGATTCCTAGGGATCATGTGATGCAACAATTATTACCCAGAGCATGATTGAGTGATGAAGTGAGGTGTTTAATCACATATGATAACAAAGTGGGGATGGTGACTATAGTTAGAAGACGTTTTGTACTATGTGTTGTCTCCTACGCAATCCTGCAGCTGTGTTTGGATGTTCCCCCTCATTTTCACGGACAGCATCCTTCTCTTCCTCCTCTTCTGGCATTTGTGGATCCGGTTCATAGAGGGGAATGTTCCTCCTCACACAAATGTTGTGCAGGATGGCACAGGTCAAATTGATCTTGCAGACCATTTCAGGGGAATATAGGATGCTTCCGTGAGGTCCAAGCCCAGAATATGGACTTCAGGATGCCCACCGTCCTCTCCACAATGGTGCGTGTCCTACGATGTGTCAGGGAGACCAGATCCTGGGGGTCTGCGCATGTTCCCAACATGTCCTCCACTAGACAGCTCCAAGACTCCGATAGATAAAATCACAGAGTCTGGGAGAGTCCAAGCGGGGAAAAAGGGGATTAGGATGGGAACAGCAGGGAAAGAGACCTGTAGTAAGCAAAAGGTTAAACCACACAATATCAAGATTAGATCACATTGATTTTCACAAAGACTATGATTTAGAATCATAGTCTAGTGAAAATGCTTAGGCATTGTCATACTGCAACCATGGATAACTTAAGAAAGGACTAATAACTAGGCCTCAAGACGTCTGGGTACCTGGGAAGGAATCAAGAATAATTAATACAACTTCTCAATGAAACTTTTCATGAAATGTTACACATTGTCTAGGATTATAAGAACCTTCTAGGATTATGTTTTCAGAACAAACATGGTCTTTTTGCATGTGGACAAAAAGTAATCTGAACATTTCCTGGACCACAATAGGAATTGTATTAAGGACTTAATATGCACATATAATGTAACATCTTTAATTTTAACACCTAGTTTTAAATGCGGGAAATGAATCGCACACACTGCCGATTTCAACAAGGATATGTAAATGCCATGAAATGATTGCGCACTCTGCAAGCGATCTAAAACATCAGTTTTAAATGCGGGAATGAATCGCGCGTCTTGCCAATTCGAATACCACCATGTAAAAGCCAAGAAAAGGTTGGGCACAATGATTGTCAAAGTTTTAATGCAAGGAATGACTCGTGCATCTTGCAGATTCAAATGCCACCATGTAAATGCCAAGAAATGGTTGGGCACAATGATTGTCAAAGAGTTAAATGCACGGAATGAATCACCCGTCTTGCCGATTTGAATGTCACCATGTAAATGCCAAGAAATGGCAGCGCACAATGAGTATCAAGAGTTAAACGCAAGGAATGAATCGCACGTCTTGGCGATTCGAATGTCAATATGCAAATGTCTAGAAATGGTCGCGCACACTGTTGCCGACCAGAATCTCAAAAGTCAAATGCCAGGAATCAATTGCGCATCTTGGCGATTCGAATATCAACATGTAAATGCCAGAAACCACGAGCACATTCACACGCACAAGGAAAAATCTTCCAACATGAAAACAAGGCCCAAAAACTCGAATGCCTTCGAAAACGGGATCGGGGGCCCAGCCCGACCTCCGTCTTACCGCCCTGATCAAGGATCACCAATACAATGAATGGCAAAGGCCTGGAAGATCAAGGTAGGCCTCCGGAACAGGAGGTCAGGAAATTGCTGCTGCTCTGCACCGGGACCTCTGATTAGTGAGCACGTGGAGCTGGGCTGGCTCCCTTATATAGAGTCTGGCCCAGCCCACAAACCACACCCCGTCATGCTGCAGAGAAAGCTTCTAGAATGCCCTGGAAAGGGACCACACCCTGACACACTCTGAAAGCCTGCAGCAATACATTGCAAATGAACAGTATTTACAAGCACCTTGAATATAAGTCTTCAGGATGAAACTCTGCAATGCAAAAGGTTAAACAACAGCATATCAACATAATGTATGAATTACGTTATCTCATAAGTGCTGGGTTTTTGCATTCCTGTCGCCCGTAGAGCGCCCACTTCCCTGATGTTGACACGCTGTGCCTCATTATAGGCATGTTCTGCTGCTGTGCTTGGGTTGGCAATTGGGGTCATGATCCATGGCTGGATCCCGTAACCCTTATCAGCTGAAAGATAAAATGAGGGTAAGAAGTTTGTTGTTGGTTGCAGCGTGATTGTCACTTTGCATGGCAGTTGTTATCTTGTATCGTATGTGACTCATTTGTGTTTGTGGTATTGTGTGGGATCCTAGGCTTCTGTAATATTCCTTCTGCATTGGCTTGCTTAACTATCAAAACTAGTGTTTTGCTGATTGATATGATATCAGTGATATATTTAGAAACTTGCAGTTCAGTGTGTATCTCCCATGCGTTATGTAATGTGAAAGAAGTGTCTGTGTGCCTTCACTGGAGGTGACATGATACTTCCACACACACAATGAATTCCACTGTGGTGGTAACACGGTTGCACTATATGGCCTGAACATCCCATCCAATTTGACATATATGATTGCAGGTGAAATGCAACCATGAGACCCTTTGATTTGGCTAGGTGACAATGCACAACCCATCTCCATACGTTGGCAGCACTGAAGTGTTCACAATTGACAATGCACAACTATCCCTTGTGTGGCAAGTTATATGTAAACCTATTTTTGTGCCCTCAACGAGTTGGCTCATGTGCAAACATGTTCAGTACATTACTGAACTTGCTCCAGGTAAGCTGGCTAATTTGGTTGTGAGGGTGAAGGTTTTAGTGTCAGAAGGTCCATCTCCCTGTACATCTGTTATGTATATGGTGAATTGTCTCAATCCATATGTGTAGCAGTGTGCACTTTGCATTAGTTTCACATCCACATGTTTTCATAGCACATTCCACTTCCTTATTGCTAGCTGGCAATGTCACCCCAAGAGTGATGTGAGATGTTGGTACTGCCTCAATGATTCCATGTCACCTTCATTAGAGTCAGCATCATCATGCTATGTGTCTCATGGTGTTTGACCTGCAGCAAAACACATTACACACCCCTTACTCAAAACGTATTGCTTGGAAGGGTATGGTATTGAGTGTTATTGATGTGATATTGAAAGGTTCATCTTCCATGTTGTTCTGCCAGTTAAGGCCATGTCTTTGTCACTGTGTGGTTTTACATTGGTCCTGTGTGGCTCTAGAGTGGCATCTCTTGTTATCTGCATCTGTCATTTGTCCATAGGTGTGTATCCCATTGGCCAGGAAATCAAACATGGCTAGCAGTATCACACCTCAGTGTCTTCCTGGGCACTTGTCAATATAGTGGTGTATGTGTTGTGTGTCCTACTGGGTTGCAGTGCTGTGTGTGAATAACTAGGTTTCTGTACTTACCAACAAGTAGGCCATTGCCATATCGTCCATCCTGGAAGTGCTGATTGATGGTGCTGTGGCGGAAGATGAATGAATCATGTACACTCCCAGGATACTTTGCCATGATGTTGGTGAACAATCCACGGTGATCCACAATGGCCTGCACATTGATGGAGAGTGTGTGCTTCCTGTTGCAGTATAGATGCTCCGTTGCAGCAGGTGGCACAATCCGTACATGTGTGCAGTCAATGGCACCAAGCATGTGTGGGAAGCCATGAATTTGATAAAACCCCTGTTTGGTCTCCTGCTGCTTCTGCTGTGTGTTGGGGAAGCTGATGTGGCAGGGTGTGAAGGAGATAATGGCATCAAGTACCTTGGGAATGAAGGCAGAGAATGAGGGCTGTGAGATTCCGGCCACCAGGGCACCAATGGTTTGAAAAGAGCCATTTGCCAACATGTGCAGGACAGCTAGCAGCTTGGTCTCCGGTGGAATGATTTGGGGTGTCTGCAAGCTGGGTGCCAACTGTGGCTCAATGTGGCACAACAGCTGCTGTATGGCTTGCCAGTTTAGTCTGTACCTCTGGATGATGTCATGTTCCCTGAGGCCCTGAAGGGTTTTCCTGGTCCTGAATATCCTCTCCTTTCTTCTGCATTGCCTTTGAGGTCCCTGTTGGTGTGGTGGTAGCTGCTGCTGTTGCTCCTGTGCTCTGCGTCTTCGTGCATGCTGGATGAATAGCACCTCCATGTCTTCCTTTTTGAGCTATGATGTTGCTTCTGTGAGTTTTCCTTAAGTAGTGGTGTGTTTGCCCCATTTTAACGCCTGCCTTGACCCAGGTGTTAAATTTTGGTGCAAATCGGGATTTGCGCCATTTTACGGCTCCACCTACCAGACGAGCTCCTTTTTTGCGCATTTGGATAAATATTTTTTACGCTAATCGGGCGCAAAGGGAGTATAGATATGGGCCTTTGATTGTTGAGGTCTCCAAAAATGAATGGATACCTACACCAGGAATACAACCTGAGCATAAACAAATATTCAAAATACAGATTGATAATTTAGTTTTTTTACAATGTTATATATTTTTTTTTTTGTAACTGTTTATACTTATTTTTTGTTTCAAAACTATTTTTTGTATTTAGCGTTATGGAATATGTGGAAAACCTGAGGGTGACAATGGCTAATAATTACCTGCCCCCACAAAAAAGGTCAAAGGAGCAATGAAATCGAATAAGGCTATTAAGACCCCTATGCCCAAATCCAGCTGAACCTGAGCTAAGTGATAATAGCTTCTGTAGGATGCAGCAGCGGATCTTTACCTGTCTCTTAGTAGAAACCATTCCCATCGCCACACTGTTCTTATCCCTACCCATTGCTTCACTGAGAGGGAACATAAGTTGGAGAGTCGCAGAACAACAGAAAGCACTAAACAAACATGCCAGTTTATTTTTGCCTACTTGTCAGTGGTTGATAGGATTTGCATTTCCTAGAGTGAAAGAAGGCGCTGTCATTGTGTGACACCAAGAGTATCATCTGCTGAGAAACACCTGGAGCTGCACTGCTGTAGAAGAGCAAAATTTTCCATGCATTGCATTCATTGCTACCTTCACCAATGAGGCAAATGTATATTGGAGGAGGTTTTTGTAGCTGGTGGAGGGAAGAAGACACGGTTGACAGGACATGTTGGATGGAGAGGGGGAGCCTCCATAGTGGAAGGCTTCCTGAGGAGCCATGTAATTATTGTTATTACTTACAATAGAAGTATTCTGATTGGTGGTCCAGCTCCCAATATTTGCCCTCTGGATTATTATGCTAATGGTATGCATCTGATTTGTGAATGTGTGCCAAAAGCAAGGGCCTACAAGGAAGAAAATGGTCAAAAGAAAGCATGATAGCCTCCTCCAATTCCCATAGCAACATTTGCCTGAAAAGACACAAATGTGTTATCTTTCCTGGATGGTATTCAAAAGTGAAGTGGATGATGATGGTGATGGTTCTATGATGCATTTGTATATCTCTGTGGCTTTTGACAAAATTCTATATGGCATTTGGGCACCATTGCTATTCAATGAGACAAGAACATTTTTGAAGAACATTTGCATTACGTTCGTCATACACCATCCGTAATTCTCGAGTGAATGTTCATGTGACAAATCCTGAGTGAAAAGGATTCCAATGCAAGTCCCACTTGCCTAATAACGTACACACTGATATGATCAATTAATGGATAATAAGGTATTGGAATCTCCACATTTGCATTAATTATTTGCTTCTTTGGTTACTGTATCCAATAATCAATCACTACAGGTACTCTGAGATTCAGTCAGGGCAAAAAATAGTTCGGGATTGTTAGAAATTAGGTCTCTGGTTTGCAGTCAGTTAGAACGTTCTCCAAGCAGGGACCCTCACTCTAGTCAGGGTAAGGGAGATACACAGCTCAGATAACCTCTGCTCACCCTCTTGATAGTTTGTCACAACCTGTCAGGTTTATTTCAGAGGCAATTTGTAAAGCCTTTGTACACTCACACAGAGAAACACAGGGAAAACACCACAAAAGGACCCAAAACCAGTTTAGAAAAGTAGCCAATATTTACATAAATCAAACAAGACCAAAACAACAAAAATCCAACATACACCAACAAAGTTATGACTTTTCAAACATTAAACTTGAATATAGTGCTTAACACGGATGCTTAAATTTAGAGTTATCGTGGCATCGTGATGGAGTCGTTCCCAACAATCCAACGCCAATGAGAATGGTTTTGGAGTCACATGGACTCCCAGGTACAGTACCTTTGTTAAATGAAGAAACAAGACAATGCACAGAGTTGTGGAGGAGAGGTGTCAATGTATCAGTGCAGCGTCGGTTCCTTACTGCGGAGCGGGGAGGTGATGCAACATTGGTGCGAAGCGTCAGTTCCTTATGCTCTGGCAGGGTCGATTTCCGCCGGGTCAAGACGCGGTGGGGCGACCTCACAGGTTTGCAGTCATGCCACGGGGCTGCTGGTGCTGTGGAGGAGTCTGGTGTCATGGACATCGATGACACACTCTTTGGACTCACAAAGCCACGGGATGTCAGCGGAGCTACTGCAGTGTCAGGCCTGCGATATTTGAACAAAAAGTTAAAAATACGAATCACAAATAAAATAGCTCAACTCATGCAGTTCTCTGGGTAGCAGAAAAAGGGAGGAGAAGAGCATAGTGCTTTTGGGTGAGGAGACAACGGTTTTGGTGCTATGTGGTGGAAGTATTAAATAAAGTAAGGCATGTGACAGCAGAGTCTGCAATCTAAACATTACCTTTTACTAAACACAATGCCAATCACACTTTAATCATACCAGTGACCAGGTATTTGAAATTAACTGCAGCCTGTCCTATGCTTCCTTACCAACATAGGTGTAGCGGCTAATGCCAAAGTTTCCTCCAGACAAACCTCTGCTTACAATTGTGGGCAACATCAACATACTGATGATACTAGGAAAAAAGCAAACTTCCTGTAGTTAATTAGTCCTTCTTGTATTATGGACAGCACTACAGTGTGCAGGATGAGGTTTTATGACTTCAACCAACTCCTGTAAGGAATATTTAAAATTCACTCACCCTGTGGTGAATCTTCTGATTCCTTCTAGGAATGAGTTCTCAGGGCAACTCCACTTCAGGAGTCTTCTTGTCCTGGGATGACTAAAGCTGAGTATTCTTAGAGCAAGTCAGAATTGCACCTACTATGAAAAACGTTTTGGAACACCCCTAAAGCTTTGGTGATAAATCCTGGTTTTGAAACCTAGTATACAGTAGGTGGCTGTGTGCTAGAACAAGAACCAATCTGGAGGTATTTTAATGCTGCACAGTCTTGTGGTAGGGACTAAAGGAAACCGGGATGGGAAAAGTACTGTCATTACTTACAGTTCCCTGCTTAGAGTTTATTGTAGTTTGATCACCCTGGTGCCTTTAGGTAAAACTCATGAGAGGAGAGACAATGCCTGCCAGGGACATTCTTTCACCTGGCACCACAGGTCACCCTCTTGGCCACTGCCTTCTGGTTGACGTGTCTGTGCAATGTAGGTAGGCCAACGGGTATGCAAGGGGATTCCCATGTGTGTAATTATTTCATGGAAAAGTGCTCGCTTCTCACATTTATCTCCCAGGGCAAACACAGCACAATCTCTCATGTCCTTCAAGAACATTCACTCATCAGCTGTCTATTAGTACTACTCTCTGAAGGGGATTGGTTGTGATTCACTTAACTCATACTCAAACAGACCAATATGTATCCATTTATTCTCAAGTCATCTAGTTTTAGCTATCAGTCTCTGTTCTTTGGGTTCCTAATGGTCTGAAAACACAATGATTAGCAGGCACATGCTGTCTCTCATTTCATTGCCATTAACAAATAGGGTCTAAGCACTGAAGCAGCTTCACTGAGAATAATAGGCATACTTCTTATATTTAGTAAAACAGTATACCCACTCAGCCTCCATGTGAGGAAAGTGGTTTATTATATGGTGATTGTGCGCCCTCACCGTGTAATTAAGTCACAATTCTGTATCAGGTCCAGTTAGGTTCATTTTTAAACCTTAAGTCAGTCCTGAGAAGCTGTGGCTCAAAGCAGTCATGATAATCTAAGGAACTAGCATAAATCATTTAGAGGTACGAAAACAGTTAAAAACAGTTAAAAAGGAGAAAAAGCAACTCAATAGAAATTCAACACCAGTTTATGAAAATAAGTAGTATTTTTAACTTTAAAGAGACACCTTATAGACAAAACCCCACCAAACGGTTCCGGGGATAATAAATCACAGCTTTTCACTTAGCTCAATAAATCATTGTAATCTTTAGCAGTTCATGGTTTAGGGTTAGCCACGACAAGCAACTTGAAAATGGCTATAAATGCACTCAAATGGCGAGAACTCCAGCAGGAAGACTGTCACAGGGACCAATAAGGTCCGGCTGAACAGTTACCTCATAGTTAATGCAATCTCCAGTCCAGGTCCAAGGTGTATAGCAAAGCCGCAATATATATCAATAGAGTGATCCTGATGCAAGGGATGCAGGATGGAGAAGATGCTCAAGAATGCTGAGAATGCTGAACCAGTGTCTCAGGTGTTCCTGTTGCCACCCCTCTGTCCATGAAATGGTGGGGTAACGTTGGCCTCTAGGTTTAATGTTCCTTGAAATCTGGGTAAAGTCCAGCCAAAAACCAGTTGTCCTCAGCGGTTCCCTATAACTGGCAGCAACTTCCTTGCTGGGGAACCAAACTGCACCCCCAACTATCCTAGGTCCAGCAGATTCAGGTTTAACTTTTGAGGATGAGACTTGGTATCCAAATTCAGGAGTAAGCCACGATCAGGCGTGCTTGGCTACAAACTCACCAAGGCAAGCTTCTTCAGAATATATAGGCTTGTGGCTGTAAGAGGGAGTCAGCCAACTGCATCTCGGAAGTAACTTCTCTGTATGGGACTTCAAGGCGATATTTCGTCAAGCAGGATACCACAGGCACAGCTTTTTTTTTTTGCTACCCTAATATGCGACAGGTACAGTCTTTGGTGCATCCTCTCTTTGCTGGGTCCAGGGAGAAGCTGGGCAGCCCTTCTTTGGTCTTCTCTCCAGTACAGATGTGATCTGAGGTCTGGGGGCCAGGGCTGCCTCTTATTTCAGTTTCTTGCCCTCAGGGAATGTGGTGACTACTACCCAATGGGCTACCATATCCCGTCTTACCTAATGATCACTTTGTGTGAAGTGTGGCACCTCGCTAGCCTAGAATGCACCATTTTGTCCACTCCAGAAATGACAGAACCCTTCCCTTGGTGTGTGGAGCTCCCTAGCCCATCCCAGAGATGCAGCTACCTGGTGACTACACACCCACTGAAAAATCGGATTGGCAATGTTTTCCCCCCATTCTGTCCAAGATTCCACCCTGTCTGCTAACACAAAAGAACATCCACTCTTGTGTGTGGCTTCCATATGCCCTTCAAAGGCAGCTTCCCCTTTGAAGTTTGCCTTTTAGGCTCACAGCCTGTTTGGCCATCCTGCCAGGAGGAGATCACACCCACAGGAGGGCAGAAAGCTATCTTGAGGTCAACAGCCTGTGTGCAACGGTAAATGGTAACTAGAAAACTTTGGGCAGCAAGGTGGTGACTTTCTCAAGTTGCTTTTTGTCTAAAAGTTATATTCAAATTGACTTCAGCAACAAGTCAGGTTTAAATCAGCTATTCTTTTGATACCTTGAAGTACCATATTTAGTAGTCCCACTCAGAAGTTAGCACTGCACAGTACAGTAGCCCTGTACTCACCAATGGTGCTACTAGCCTTTTCACAGTAAAAATGACAGTGGGTGTGAGAGAACAGGGCTGATTGCAGAGGCCCCCTAACATTTTGCTCCCATTTTCTACTTTTTGCTGGTGTTTTCCTGACTCTGATGGTACCTGGGTACTGCTAACCAGTCCCAGGGCCTGTGCTCTGTGTAAAATCAGTATGCAAATTAGGCTAATTATAATTGGCAAAGTTAACCTACCGATAAGTCCTTGTATATGGTAGGGCATGAAGGTTTAGGGACCCCAGCATAGGTAGCGCCCCCATAGGTGCACTGCTGAGGTGCCCAGTGCCATTTTAAAGGCAGGCCTTCCTTGCTGGCTGCTTTTAAATTAAAGTTACATGCAAATTCGACTTTGGAATTAAAAGTAGTTCCAAAGTCTTAGACTACCTTATTTTTACATATAAGTCACCCCTAAGGTGCCATGTAACTATAAGCAGGAACCTTTTAAAAAGAGTATTTATAAGCCCTGATAAGGTAAAACAGCCAAATTTGCTTTTCCGTCAATGTAGTGAATGGCCTCCATAGGCTAGAATGGGGAGACTTTGGGGGTCATTCTGACCCTGGCGGTCGGTGTTAAAGGGGCGGCCAACCCGCCAACGGGCAGGCGGTAAAAAAAATTGAATTCTGACCCTGGCGGGAACCGCCAACGCAGCCCGCCACTTTAACACTCCGACCGCCGCGGCGGGGCAAACAATCAGTGCGGCGGTCACCGCCAACAGACAGGCGGCAGACAATGTACCGCTCACCCTATCACGACCCACCAATCCGCCACCTTTTCCGGGGCGGGAGCCCCGCTGATAAAAACACGGCAGAAACAGACCACAAACGGGAAAACGCTCACCTTTATACACTCCACGAGCAATCTGGACAGCATGGAACCCGAATTAAACATCCTACCAGCGATTGTCTACCTGCTCCTCTACCAGGAGCACGAACGCCGCCGCAGGAGACAACGGTGAGTACTGCACCTACGACACAGGGGAGGGGGGAGGAGAAAAGGTAACGGGCACACACATACGCGACACACCCACCCCCCCCCCAAATCCCCACACACCAAAGCAGAGCAACAAGTCAGATTTACACCCCCCAAACCCCCCAGAATAATTCAAAGACAAAATAAACTGATCATTAAAATAGAAGTATATTAAAGCATATTTGAACTGAAGTGAAATATGAGATATTTAAAATAAATAAATCACAACATGAACAATGTATACATAGTCCAAACGTCCGGCACATATTGGGTACATGCCATTGTTCGTGGGCCAATGTGCATTAACACATGGGCAAAGCCCACACACGAGACCCGATTCCATTGGAGAGAACACTGCTGGGGCATCAGATAATAAAACCACAGGCACCTCAGGGGGAAGGGAAGGGGGGCACCTCAGCCACATGAGTCCATGACGCCAGATCCACGAGGGGCCTCCATGCCCACTGTACCATCCTGGGGAGTGCAAAGCCACTGTCTCTCAAGTCTCTACAGTGGGTGGGTTGCCCACTGTACCATCCTGGGGAGTGCAAAGCCACAGTCTCTCAAGTCTCTACAGTGGGTGGGTTGCCCACTGTACCATCCTGGGGAGTGCAAAGCCACAGTCCATCTGGTGGATTACAGACTCCACTGGTTATGGAGGAGGCATGGTGCCCAGAGTGCTTCGTGAAGCCCTGCCCGACACAGATCCGGCCCTGCCAATGGGCCAGCAGTGCTTGAGATGAAGGGCCCAGCGGAGCGGTGCTTGAGAGGAAGGGCCCAGCGGAGCGGTGCAGAGACGGCGGGGCCCAGCGGAGCGGTGCTTGAGAGGAAGGGCCCAGCGGAGCGGTGCTTGAGAGGAAAGGCCCAGCGGAGCGGTGCTTGAGATGAAGGGCCCAGCGGAGCGGTGCTTGAGAGGAAGGGCCCAGCGGAGCGGTGCAGAGACGGCGGGGCCCAGCGGAGCGGTGCTTGAGAGGAAGGGCCCAGCGGAGCGGTGCAGAGACGGCGGGGCCCAGCGGAGCGGTGCATGAGATGAAGGGCCCAGCAGAGCGGTGCTTGAGAGGAAGGGCCCAGCGGAGCGGTGCTTGAGATGAAGGGCCCAGCGGAGCGGTGCTTGAGAGGAAGGGCCCAGCGGAGCGGTGCAGAGACGGCGGGGCCCAGCGGAGCGGTGCTTGAGATGAAGGGCCCAGCGGAGCGGTGCTTGAGAGGAAGGGCCCAGCGGAGCGGTGCAGAGATGGCGGGGCCCAGCGGAGCGGTGCTTGAGAGGAAGGGCCCAGCGGAGCGGTGCAGAGAAGGCGGGGCCCAGCAGAGCGGTGCTTGAGATGAAGGGACCAGCGGAGCGGTGCTTGAGAGAAAGGGCCCAGCGGAGCGGTGCAGAGACGGCGGGGCCCAGCGGAGCGGTGCTTGAGAGGAAGGGCCCAGCGGAGCAGTGCTTGAGAGGAAGGGCCCAGCGGAGCGGTGCTTGAGATGAAGGGCCCGGCAGAGCGGTGCTTGACTTGAAGGGCCCAGCGGAGCGGTGCAGACACGGCGGGGCCCAGCGGAGCGGTGCTTGAGAGGAAGGGCCCAGCGGAGCGGTGCAGAGACGGCAGAGATGGCGGGCCCTGTTCAGCGGTGCTTCTCACGGCGGGGCCCTGTTCAGCGGTGCTTCTCACGGCGGGGCCCTGTTCAGCAGTGCTTCTCACGGCGGGGCCCTGTTCAGCGGTGCTTGTCTTGTGTTCCTAGGGAACCAGATCTGGGCAATCATTCCCGCTCAGTCGCCATCCGACCTATCGCTTGCGGGGCCCTCCTGTGCAGGACTCCTGGGTGTCCTCCGTCACACCCCAAATGGGGCTGGTGGGGCCCTCCTGGGCAGCTCGCCTGCTGCCGGACTTGTCCGCCCTGCTGCCCTTGCCCCCCTTGGCGGAATCTCTGGGGCCCTTGCCTCCCTTTGTGGATGGGCCAGGTGACGGTGCAAGGGTGGTGTCCTTGGGGGCAGCCGTCTCAGGCCTGTCGCACCGGCCCTTCCCTTTTTTGGTTCTTTTCCCAGGGGGTGGGCTGGCTGTCCCCTTGCTGCTGGCCGATGTTCCTGCCCTAGGAGCTGGTGGACTCCAATAGCCCTGAACGATGGTCCTAGTAGGTGCAGGGCTTGTGGTGGCTGAGGTGCTGTTTGGACTCTTACGAGATGGAGGGGTTGGGTCAGGTGATGCAAAGGGGTTAATTTTGGAGAGGAACAACTTTTTAGGAGCAATGGGAAGGGTAGGTGCAGTGGGTATGGGAGTGGAGGGAGAGGATGTGGTTGTAGGAGAGTCAAGTGTGCTGTCTTTGGGTGCAGGTGCTTGTGCTGGAGGCTGTCGTGAGGTGGATGGCTGTTGGGTGGGTGACTGCCTGCGTTTGTGTGGTTTGGAAGAGGGGGTGACAGACACAGTGGGAGAGGACACAGCGGACGTGTAAATGGCAGTGTGGGTGGTGACTGCACGTGTGCGGACTGTTCTTGTGGGTGTGGTGGTGATGGACGTACTGGCTGATGGTGGTGTGCATGCAGGTGTGAGTGGAGACGTCACAGGGAGGGAGGAGGGAGACGAGGAGGAGGGGGACGCAGAGGAGGCAGTGGCTGTTGGCATGTCTGCATGTGGATGTTGCTTGGGTGAATGCTTGTGTGATCTGTGGTGCTTATGTCTGGATGAGCTGCCCTTGGTGTTGAGGTGTGTGCAGGCTGGTCTGTAGGTGTGTCTGGGATAGGCAGAGGAACAGGGGAGTGGGACTGGGTTGAGGAAGTTGGAGGGGGGTGGCTAGACACAGGGACAATTGCTGCCGTCAGTGCTGAGGCCAGAGCGTTGAACGATCGCTGATGGGCAGTCTGACCCGAATGAATGCCCTCCAGGTATGCATTGCTCCGATGCACCTCCCTTTCTACCCCCTGGATGGCATTCAAAAGGGTAGACTGCCCAACAATGAGCGTCTGGAGGAGGTCAATGATCTCCGCACTGAGGGCAGCAGGGGTAACTGGTGCAGGACCTGAGGTGCCAGGGGCGAAGGAGATGCCCGGCTTCCTGGCCGAGAAGGGCACGGGGCGAACGCTGAGGGGCTGCTGGGCTGCGCTGGGTGGTGGCTGTACCTGTTGTTGCGGTGGGCACGGGTGGTGCCGCCACCACAAGGGAGCTCCCTTCCGAGGACGTGTCGGTGTCGCTGACGTCTCCACGGGTCCCTGTTGTGGAGCCCCCCTCGCCCTCCGTCTCACTGGTGTACTCTGAGTCGGTTGCATGGCCCTCCGGGGCCATGTGAGATGCAGCTCCCTGGTGCGCTGATGCCACTTCTCCTCCGCCTGATGATGCTAATGCACACATGAACAGGAAAACCAAAAAAGGGGGGGGAGAAGAAAGAAAGACATGTTGAGTGCATGCATTGGCGGCACCGTGGGCGGAGAGGACAGACACAGAAGCCCCCTGCACTACGCCGCGCACTCGGGGTACACTACTCAATTATTGTGACTTGGCCTACAAGTCAATGGACGACAAATGCACACATAGGTGAGGCCCAACCATGGATATCTGTACTTAGCACCCTACAGAGGTGGGGGCGGGGGCACAGGGCCATGCCTAATGGAGGGGCCTAGCCTACAGAAACCGCCCTGGCCTAGAGATAGCCACAGCCCTCCTCCCCCACCCAGACACCTCCACTGTGCGCTAATATAGCAGAATGTGCTGATACTCACCCCCTTGTGTCTGCTGTGATGTCCTCACGCGCCCATCCAAATCGGGGTAGGCCACCGCCAGGATCCGGTACATCAGGGGGGTCAATTGCCGTGTGGCACCCCTCCTAGATTGAGAGGCCATCCCCAGCAGAGCCTCGCCGGTCTTTTTGCTCCCGCTGTGGATGTCCTCCCACCTCTTGCGGCAGTGGGTGCCCCGTCTGTTGTGGACCCCCAGGGCCCGGACGTCCTTGGCGATGGCACGCCAAATGTTGATCTTCTGATGGGCGCTGACCTATGTGACATGGACAGGATGGAACAAGAAATATCATCACTTTCCTGCATGGTCGATGTGAGTGGCCCCCCCTCCCCAACCTTGCCATGTGGCACATGCTCTCATCTGTCGTGCGTTGCACTCCCCATTCGCACCCCTCCCCACCATCTTACACCCACCCCACTCAACACAGGCATAGCCCATACTACGTGCTCCCTGTGTACTTACCTGTTGGTCTGGAGGACCGTAGAGTAGCACATACAGGGGGAGGACCCCATCCACAAGTTTCTCCAATTCCTCAGATGTGAAGGCAGGGGCCCTTTCCCCAGTCGCAGCAGCCATTGTATCTTTCAGACCGAGGTCACAGCAGCACTTGCAGTATAGGTCCTCTCCTGTGGATGATCAGGTCTCGAGTGATTAAGCAGTTAGAAAATTGCGGTCACGCCCGCGGCGGTGCGTACCGCGGCGGTGCGTACCGCGACCGCTGGCGCACATCGTCATTGGCTCCTGAGACCCATAGGGTTCAATGTTAACCAATGCTGCTTTGCGCCACGGTCTTCGACCGCCTACCGCCACGGTGTGCCACGCCAGCGCATTGACCTCACGTCACACTTCACAGGTCAGGCAGCCGCCATTTCAAGGGCCCACATGGCTTAATTTCTACTGCGTCACACAGGCCTAGGCCTTGCATTGCCACTCATACAAGCCATTCAATGCATAGCGAATCGTGTTTTGTGCAAGCTGTGGTTACGTACCTGTGGGTTGCTTGACTCTGTGCTCCATGTTGTCCTTCCTAGGCACCGTCCGCTGGGACTTGCGAGGAGATGGAGGAATCCTCCCGTGTACAGACTGCTGGTGGACCTGTCGACAATGGAAGAACGACATGTCATACTGACATACAGACTTGACCGAGCCACTATACAGGAAGTGTGTGCCCAGCTGGAGCCAGACCTGATGTCCCCCATTCACCAACCCACAGGGATTCCCCCTCTGGTGCAGGTTCTGTCAGTACTCCATTTTTTGGCAAGTGGATCATTCCAAACAACAGTGGCCATATCATCAGGGATGTGTCAACCTATGTTTTCTAAGGTTTTGTCCAGAGTGTTGTCTGCCCTGATGAAATACATGCGGAGCTACATTGTTTTCCCTGAGGTGGGCGATTTGGCTACAGTGAAGGGTGATTTCTATGCCCTTGGACATATCCCCAACATCATTGGTGCCATTGATGGGACCCATGTGGCTTTGGTTCCCCCCAGTGGAAGTGAGCAGGTGTACAGGAACAGAAAAAGTTATCATTCTATGAATGTTCAGGTGGTCTGTTTGGCTGACCAGTACATCTCCCATGTAAATGGCAAGTTCCCTGGGTCTGTGCATGACGCGTACATCATGCGAAATAGCAGCATCCCTTATGTGATGGAACAGCTACAGAGACACCGTGTGTGGCTAATAGGTGACTCTGGTTACCCCAACCTGTCGTGGCTACTTACCCCAGTGAGGAATCCCAGGACAAGGGCAGAGGAACGCTACAATGAGGCCCATGGGCGAACTAGGAGGGTTATAGAAAGAACCTTCGGCCTCCTGAAGGCCAGGTTTAGGTGTCTGCATATGACAGGTGGATCCCTAATGTACTCACCAAAGAAGGTGTGCCATATCATCGTGGCCTGCTGTATACTTCACAACCTGGCTTTGCGATGCCAGGTGCCTTTCCTGCAGGAGGATGGTCCAGATGGTGGTGTTGTAGCAGCTGTGGAGCCTGTGGAGAGTAAAGAGGAGGAAGACGATGGGGATGACACAGACAACAGGGACACAGTGATACAACAGTATTTTCAGTAGCACACAGGTACGAATCAACCACGCCATTTTACATTTACTTAAAGTCTCCTGCCTCTCTACTGTCTGAGTTCCCCCCCAGTTCCTGTTAACTGAGTTGTGACTTTCCCTTCCGTTTTCAGAGCTGTGGGCCCCACTGCGTGACCTCTGCTTTGTTTGTCCATGGACTACAGCTGTGTGACAGTGGTATGTTGTCATCACAATGTAACTGAATATTTTGGCACTGTTATGTCTAATACATTTGTTCAAAATACAAGCAGACTCCAGAT
Source organism: Pleurodeles waltl (assembly GCF_031143425.1). Taxonomy (NCBI): domain Eukaryota; kingdom Metazoa; phylum Chordata; class Amphibia; order Caudata; family Salamandridae; genus Pleurodeles; species Pleurodeles waltl. The sequence goes on from NC_090445.1 coordinate 1,329,982,166, forward strand.
TTTTTGGGTGCAAGAAGTGATTTAATTCAAGTGCTAAATTTAAGGAACATGATTGTAAAACTGGGATGGGTGATGGTGGAGTAATGTCCATGGCAGAGTCCAGTTCTCAGTCGCACAGGTGCATTGTCCATATGCCTGTGGAAGGATGGAGCAGGGGCAGTTCAAGGTTGGACAGGGTGACAATGTGGGACAGTGGGATGACATCAGGGGGTATCGTTTGCTGGCGGGGGTCTTGCAATCCTACTCTGTCTTCTTGTGAGATCTCAGGTTCCGCTTGCGGGGTGGTTCTTCTTCTGCAGGAGGTGGGGTTCTGGTGGCCGTCGTTGTGTGGGGCCTCCTGTCCACTAGCGCTGGCGGAGGTGGTAGGCTGTTCCTGGTCCAGGCTAGTGACAGGGGCCCTTTGTGGTGCCACATGGTCCCGCAATGTGGTAACTATCTGGGTTAGGGCCACGACGATGGTCCCCATTGCGGAACTAATGTTCCTCAGTTCCTCTATGAACCCCATGTACTGTTGCTCCTGCATGACCTGGATCTCCTGGAACCTGGCCAGTACCGTAGCCATCGTCTCCTGGGAGTGGTGGTATGCTCCCATGATGGAGGAGAGGGCCTCTTGGAGAGTCGGTTCCCTGGGCCTGTCCCCCCCCTGTCGCACAGCAGCCCTCCCAGTTGCCCTGTTTCCCTGGGCCTCTGTCCCCTGGACGGTGTGCCCACTACCACTGCCCCCAGGTCCCTGTTGTTGTTCAGGTGGTGGGTCAACCTGGGTGCCCTGTAGTGGTGGACACACCGCTGATTGACGTGTCCTGGAGACAGAGGCATGGGCCCGCTGGGTGGGAGCTGTGCTGGTGTTCCCAGAGGGGGTTAGGTCTGGTGTAGCCTGTGGCTGTCTGTGGGGAACCGACTGTCCCGAGTTCCCCGATGGGCCGGGCTGGTCATCAGGGTCCAGGGAGACAGAGCTGCTGTCATCACTGGGGGCATCTTCTGGGGGTGGGATGGACATCTCTGGACCCTCCGTGGCGGTGTGGTGGCGTTCGGGTCCTGCAGGGGTATAAGAGTTTGGTTATTGCTTCTGTGTGTGGCATTTCGTGTAATGGGTGGGTGGCCGTGTCCCCCAGTGCTGGCATTCCCCTGTGGGGGCTTTTGTGACGGTGGCTTGTGGGGTGATGGGTGTGTGCAGTGGGCATGCTTTGGGGATGGGTGTCCATGCTTTGGGGACGCACGCAGGGCTAGGTTTTGGGATGGGTGGGATGTGATGGTGAGCCATTTGCAAGGAGTTGGTGTGATGGGGGTGGGGATGAGTGTGGGGGTATGATTTGGCATGCAGGTGGGGTGGGGGGAATGAAGTAGTGAAGATTTGACTTTACCAGAGTCCATTCCTCCGCCTACTCCTGCGAGGCCCTCAGGATGCAGGATGTGCAAGACTTCCTCCTCCCATGCTGTGAATTCTGGGGGAGTAGGTGGGGGTCCGCCGCCAGTCTTCTGCACTGCAATGTTGTGCCTTGATACCATGGAACGCACCTTCCCCCGTAGGTCGTTCCACCGCTTCCCGATGTCGTCCCGATTGCGTGGATGCTGTCCCACAGCGTTGACCCTGTCCACTATTCTTTGCCATAGCTCCATCTTCCTGGCAATGGTGGTGTGCTGCATCTGTGCCCCGAAGAGCTGGGGCTCTACACAAACTATTTCCTCCACCATGACCCTGAGTTCTGCGTCAGAGAACCTGGGGTGTCTTTGGGGTGCCATGGGGTGGTGTGGATGAGGTGAGGGGTGGTGTATGTGTTGTAGAGTGTGGTGGGTGTGGTGGTGTATAGTGTTTTGTGCGTGGAAATTGTGTGGGTGATGTTGTGATTTGCCTCTGTGTGATGGTGTACTCTATGCTGTGCTCTCTCTCTCTGTCCTTCACTCGCAATTGTGGTCGTAGGGGTTTGTGGGTGATGTGGGTGTGTGTATTTTGAATTATCCAATGTGGTAGTGTTTTGTAAAGGTGTGTGTATTTTGACAGCGGCGGTGTGTACCGCCAATGGAATACCGCGGTTGAAAGACCGCTGCAGGGATTTGTGGGTCGGAATGGTATGGGCGTATTTCTGTTGGCGTGACGGTGGAGGTTTGGTCATCGCCAGTTTCCCGCTGACCTTTGGTGTGGCGGACTTTTGTGGATGTCGGGTTTTTGGCGGTTTGCCAGTTGCGGGTCAGAATGACCGTGGTGGTTTACCGCGGCCGCGGCGGTGTTATGGCGGTCTTCTGGCCGGCGGTATGCGACTTTTACCGCCGAGGTCAGAATGACCCCCTTTATTTTAATTTTTTAAAAGTCCCCTTAAGTAACAGATACCAGACGTTTGGTATCAAATTAATTGTCATAATAAATCCCACAACTTCCAGTTGTGGGATTTAATATAACTTGTTCAGGTAAAGAGTTTTAAACTTTACCTGAGAAGTTGCCAACTTCAGCACTACAGTGTTTTTGCTGATGTGCTCTGATTGGCCAGCCTCTGGCAGATGAGGTGGCCTGGCTCCACACAAAGAGATGTGCCTGGGGAGGAGATCTCCCCTCAGCAGATGGTGAAGCTGGAAGGGGGAGGGCTACCAAACTGTCTTCAAAGGCAGGGAAGGGCATTTGGAGCAACACATCAACACCCTGCAAACCTAGACAATTAGGGGGCCCTTTGATTAGATTAGGAGAGGGCAGGAGAGGGGTGTGTTTAGGATTTTTAGCCACACCAGTGGGTGGGCTCAGCCAGATGTAACCTCCAAAAATCACTTTCAGCCATGATGGATTTTTGAGGAATGTTGCTCCCTGGGATGATTTTTGCCACACTTCCCAGGAAGTGGTCATCACAGGGTGAAGGACCCTGCACCTGTTGTAGAACCAGGACCCCCCTGTTTTTCACCCAGGAGCAGGGATAAAACTGGCAGACCGGCACCCACACCTCAGTTCCCTACCAGATCCCTACCAGGAAGAGCTACAGAATAAGAAGGACTGCCCTGCTGGACCCCGGGCCTGCACCTTGACCCCGAACTCTGAAGGACTGCACCAACTGCACACTTGGGCTTCACCACAAGAAGGACTTTGCCTGGCTTCAACTGGTTCAAGGAGGGACTCCCTGTTTGCTACAGGTGAAACATTGCTAACCAGAGTCCCCTGCACCAACTACTGAAGAAACCAACCAGCTGACCACTGCCCAGTGGCCAAAAAGAGTTTGTGCCAGATGCATTCTGGGAGTTGTAGTCCACACCCCAAGGAGCATCTCAGAGCTTCTGGAACCTTGGGGTGAGCTGTGGAGTCCAAAAGAACCTTAAAAGAACACCTGGAAGAAGATCCAGAAGTTTGGAGAACTTTTGGAAAAAAGCTCAATAGAGGTACCGACCTGCCGAGGCAACTCTAGCCAGCTTGCCTCAACCGCGACCCGGCCTGACTTGCAGGTTCGTCCCGGTGAAGAAAATCTCCAAAAAAGAGACTAAGTACGAACGTAGTAAGTTGGCCCGGGACCTCCCATCCAGCATATCCGAGGAGGGCTCCAAGGAAGTCGGATCAAGATCCAGGTTTGACCCGGTCGAAGGATTTTCACCTCGAAAAAACAACTAAGTCCGAAGGTAAAAATCTCCACCGAGGGCTCCCGCGACATGTATCCAAGAAAGAGTTCCAAGAGGTCGTATTGGACTGGCAGGTTCGTCCCGCTGAAGAAAATCTTCAGAAAAACGACTAAGTCCTAAGGTAAACTTTTGACCGAGGCCTCCCGCGTGCTGTACCCGAGCCGGGCTCCATTGCGGTCGGCCTTAATCGTTGACTTTGCCCCGGTCGAGGTGCAACCAGATGACCAGATTGGCGCTTTTTGTTTCTATGTGCTGTTCTGCTTTCCTTCTCTTATCTCATGACCGAGCTTACAGAACCTCTCTGGAATGCACTTCTGAGTTTAAAGAAGACATTTATTGTTATTATTACTTCACCACGAGGTTCCTGAGAGATGAAGGTTGGAAGCACATGTTCAAAAGTAGTTGCAGCAATGAAAGCAAAATATATCAAATTACTTCTCAGTTGCAATGTACACAGCAAATACATGTGATTATATTATAGCATAACTTCAAAACAAAGCATAAAAGTCAAAATTGCATCACCGTAGGGCCTATCACTGCTTCATCTAGCTGGGGCTTCAAGTTGATGACTCCGGTTCAACTGCGAGAAAGAGATTTTCTACCCAAACGGGGACAGGCAACTGACGCCCGTTCCTGTCTAAAGTCAAGATAGTTTCTAACTGTGTTGTCCAGAGCCACCCCTTAAAAGCAAACTCAGTGTGAGAACCGAAGAAACTTGGAGAGTGGCCAATTCTCCAAGCCTCACTCGTTCTCAGACTGGATTGAGAGGTAAACACAAAATCTACGCGCTCTTATCAGCTAGGTTCTGGTGTGAAAAACACAGCTTGATCTATCATGTGGAAAAACACAGCTTGGAAAAACACAGCTCATCTGCAATGTCTCAACTGCAATGTCTAACTCCACGTTAAAGCCAATAGACAGCTAACCTAAATATCAAATGTAATGTCTAATGCCATGTCAAAGCCAATAGGCAGCTAAACTGAATACAGAATGTAAGGGCTAATGCCATGTTAAAGCCAATAGGCAGCTAACCCAAATACCAAATGTAATGTCTAATGCCACGTTAAAGCCAATAGGCAGCTAAACTGAACACAACATGTAATGTGCTACTGGTGAACATTGAGCAACTAATATGCGCAGTGGTGAAACACAAAGTCATTGGTCAAACACAATTAATAGCATCACACTCCACCCTATGACCAATGAATTTTTGTTTACATACATCTTATTTCAAACAAAAACAAAAAACAAAAACATCATCCCAAAAAAAACATTATAAGCAAATTAGATTTGAATGATAATAGCAATCACTGTAAAGCAATGGTAGTGGATTAACATATTGATCTCATAACCTTTCACATCAGATATATCTACACAGAAAAGACTGACACTTTTATACTCTGATTGAGATAATAGTGTCTCTAAAATAGCAATTTGATGTAGCATGAGTTCTACTCATGTAAAGGTGCACGGTCCACCTGAAAGGTTTGCTGGAATGTAAGCGAAAGTCCGAGTTTCACGCGAAAAAACACAGACAGTTAACTGATAAGACTGCTTAGTTCCAGTGGAAGAATGTAATCAAACAAGTTGAACTTGAACTGAAGGCGCCAGTTGCGCAAAATGGATCCATGAGGTTTGTACTTTAATCAATCAGGTTCAGGTTGGGGGTTCAGTCCCCCCCCCCCGACCCCACACCCGAAGGGAGACCACACAGCACACTCATGGTCAGTGGTGAGACGTGGTAGGATCTGCAAAAGAAAAAAGTATGACTTTTCTTGCAAATGACATTTGTCATCTGAAATGTGCCCTTCTTCTTCCTTTCCTTGTTTTATAATCAGCAGGACGTTTTTGGGGCCCTTTGTTATAATTTCTGCATGTTCATCGAGGGTCATTTGGGGCTTCAACCCACACCTTAGCACTGAGGTTTTTATCTGCTGCACCACAGCTTCCCTTTCCTTGCACTGTCAGAAGGGCTGGGGCAGACTCCTTCTTTACCAAACCTCCATTCACTGCACTTTTGACAAGTTGGGCAATTCTGTCTCCAATCTGTATGAATGAATCAGATTATTTTCTAGTTATCAGCATAATTTTGATTTCTCCTTGGTAATCTGCAGCGATCACTCCCCCTAAAACCTGATCAATTTGCCATATCTGTCCCAGTAACTTTCCTCTCTCCAACTGTTCTTTGACTGTTTGTGGGACAGATTGCTGTTGTGCGTGCTGACAAATAGGACATTTCAAAATCACAGTTTTTATCAAATCTAGGGGAATATGCATCTCTCTAATCTCTGCCCACCTGTAAGTGGCTTTTTCTCCCAGATGTCCACATTTCTGTTGCACCCACTTAGCCATCCCCAGTAAGTCAGAATTCTGGGTGAACACTTCTGTATTTTTCTCGTTAACATCTGCAAGGGAATTGAACCAGTTATGTACAAGCCATGTGGAAAACCAAACGGCTAATCCATTGGCAGTGAACCAAGAATCAGTGTAAAAATTACACATCTCCAACAGCTCTTGCTTTAAAGTCTGACACACATTGTACAACTTTGAATCAATAGTCAAACAAACATGCTTTTTATCCTCAGGGGACATGAATTCAAATGGTGCACCCAATTTCATTGGTGACTCTTTTACCTGTGGTACTCCCTGCACCCTCTCCTCATCCTGAAAAGGGGCTTGTGACACCTGTTCATGTAGGGCTGCAGTGACTCTAGCCGTGTCTTGCACGTACCAGATCCAGTGTATGATACTAGCCTCCTGTGCCTGTCCTAAACTGTGAGATTTAGGTGAACTCATCACCCACTGCTTGCTTGATATTTCAGGTTTCAGAATTACACTATCATTTAATGTCCAAAGTTCCAGGGGCACTCTTGTCTTCCCCTGTTCCTGATTTACATGTAAATCAGTGTTTCCCTCTTGCGCTGCGCAGAAGCCTAAAGTCTGAATTAATTCATTTGTCAAATCAAAAGAGCGCAGCTGCTCATGTTTTTTCCTAGTTACTTTGTACCAAAGTGTTAAGATTTCACTCAGATGAGGGCTATACTGTTTCCAAAAATCAAACAAGCTCATAAAACTCAGTGTCTCTTGCTTATTGCAAATAGTAAAAAACTTTAAAATCTTTTGTTTTACTTGTGACAACATCTGTCTATTTTCTGGGTTCCACTGAATTCCCAGTAACTGCACATTTTACGACAGTACTTCTGCCTTGTCCGAATTAATTTTACTTTGCAAAAGTGGTCTGTAAATCACATTCCTAACTCTGTTCTCAGTGTTATCTGTTAAGGAATGCACTTCATCTGCCAAAAACTGTGGGCAGCTCTGCTCAAGAGACACATTTTTTTTAACCTTCTCATTAGTGGAATGGGAAAAGGCAGATTCTTCTAAAACAGCAGTTTTATAGATTTCAGCATTATCTTGCATTAATGTGTTCTGGCTAATTTGCTCATGTAAATTCTTATTTTCATGTTCTAACTGCCTACATCTCTCCTGCATTTTTCTGTAAGCAGACAAAAGTATCCAAACCCTTCTGTCAAGAACAAAAGGAACATTATTTCTTTCAAAAGGCATATTTTCTAAATATGCTTTATCACAGCACTCATCCCAAGACTCACACAGTCCTGATAAACAAGAAAACATGTTTCTCATAGCACCATAAGGCAGTTTAACTTCACATGCATTTTCAAACATGGTCTGCCGTGCTTCTTTAATTCTCTAAACAACAAAAAAACAATTACACTTTTAAATAGTGCACTTCCAATCTCCAATTCCGACTCTCAAGACTGACAACGAACGCCAAAATGTTCTGCTTTCCTTCTCTTATCTCATGACCGAGCTTACAGAACCTCTCTGGAATGCACTTCTGAGTTTAAAGAAGACATTTATTGTTATTATTACTTCACCTCAAGGTTCCTCGAGAGACGAAATTAATAGGTTGGAAGCACACGTTCAAAAGTAGTCGCAGGAATGAAAGCAAAATATATCAAAGTACTTCTCAGTTGCAATGTACACAGCAAATACATGTGATTCTATTATTGCATAACTTCAAAGCAAAGCATAAAAGTCAAAATTGCATTACCGTAGGGCCTATCACTGCTTCATCTTTCTGGGGCTTCAAGTTGATGACTCCGGTTCAACTGCGAGAAAGAGATTTTCTACCCAAACAGGGACAGGCAACTGACGCCTGTTCCTGTCTGAAGTCAAGATAGTTTCTAACTCTATTGTCCAGAGCCACCCCTTAAAAGCAAACCAAGTGTGAGAACCGAAGAAACTTGGAGAGTGGCCAATTCTCCAAGCCTCACTCATTCTCAGACTGGATTGAGAGGTAAACACAAAATCTACGCACTCTTATCACCTAGGGTCTGGTGTGAAAAACACAGCTTGATCTATCATGTGGAAAAAGACAGCTTAGAAAAACACAGCTCATCTGCAATGTCTCAACTGCAATGTCTAACTCCACGTTAAAGCCAATAAGCAGCTAACCTAAATATCAAATGTAATGTCTAATGCCATGTCAAAGCCAATAGGCAGCTAAACTGAATACAGAATGTAATGGCTAGTGCCAGGTTAAAGCCAATAGGCAGCTAACCCAAATACCAAAAGTAATGTCTAATGCCACGTTAAAGCCAATAGGCAGCTAAACTGAACACAGCATGTAATGTGCTACTGGTGAACATTGAGCTACTAATATGCGCAGTGGTGAAACACAAAGTCATTGGTCAAACACAATTAATAGCATCAGATGTGCTAGAAAGCAATAATTCATTAAACATTCATATCTCTGGTTCCCCTCATCTGATTTTATTCGTTTTTGTGTCATTTGAAAGATAAAAATATAATCTATTTTTATTAATTGATTTTGGATTTTTAAACAGTTTCCTGTGTTTTATTTAATTGCTTTTTTGTGAGATTTAAATGCTTTACACTCTGTCTCCTAAGTTAAGCCTTGTCGCTCAGTGCCAAGCTACCAAGGGTTGAGCTGGGTTTAATTTACTGAGACCTAATTGGACCTAAGTGGACGTTAGTGGCCTATTTGTAAGTGTAGGTACTTACCTGCCCTTACCAATAACCCATTTTCAGACAGTGGGTTTTTACTATCAGGACATGTAAAAATACATCCTACTTTTTAATATACATCACCCTGCCTTAAGGCTCAGTAAGCTTTGGCTTAGGGGTGACCTACAAACATTAAAAAGGAAGATATGGGCTTTGCCTATACATTAAAAAGCAAAGTTGAATTGACAGTATAAAAACTGCACTGCCAGTCAGCAGTTGTGGTTGGGGTGTCTTGCTTTGTTTTGTCACAGTTTTAGTGGCAAAATAGGGATCCATGAGGGTCTCTTTAACTTACGGGCCCTGCTTACCCCTGTTACCATATACTAGGGACTTATAGGGTAGTTAACTTATGCCATTCAGACATATGTCTTTTAAATGTCAGAGCACATGCACTAAGGCTTGGTCATCAGGGTCCAGTACACTACAGAGTCATTACAAAAGTCAAAAAATGGGGCCAAAAGTGGGGGTAAACCTGCAGAAAGCCATTTCTCACACTCCATTTTCTCTTAACTATCATAATCATGCTCAGTAAACCAATACGTGGTTGTCGTTACATCCAGAATAACTGCAGCAGGATGTGTAGTCCCATATTACCCACCCCAAAGCTAAAACAGGGAGATGCCATGAATGCAGTTTTCCTGCTACGCTGTGGTATTTTTCCTGCTACATAAAAATGATCTAAAAGGGGGTGTGGCCTGGGAAGCCAAGATAACAGTCAAACTTTAACAGAGCTCCTGCTGCCTAACTACAATCACATGAGATCCTGCCTGACAGCACCAGACAGAATACCCTCCTGTTGACCCCCTAACAACTGAGGTGCAGTGGAGGCCCCCAGTGGCCCCCTTTTTTGACAAAAATTAAATGACTGCAGCTACGTGGTGCAGCCTGCCCAGGGGATGAAAGGAGGTTAACATGGCGACCTCAACGCTCCCCTTAAGTGGTCTCTGAGGGCAGTGAGGATGAGGTCTGACATGCAGTACGAGCCCATATGCGGGGTGATAGCTGGCTGCCAGTGCGGAGATGAGCAGCTGGGAGCCCCCCACTATGAGCGGATGAAACCAGCACAGGCTAGGCGAGGCAACGCAGGTCTCTGATGTGGCCTGACAAGCTGTGATGAGAGTGGTACAGTTGCATTAAGAGGGCCTCCCTGTTGCTTGTGGCACAGGCACTGTGCAACTGTTGTGATGGAGCAATTTACGCGGCTTGTATCCGCTGTGGTGATCCTCGAATCTCCAGTTGTTTTGCGCGGTGCTTGGCCATGTGATACAGGCAGGCCATCTCCCATCTGAGGCAGTGTCTGTGGAGGGCCAGATTTTTCCCCGAGGGGTACATGTGCTTTGCGGCCATTGCAGGATGCTTTATGCAACCCAACTGGAGCTCTCTGAGGCCCCATAGGACAAGGCCCTGCTGGAACGGGTGAGTGTAGTGCCCTGTGAAGGGGGGACTAGAGCCCTGCCAGCTCGACACTGCAGGATTGGCAAACTAGGGAGGGGTGGTATGTGGCTGTTCCTTGTATGACTGGAGAAACTCATAAGTGGAACCTGTTAGTGTTTGGGACCACTTGATCACTATCAACGTAGTGTGCAACCTGGGATGGCAGTGCCCCCTGTGCTGACTGGGTCGCACTCACTGATTTAACAGACTTGTTCCCCTCAGGGGCCTCTCCCCTGGAACTGAAAATGAAGCAACCTCAGGTGGACACCTGTTGGAACGTGAGGCTCTCTGTGATCGAGGGGGTTTGTGTCCTGGGGCACCTTGACTCATATGACTGCTGCTCCCCGCGGCTACAACTACGGGGCTGCTGGAGGTCTAGAGACATTGTCGCCTGGTGGTTGTCTGGCCATTGAGTAGATCTTATCTACCTGGACAGCATATTGTGCCCCCTACCCATTGATCCTCCATATTACCTTCCACGACTGCTTGTGCTGCATTTGGGCAAGCGGGTCGGCGTCATGGGCCTCCGCAGTTGCCTGATTGTCCAGACTCACTCTCCTGAGGCCGGGCGGAGACGGCCCCGGCAAGCAGTCCTCTACACTTCCTAGAGCAGGCTGCTTGACATCCTTCTGTTCCCTCTTGCTTGCCACCCTGTGACTGAAGATCGTGCGTGACAAACCCCGCAACTGAAAGCAGCCTAAACTAAGATAGACCAATATACTACTTCAACATCGGACACTAGAGGTGCTGCGGGAGAGTCTCCACCAAATCTGCCGACCCATCCTCCTATAGACCTGACGGCCATCCTCAAGCAATTCAGGACCCCAGGGAAGCGGTACAGTCCATAGTGGATGCAGTCCATATTGATTTCTTCCTTTTACATCAAGATCTCTGCAAGGTGGTAGACAGGGTTACTGAGGCCAAGATATGGATATCAACAACTGAGGACGAGGTGGAGACTCTTAAGCGGCAGGTTTCCTAACTGCTGTCCCCAGTGGTGGATCCGGACAAGAGGGTGGAGGATGCTGAAAATTGGTCTAGAAGGAATAATCTACGCCTCATTGGCTTGCCGGAGGAAGCTTAGAGATCCAGGATCTTCTAGAGAAGTGGTTCCGATCTTGGGTTCACTGCTTCTTTGTGGAGCAGACACACCTAGCCCTAACTAAGAAGCCTCCTCATCCTGTAGTGGCACGCATCCTCAAACTCCAAGACCACAATACCATCCTCCCCAAGGCCTGGAACCAATCCGATCTGAGACATTCCAACATGAAAATTCTGCTTTTCCCAGAATGTACCAAGGCAGTCCAGCAGCACCATTGCTCATTTGCGGCGGTCACGCCCTCCACCATGTCCTGCCCAGGACCCCCACAAATTCTGCAATAGATCCCAGAAGACTGGGCCACTGCGGGCAGCAGATGAGCCTCAGTGAGTCTGACTACAGCAACCAAGACACTGCGCCCCACAGATCATGAAGCATCACTCTCTGACACTCTGAAGCTCTTCAAATCTATGCACAGCATGCCGGATTCGTTGTCCGGATTGCCCTGTGGGGACGCTACTAGAGATACTAGAGATATGATACTGGAGCATGTGAGGCCTGATCTGAGGTGGTAATGTATGAATATGGCCAGACTGCTGAATTGTTTTGGAATGAAGGAACGTTTTCTCTTGAGTTGCAATATATGTGGGCCTTTCTCTAATTTGTTAAAGGTTGCTGTCAAAGTTATCCTTATATGGGTGACTGGAATACTAGACAATGTGCTTCTTTTTCTCCCCCAAACTACATTAGGAAATGTTCTATGAGGTATGTTGTGACATATATATATAACAGGATGTTGTGTTTAATTGTTTTCCTTCCAGGTATTTACCACACAAGCTCTCCACTGCACTAGCTCTGACCTGTGGGCAGAGTCTCGAAACACTATGCACCATCCCAACCCTGTGTGTGGGGAATATGGATCTGTTCTGCCACTCCCTAACTCTTCTCCCAAATGGTTAGAGTTGTCTCCTGGAATATAAATGGTCTCTAAGGGCATATTAATATGTCATTGGCTCTGGGATATGTTAGGAGATATAGACCTGATGTGGTCCTGCTTTGGGAGACACACCGCCTGGGAGCTTGATGTCCTTTTTTGGTTGATTTGGTTATGATCATGTCTATCACATGGACTATGCTGGAGGTTCCAGAGGGGTTGCAATTCTTTACATAAAACCTTTCCGCTCGCGGTATCTACTATCCATGAAGATCCTCAGGGGCGGTAAGTGGGCATTTAGGGATGCCTGGAGGCTACCTAATTCACTTTTGTTTCCTGCTATGTGCCCCCACAACTTTTGCAATCCACTCTGAGGGTGCTCCAGTCCTTAGTGGTGGGCCTACCCCCAGAGACAACAATGATTGGAGGGGACTTTAACACAGTCCTAGACACCATGCAAGACCCATTGTGTGACCGGGCAGGCTGGCCCGCTCTGCGAGCCTTACTGCCTGGGCAGATTTTAGGGCCTTTGTGACACCTTACATACCTGGAACCCCAACAGCAATCCTACACACACCTGTCCACAGCCAACAAAATAGAACCCAGAATTGACCTTCTCTGGCTACTGGCATGTGACTTGCTACAATTGCAGTGTATCCTAATCCTGCCAAGAAGCATCTCTGATCATGCTACCCTTCTTCTTGAATATATCCCAACCAGCGCTCTTCGTCCTATGTGGAGATTCAACATGTGGTACTTGACAGACCAAGATTGCGCAGATTTTGTGGAGGAAGAGATACATACCTTCTTCCCAAACAATCAAGGCCCAGCATCCTCTGCAGGAACCTTATGGACGGTATGTAAACCTGCCCTGCGGGGTCCTATCAGGTGTTACATGCAGCTGGGGTGCAGCAGCGGCAGGCACAGGTAATGGAGTTGGAGGCCCAGGCTCTCGCTTTGGAACAACGCACTGGTGGCTCAGGGTAAGGAGAGATAAATTGTCTTTTGGGGATGGTATGATGCAGGCTGTGCCAGGTCTCTTTGGAGGAGGTGCAGCAGTACTAGAAGGCATGTACTCAGCGAGTATACGCCTAAGGAGACATATCGGACAAACTGCTATACTGACTAGTGACTAAGGAGGTTTCCAGCCTGGTGGTCCCCTCTATGAGGAACTCCACCGCCATTCTTTAAGAGGAGCTTCCGACAATTGCTGAAACATTTTTGAACTTTTATTGGGACTGTACACGGAGCGCCCAATTCTGCCAGGTGAGTGTGAGCATCCCCTTTGTAGGGTTTGTCCCTCTGCATCTATCCCGTCCTCCTTGGTCCGAGAACTAAACCTACCGTTATCGGACAAGGAAGTTGGACATGCCATATCTAACCTTCAATCCTGCAAGACTCCGGGACACTATGAGGTCCCCATCTAATTCTTTACACACTACTGTGATCTCTTGACAACTCATCTGTTGGCCCTGTATACAGAGGTGCTGAAGTGCGGCTCTTTTCCTTTGGACCTTGATGCTGCCACTACTGTAGTCAAATCGAAGGCGGGACAGTCTACGGACTGTTGCTCCTCATACCCGTGATTTCCCTTATGAATTTAGTCATTAAGATCTTTGCGAAAGTCTTGGTGACCAGGCCGACTTGGACTCTTGCATACCTCATACATCCAGACCAGTGTGGCTTCATGTCTGGTAGGAGCATTCGTCACTGTCTTCAAAGAGTCCAAAAGACCCTCTCTCAGTCATATCAACTGGAAGGAAAACTGGCCCTCCTTCCTAATCATTTTCAGAAGGCATTCTACACAGTTTCTTAGTCATTCCTTTAGGCCATGCTCCAGAAGGCCGGCTTTGGGCCCACCTTTCTCAGATTACTTGGACTGCTGTGAGTTCCCACTGCCCAGGTTCAGGTAATAGGAGTTCCCTGCCTGCTCTTCCTAATCTGCAGAGGCATGTGGCAGGGTTGCCCTATGTCCTCACTGCTCATCGCCCGCACTGTACAGCCATTGCCGTGCTTGACGAGGTGTGATGCGCATGTTTGGGGCTGGTGTTGGAGGGTGGGGTGGCGTGGAGAACCGCATCGCCCTCTACACAGAAGATGTCCTGCTTTTCCTCAGTGAACTACAGACATCGGGTACTAGGTGCCTTGAGATCCCCCAAGTGTACAATGAGGCATCATTTCTATATGTAAATGCCAGCAAGTCAGTTTTAGTGGAGGTAGCTGGTGATGCTGCAGGACGACACTGATATCCCGATATTCCAATCGGACGCAACACCTTCATGCACTGAGGGATTCACATCTCCTGCCTTCCAGACCTGGTCCCTCAACTTTTGCCCCCTCTCATTAACACTGGAATGTGACGTGCGCAAATTGTCCCGTCATTTGGCATATTGCAGTTTATAAAATGATGTGTCTCGGCCTGTATCTATATGTCCTTGCAAATTATCTTCATCCTATTCCTAGAACGTGGTTTCGGTCCTTATCCTCAAAATTGACATCCTTTGTCTGGGCCTGTGGGTGGCATCCTGTGGCTTCCACCTCAGCTCGTAATTCACCATTTGATGGACGCCTGGGCATTTAAGATTGTATGGCTATTATTTTGCAGCACACCTGGTCCCTGTGAGTGAGTGGTTTGCCGGGGTGTGGGATGATGTCGCCTATCGACTTGAATTACATATTTTGGACTTTGATGGGCTTCTTGACCTGCCTCATGGTAGTGCCTTGCCCTCCCTCCACAGCACCCTTCTGAACCTGAGTGTCGCTGCTCTGTTGGAAGCGGCCTTGAGCCTCACCAAATGGATTTGTCACCTCACAGACATGACACCTTTGTAGCGGGGTACCTTGCTGGGGCAGGTGGCAGGCCTGGAGAGCTTCTTCCACTTGGATCGCATAAGTATTACTTATCTGGGAGATTTTTGCCAGGGTGTGTCCCTGATGTCCTTCCAAGAAATGCAGGACCAGTATGGTTTATTTCACACACAATTCTACCATTATCTTCAGTTGCGCCATGCACTGCTGGCTCACCTTCTGGCAACCAAGCAGGAATCAGATGTAAACAGATGTACACACAGGCCCATTCCAGCACTGAAACACAGGCTTTACCTCTGTCACGCTTCACCAACAATTGACATGAATTTGCCAAAGATAGCAAGGCTGTAGGGTAGTCTTCGACTAAGCCCCATTTGGCTACCCACTACTGCCCTGGGTAACCAGCCCCGCTACTCCTCAAGAATTGCCCTGACTCACATCCCACTTACTGCCCTCTGTTTCAGTGCAGTCACCATAGTCTAGGGCCCTCTAGGCCTTCTCAGATTGTGATGTGAAGCTCTTGTTGGGCTGCTTGGGCAAAGGTGCAATCTCGGTGATCTACTTCTTCCTAATGATTAATGCACCAGATCTTTTCCTCCCTCTCTGTCATAGGTGGGAGAGCTGGGTGGGTGAGTTGGATGATGTGGATTGGCGGGAGACATGCCTGGCCCGAGGGAACTGGTGATTTCCTTGTGCTTACAGGTGGTCCAGATTAATTATCTCCATGCAACATACCTATCCACCCAGTGATTACAGCAAATTAGTCATGTGGACCAAGCCACATATCTACGTTGCTCCACCCTTGCTGCTGATTTCTACCATATGGTCTGGTCCTGTCCAGCTTTGGTGCCCTTTTAGACAGATACTGAATCACCAGGTTGAGTTATATCTTTGGGTGGCGCTCCTGGGTCTTCTGGAAGGTAATGGTGAATCTCACGCTGAAAGGACTTTTATAGGGATGGTGTCCCTGGTTTGTTAAGCTTGATATTACATGCAACTGGAAACATCCTGAACCCCCCCACCCCTAGGTGTTATAGCGGAAAGGTGTCGACTGGTGTGCACGCCAGAAATAGCTCATTTATGAAGTCTGTGGATGCCCCCAGAAACATAGGAAAATATGGGGCAGATGGTGTACTTATCATGGATTGCCCATGTAAACTGTAAATCTGTGATACGTGATTGTTCGATATTCTGGTTCAGAAGGATTGTGTCATCTATTTGTACCTCTCAGTATATGATGCTGTGTATTGTTAAACCCAATAAAATGTAGTTATAAACAAAAAAATAATCCAAAAGGATATGGAGACCTGCTGACTGAGACTTTTCCATGTTCCTACCTAAAGAATGCAATTTAGTTAGGTAAACTGAAGAGATCGTGTGAGAGTGCACTTTCCAAGCTGAGTAACACCCATAGGGCAGATTCCTTCCTGTCTTGGCCTGTCATTAATGAACCACAAAGCTGGTCATTGATTCATCATATATTCTATACACTCACATACACTGATCTATGGCGGCCCGTGGTCCTTCCTGTTCCTGCAAGTGGAAAAACTAACCAAAGGGTGTAACATAGAACTCCTCCTTTCCCAAATAGTAAGAACTAAGATGAGGATAAACTACACAGTGAATAGGTGAGTGCTTCAATCTACACATGAGCTGTGGAGTTTGGTTTATACTTATGTGCCATCTTATTTCCCCCTTTGAAATGAAGTATGAAAAACACACATCCTTTGCTTAATGAGAGCAAAGAAACTAATGTTCCTCTAAACCCTCCAGTCCAACTTGCTAGGGCACTAAGAGTTTAGTTCATAGATCACGTGATATAGGTATTCTCCTAATTAAACTAGTGCATCATCAGTTATAGGCACTTGCTTTCACACAATGCATCTGCTGAGGAGAATCTTCAGTTTCCTCCCACTATCAGCAAAGAAAACTCTAGTATACGCATTGGTCATTAGCAGATTAGATTATAGAAATGCCTTGTTGGCTTCTGCCAACGTGACGCTGTTATGGAAATTGTAGTTGGTACAGAATACTGCTGCCCATCTCATCTGCAATCTACCTTCCAGGGCTGCGTCCTCTCCCGTCCTACGATCACTTCATTGGTTACTGGTCCAGAAAAGGATCTTTTTAAAAAACATTGTCTAACACACAAGTCCTTAATAGGAAAAGGCCAGTTACTTATGTACTAAGCTTACCTTCTGTGATCCTGCCAGACCGCTAAGATCTAGCGAAAAAGCATTGTTGGTGGTCATGAGTGAAAAAAAGACTCGTACAGGTCTTTTTCTTACCATGCCCACTTTTAGTGGAATAGGTTACCTCTTCACACTGCAAATTACTCAGGACAACTCTATTCTAAATTCTGTAGCTATTTTCTTGTCTGGGATTGTGTGCTTGGTCGAGAGACCCCTTTCAGGGATGATGCGTGTGCTCTATAAATTATCCTAACATAACATATTTGGATGAGTCCTATGCAAAGCCTCTGGGCACGGTGCCAATCACACATGGAACACACCGTCTCACAGAAGTACACACTGGCGCATTCTAGCCCTTGTAACCTCTCACTCGAACACCGGCTTTACCTCTGTCCCTCCTCAGCAACAACTGACATGAATTTGGATTGCCAGGGTTATTTGCCAAAGATAGCAAGACTATAAGGCAGCCTTCGACTAAGCCCCATTTGGCTAGCTTCTACCCACTACTGCCCTGGGTAACCAACCCCGCTACTCCTGATGCAGGGCCCATGACTCAGAGCCCACTCACTCCCCTCTGTTTCAGTTCAATCACCGTGGTCTAGGGCCATGTAGGCCTTCTCAGATTGTGAGGCACATACACCCAAATGGGACTGACGTAGCCACGGCCCATCCTTTGGGGCTGAAGGGTCACCCCCCTACCTTTTGCCCCTCTAGAAAAGTGTCTGTCAGGCTGAGCAAAGTTCAGCCTGACAGACACTCTTTAATTTCAGGTCAGGCAACCAGGAGCTAGACATACGCTATTTGCTCAGGCTCTTGGCTGCCTTAGCTGAAGTTTGCTGGGCTGAAGAAATCACAGCCCTATGCCTGCCTGCGTGGGTTTAAGTTTGAATATTTGACAACGAGTGTTGTGAATGGAAGTGTGTGTGTGCGCATGTGTGAATGAATGAGTGTGAGTGTGCATTGTGCCAGTGTGTCCCGCCCGCCCTCTTCTAAAATGACCAGCCGCCAGTGGACTCACGTACAGCACGTTGTGAGCTGCATTTTATGAATTCAGGCTTTGTGACTGCAAAATTCAGTACATCTATTTTCCAGTTCTTCGTTTTGCCTGATCCTCTCTGTTTCCTATTGTTGCCACTCCGTGATTGTCATTATGATCTTCAAACACTGAGCAAGATACCAGGCCTGCAACTCAAAATATGTACCAGCCAATTTGTCACTCTGTTGGCAGATCGGGTACACCTCCGTATATAAATTATAAAATCCACCGATTGAGATTTTTTTTAGCACAAGACTCTATTTTCAGGGTAATTAATTTCTCATCTCGAGAGTGGGCGAACTGAGAGGAATAACAGTATTTACGGGGATTTATATGTGTGAAACTGCATCGAGCTTGACAGACTTTTTAAGCTGTTTTACAACGTGGACATATTTATTAGCACATTATTTTGAGAAAATGGCACAGCACAGGTCCCTTGTCTTTTTGTGCCTGTGAAACATACAGGGCAAATCTGGCTTGGCAGACAACAGATCCCTTCTTGTAAGAACGTTGCATCACTACTTTTTTTAGTCCTTCATGGGCAAAAAGGTTTGAGTTGGTAATTTTTGCAGCACTAACTTCGAAATTTTGCGGCATATATAGTTGCATTTTTTTCAACTTCAGAGGCACTTTAATTTCATAACATTGAGCACAAAATCTAGTAGCGCTTCTTGCTTAAAAGAACCCCTGCCACTAACCATAAGATAAAACGTACTTCTATATAGAGTCCGAAATTGTTTAACGTTTGAAGCCGAGTTCTGTATGCTACCTGCAGGTCAAAGGTTTGGAGGCCCAGAAGAGGCGACTAAGCTTTTCACCTTCAGTTAATACATTGTGCAACGATAAGTTCGTTAATAAGAGCACCTGTTATTTAGAGTGCTGTGAGACAGGAAAAAATGTTTTATCTAGTGCTACACAAAAAAAGCTAAATTGTGGAATGAACAAATATGTGCATGCCTGAGAACCCTAGGGCATGAACAATACACTCTTTACTGCTCCGCAAGGTTTGAAGCATTTGGCGCATTTCCCATACCGAACCGAAGTGGAATGTTTTAGTATTAAAATGCCATTTGGTTTAATTAATAGGGAAACATTAATTATTTTGTTATGGTTGTGTGCACTTCAAAAAGTCAAGATCGGGGTGGTTCGAAGGACTACGCCACGAATTCCAAAACAGGCTGGGATCTCAAAATCTCTCAGAGCTCGCATTCACAGGCAGTAGGACTGTCTTCTGGACTATAAATTAGACTTTTAGTCAGGTCCTTCCAGCCTCACAGATATAATGAATTTGCTGGGGGGGTTTGTTAAAATAGTGGAATTTTGGATATATGATATAAGGACAGTGCAAACTACTGTTTTGCTGGAAAGTTTTAGGAGTGTGACAAAACTGTGCAAGTTTTCTCCTGCAACAAATTTTACTTGAGCTAATCGTCCTGCTCAAAGCCAGTTTCTGAAGAGGGTGCTTCTAGCAAAACCTAATTTTGCAGGCTTTTTAGCCAACTATTTTTGCCATGCTCATGAACCTCACAAAAATTGAAACGTGTTGAAAGAGATTGCTCAGAGTCTTCAGAGGAAAACCTTCATACCTCTAGTGCAACTCATGTGAAATTGAAAATGTTAATATAATAATTTTATAATTAGGAGATTTCTTTACTAGCATAACTGTACTAAGGATATGCACCTGCCACCTGTATGTAGGATATCAAACTGAAAATGACTTTTGGTCAGTCTGATTGCTTCATTTTAATCACTGGGAGCTGGGCTTAACTGATGGGGCTTGTCTTTGGGCGAGGGTGAATATGTGTGTCCAAGATAGCAGTTACCATTCTAGTGTATGTGTTTGCTTGGAGCGGCACTGGTCATGTGACTTCAACTAGACAAGACATAGCCTCTGATTTCAAAATGTAATACAGAAAGAGTGAAGTTATTACATTTCGGCCACCATATGCATAGCATAATGATGTCTTCCGGCTGTCAGTTTCCTTTCATGGCCTAAGCAGGTTGAACACACACTAGGGGTCTACAAAAATGTCTACTTCGTATAAGAATACTAGCAAAAATGGGAAATGTTGACTTCAGAGAAAATATATACGGCCCAGTTCAAAGAAGTCTAAGGGCCGAATTTAAATAAAGTGGTGCTGCATCCAATCCAATGGCACTTTTCTTGCACCCTCCTGCTCCCCCTAACGCCACCATGTGTGTGCCGTATTTATGATAAGTGCATCGTGGCGGTATTAGGAACAAAAGCATAAACATTTTCAACAACATTGTGGCGCTTTGCTCCACTACCATCAAAAATATTGGCACTAGAGGAGCAAAGTGCAAGGAGGCCCATTGATTGCAATGGGTGCATCCTTTCAAAGTCTGCTTTCAGCAGGTGTTAAAAATGACACCAAAAATGGCACAATTAAATCTTGTAGATTTCATTGTGCCGTTTTTACGTGCCTCATTGCGCCTGAACGCCCCCTTTGCACACATTATGCATGGTTCATGCATAATGTAGCGCAAAGGGTTACAAAGTGGCCCAATGCATGCATTGCGCCACTTTGTAAATATGGCGCAGGGAAAAGGCCACCTTAGTGTCAAAAATAGTATGGTAAGGCAGCGCTAAAGTGCCACCAGGGGCTCTTAAATCTGTCCCTAAAAGTCTAACGTCTAACTTAAACCAAAATTCTAACCTTACTACTTTCTGGTATTCAAAAAGGGACGTACACGTAGTATCCTTAAGCCTGCAGAGGTTCCACACTGTGGGTGGAGGTTCTGCAATCCACTGCTCTCAGGACAGGGTATGGAACCTATGCAGGTGTAAAGATTCTACTCATGAGTCCCTTTGTGAATAAAGAAAAGTAATAAAGTTTGACTTTGGTCTAAGTTAGACTTTTGGTCTAATTTTACCTTTGTGAATCAGGCCCATAATATCTGCACTTTGCTTGTTTTGCAAATGAGAAATTCCTCTGCCGGTATTGCTGCCCACATCCAACCCTACATAGAAAATCCAACTGCAGCCCTCCCCAGCCTACCTGTCAGGGTGGGCTTAGCTCAGCATGCAGGAAATATAGTCAGATTCTTCTGTTCCAAAACATCTCATTGGTGGGACATCATGGAGCAGAAAAGCATCATATTATGAGTATGCACTTGTGAACCAGTATGTTAGTATGGACTTCAGCTGCATTTTCGTGGAGAAGAGAGGAAAGGGCAGGAGACATGGGGTCAGCAGCCTGATCAGACATTGCATTTACCTTTGTGATGGGCAGGATCAGCATGGGGCAGCAGGAACAGTGAGTGGGACATGGAGGGAGAGTGCAGCAGCAAGCAGCAGTAGGACTCTGCCTTTGGGAGAGGGTGGTTTAAGCCCTGTTTTATTTTTTACATATCAGATCTCCAATATTTTCCACAGTTCACACATACATAGCCCTCCCTTTGGTAGGAAAGTACCTGGCTGAGAGGCAAATTTAGCACTTGAAAACTTGTAGTTGAATTCCAAGGATCCACTTTGGTGACCCTGCAAAGTGATAGCACCCTGGTGACAGGAGAGTTGAAGTGAAGTATTGTAGAGAGGTGGGATCAAGTGACATATTTTTCCATTTTGGAAGGGTTACCTTTCTAATCAGTGTGAGCTAATCAGAAATAGACTTCATCTGATGAGACTGACTGGCCCTCCTGGTGAGATATATGTATGGTTTATAGTGAATTGAACTTTTCTGGTAATCTCCTAAATCTGGAGTAGGTTTTCTTTGAATTGTAATGTTTATTATACTAAAAGTCGATTGTTTCTCATTTGCTATCAAGCACCCTATCCTATGTAAGTCATAACCCTGCGTTGTTTTATGCATTATACATGCTGTATTCTCTCTTTCTGTGATTGGTGTATTGGTAAAACAGTCTAGAAAGGGTACAGAAATGTGTACATTCGATCTGTATAACATATTTCCGATATCCAAAAAGGCTCCTTGATTTGCTTCTACGTTTGGTCTGTTGGCCTTTTGAGATAAGCCTAAAATAGTTAAGAATATGTATGTTGTTGAGGTGTTCCTGCTGTCCCCTGAGGACATTTTATCAGTGAGTTCAAGAGATTGAATCAGTCTTTAAAGTCTACCCCACGCAGGGGCCCTGGATACAGGGGTGCTGTAGGTTCTGCAGCACCCCGAGATAATTGTGCAGGGCTTTCCCACGGAATGAGCAAAAAAAAGCCTTTACGTCTCGTTTTTATTTTTGTCTTTTGGCATGATGTCAAAGACAGACATCAAGTGTCGTGCAATGTCTTCTCACAAACTGCTGCTCATTTAACATGAAGACTGGTATTAGCTTTCCTTGAATGCAAAGTGAGAGAATGTGATGTGAACCAAGGGCAATCTAGTTGGATACAGCAACCGAAGGAAAGGCTGCAGGACTTCAACATGTAAATGCCTGTAAATTAACTTTACAAGAAAAGTTCAAATGTAGCACATATTTTTGTAATTCTGATGTGTGATGGGAACGGAAGAGTTTACCAGGATGAAAGCAAAACAAGAGACTTTACTTGTATAATGCACAAGTGAAAAAGAGGTGAAGAAATCCAATTACTGCCTGTCATCGTTTGCTCGCTATATTTACCAGTAATGTGGCATGAAAATTTGATGGCCATTTCAGTAGAAAATGTGCTTTCTGGAGAAGGCAGTTCCATTGCACACCAATCTTTATCCACATACTTAAGGCAATGTGCTACAAACTGCCCTGGACACACACTATTTGGCCACCATTTTTCTACCAAACCACTGTGGCTCATTTGCTACACTTTTTCCCAACCCCTAAGACTTTACTGACATTACATCGACAGCAGCAACCTCCACTTTGAAAATTGTTCCAGCACCACTAAATCAGTGCCTAAGTGTGAGAAACTGGGTTGTTGGTTGACTGTGTTGTGCACCCTGGTCAAGCAGCAACCACAATTTGTGTCAGGGTAAGACACAAGCAGACACCAAATTATCCTGTGCTCACCCTCTGGTAGCTTGGCACAGAACGGTCAGGCTTAATTTGAAAGCAATGTGTAAAGTATTTGTGCAACACTTCAAACAGTAACACAGTGAAAACACCACACAAAAAGGATCCCACACCAGATTACAAAACTAGAACTTAATTTAATACATATATCAAGACCAAAACGACAATCAGTAGAATTTGAGTTATGATTTGTTTTTGTGTTGTACTTTTTTAGTTTCATAGCCCATAACAATATACAGAAAGCAGATAACAAGCCTTCAAGACTTGTGTACCTCATATAGCTTAAAGTCTGGTGTAATCACGCAAAAAAGTATCAAGCAGATTAGGAAAGTATCTATGTACAAGGCATACAATTACTATTAAAATAAAGTAGAGAAAATAACCATGGCACAGTAGTACAAAAATACAGTAGTACTTTACCCTAATACAATAAAGCAAGAACTCAATAACACAATGATGTAAGACTAATACAGTACCATAATGCTGTCATATTAACATTCCCATTGTGCCCCACCTCTGGCCCCAATAAAGGTCATGAACATAAATGTTCCTAATGAATCTAACAAACCTGCCATCTCCAGTCACCCCTTCACTAAATGTCCTAAAGGGACGGGGAGCACCAGGGTGTTATATGAGGATGACAAATTATGGAGAAAAGACAACTCTGTGGGACCTCCAACCAAAAGATACAAGCTGAGGGCAGAGAGCGGTGTCCCAAATGGATTGCAAGGAGGGGCGATATCCTTCCCTTGGATGGGGAAGGAAAGACCTGAAAGGGGGCCTCAAAGAAGGGGGGGGGGCGGTGAAAGGTGGAATAACACCCCAGTGATAGTAATGCAGGCAATGAGAGTAGATGTCCCTGGATGCTGGAGGGAACTAACATGGAAAGGTCATAAGTGAGGGGGGGTATCTGAAGAAGAAGAAATACACAAAACCAGGAAAGCAAAGAGAGAAGAGCATTACTATGGGTTTACAATAAAATAGGAAACTACAGAGGTTTGGGAAAGAGAAACCTGCCAAGAAGAGGAATAGGGGAGAATAGTACGAGAGGAAGAGTGAGAATAAGAATAAAGGGGGCAAAGACGTAAGTGAGGATGTGAATGAGAAAGAAATTGGGAATGATAATGGTAATGGTAGTGACCGAGGGGGGGGGGGAAGAGCTACACAAATGGGTGAAGGAAAAAGGACAGGAGACAAATGAGAGGAGGACTGACGGTAACATGGAAAATAATGGATAATGAAAATAACGTAGGGGATGGAGAAGTGAAGAGGGGAGGGGGAGAGAGAAAGATAGGGGTGAGTGATCAGTGCCTTCTTGATAGGACCGGGTGGAGAGCATATAAGGGTGCATGCTTGCATTCAACGGAGCCCGATACAAAACAGAAAGGGGTAAAAACGCACTGGTGCATGATAGCAAATGTAGCAGAGGCTGAGCCCCACTCAGTCAGTTATATTGCGACCTCTTATAGGAAATATTCAGCTCACTGCGCCAGAGAGAAAGGGTGACCACGTTTGTAAAAACACGTCTACTGTATCCTGTAAGTCATATATGAGTCGTTTGTGGGAGGCTGCCTTGTACATTGCTGTGATCCATTCCTCATGGGAGGGTGCAGCTGCCGCACACCAATGCCTGAGGATACAGACTTTTGCTGTGGCCAGTGCGGTGTGCAATAAATGACATTGCGGTCAGGAGAGATAATAGAGCTCTCCAGTATCATGCAGCAGTAGAAGGGGAGGGGTGAGGGAAGACGGTAAGGGTAATGCTTCTCTAAGGGTTTCCCCCACTGATCGCCAAAAAGGCTGAATGGCCGGGCAATCATTTAAAATATGGAGCAAATCACAACGGATGTGAGGGCATCTCCAGCAGGTGGCTTGAGACAGTAAGCCTGCAGTACGCAGTTTCTGGGGAGTCCAGTACCAATCATGCAACATTTTAAAAAGACTGAATTTCAAGCGGGTCACTTGAGCTCAGCGATCTCTGGCCTCGATTAAGTCTGCCCAATACTCTAGTTGACATTCGACCTGTAAGCACGCCTGCCACTTATTCTTGAGGGAATTGAGGAGGGGGAGTGAGAAGAGATGTCGGTTTAACAATGCCTGCAGTCCCGATACAGCCCCCTTCAGTTGACCCCCAGGTTTCCAGATATTGGAGTATCAGGGATTGTGTAAGTCACAGAGGGGGTTCCCTAGACGTCTCACCAGACAATGTCTAAGCTGTATGAAGCGCTACGAGTGATGTTCAAGAAGATCGAATTCCTCCCTTAGTTCCGAGAACGACTTCCATCTGTCCCCCGTTATGAGCTGATCCACCCGTCTGAGACCTTTCAAACACCACTCCCTCCCAAAAATAGTCTTTCCTCCATCTGAAAACTTTTATTGCCCCATATTGGGGCCCTGTCATGTATGTGGGTGTCCACTTTCAATAATCGGTGTGCCTGCCGCCATGCATTTCCCATGGCTCCAATCATGGGGTTGGTGGCTCGCTGGTATACCGGACCTAAATTATAGAGTATCTGGAGACCTGATATGGAAAGCGAAAGCATTAGTTCTACTTCCACCCAGAGTGGCGGGTCCCTTACTTCCGGGAGTAAAAAGACCATTTGCAAGAGATGGAATGCAGAGGCTTAGTGTTCGACTGAGGGGAGACTCACACCTCCAAACTCACGCCTGGCTAGCAAAGCGGATCTAGGTAATCATGGATGCACGGACCCCCAAGCGAAAGCTCGGATGCAACGATCTATCTCTCGGAGGAGAGACAAGGGTAATTGCAACGGCAACATGCCAAAGATGTAGAGAAATCACGGTAAGGTCACCATTTGTACCGCCTGCACTCTGCCCCACATAAAAAGGCCCAAATGGTCCATTTCTCAAAATCCCGTTTCCTACTGCAAAGCAATGGATCCAGGGCACCATTTTATCCAAATCTCTATTAATGTCAATGCCCAGATAACGAAGACGTGATTGTTTCCATTTGACCGAGAATCCCTGAACTGAAGCGCTTACTGTTACAAGAGATAATGGTAGCGCCTCACTCTTATCCCAGTTAATTCGATAACCCGAAAGATGTTCGAATTCCATTAGGATCTCTCTGAGGGCTGGAAGGGAGTTGGACAGGTTGGTGAGAGTAATTAAAATATCATCCGCATATAAGTAAATGACGGAACTGCCGCCCGGGACTGAAAACCGAATATAAGATTGGAGCTGCGGATAGCCACCGCTAAGGGTTCCACGGCCAATAGAAACAATAACGGGGATAGGGGGCAGGCCGGACGCTTCCCTCTGTTGACCGAGAAGGTGTCTGATAGAAACCCACCACAGTTTACCTGGGCTATCGGGGAGTCATACAGTAAACGCACTTTGTTGATAAAACTAGTCCCTAGACCAAAGCCTTTTAGTATTTCGAAGAGGTACCACCACTCTATTCGATCAAATCCCTTCTCGGCGTCCAGTGATAGGACGAGGGCTTCCTCTTGTGAGTCCTGTGCTGTCCAGATGGCATGAAGTAGTGTGCGGAGGTGATTTATTGATGAGCGGCCTGGTACGAAACCCACCTGAGTATGGTGAACCAGGGAGGGGATGACCTTCTTGAGGCGAGATGACAAGATCCCTGCCAGGATCTTTACATCTCCATTGAGGAGTGATATGGGACGATAGTTACCATATAGAAGAGGATCCTTACCTGGCTTGGGTAAAACTGTGATGGAGGCTTTGTTAGAGAGAGGGTGTAAGGAGCCCGTCTTGTCAGCCCCCCGAAATGACTCATAAAAGGCATCTACGGTATCAGCTCCCGTCCATTAATAGAATATGGATGTGAACCCATCCTCCACCAGGTGCCTTGTGATATGGAAGGTTGGCTATCACCTGTTGTATCTCCTCCTTGCTAATGTCACCCTCCAAGAGCACTCTACCCTCATCTGAAAGGCATGGTATATTTGCATCTAGTATCCTCAGTTGTTTCTAGGGTGTATAAGGCTTGGTAAAAGCGGCCAAACTCATCCGCATTTGCCTGAGGGTGCATAATGAATGTGCAGTCGTGACTGCGTAAGGCTGGTATGGCCAATGCTGCCTCCCTTTGATGGAGTTGAGTGGCTAATAGGCGACCTGCCTTCTCCCCCGTGTTCATAGTGGTGACCTCTCATCCGCTGTAAGGCACTTGTGATGTATAAAGGGAGTTGAGCTCCATCTTGGCTAGTTCCAGGTGGTGACGGATGGACGGAGTGGGTGTTTGGGTGTACTCCCAGGTGGCCAGGGCAATACAATCTTCCAGTTTGCTCTGTTGATCCCTCCTTTGAGCACTGGAGATGGGCGCATCTCTCATGAGCTGTCCTCTAATCGTTGCCTTCACCACCACCCATAGTAGCTGGGGCGAGGAGATCGAGCCCTTATTATTCTGAAGATATGTGGCAACTTGTGATTTAAGTTGTTCCTTTACCTTCGGGGTTCGGTATCTGGGATTTGGAAGACGCCAAGGCTTACGACTGGGTGAGGCCATCCCCAGCTCCAGGGCCAATAAAACCAGGGAATGGTCAGACAGTGCAGCCGGAAGAATTTCAGGCATTCAAATTGACTGTAATAACCGATGGTTTATCAAAAAATAGTCTAGCTGAGATTGAGTCCTGTGGACCGAGGAAACAAAGGTGTATTCTCGTTTGGATGGATGGGAGAGGCGCCAGTGGTCCAACAGACCATGATCCAATAGGACGTCACATAGGAGAGCCCGGTCCGCGTTGTTGCCCGCATTGAGACCACTTGAGCGATCCAGGATGACATCCTGCACAACGTTCCAGTCCCCACCTAGTATATATTGGGAGGCGCCAATCTGTGTCAATAGTCGATTAAGAGAGAGGAAAAAAGAACGTTTGGAGCCTGTGGGAGCATAAATAGAACCGATACAGACTGTAGAAGAGCCTAAGGTGAGCTTGGTGAGGACGTAACGCCCCACCAGGCCGCACCATGTCTTAAGAAGCCTGAAATGCATGGATCGACAAATGAGTATCGTCACTCCTCATTTCCGCTCGAGCCCTGCGTCCCACTGTGCACATATGGTGTTCCGCTGAAAAGCACCTTGCCAACCCAGTCTCTACGAAGTTTTTCTGACTCTGATGGGGAGATGTGTGTTTCCTGTAGTAGGGCAATGTTGTTGTTTTTTGACCGGAGATAAGATAGGACCTTCTGACGCTTGATATAGTGTATCATACCGTGTACATTCCAAGATAGAACCGTGAGCGGGTTCATCGACCCCATTATTGAGCGTAGTAAGAACCTATTTGAAGGGGAGCGGGGGACTCTGTGATTGTTGGTACAAGGAATGAAAGGAGGCGCTAGAAGTATTGAAGCTCCGAGGACTCGTGATCTAGGAAGAAACAAATAGATAAAAGGGGAAAGTGTGGGAGAAACCCTTGGTCACAGGAGGTAAGGAAATCAAGCAGACGGGAGAGCAAGCCAGGGAGGAGGGAAAAATTTAATGGGCGCAGGGAAAGTGATAGACAAAGAGAAATAATTAGCACCAAGACAGAAGGAAAAGAGTGCACAATCGGATAAGCTCAAAAGAGAGAGGAAGGGTGTGAAGAACAAAGAGAGAGGAAAGAAAAGAAATGGATAAAGGAAAAGGAGGAAAGAGTGAAAACAACAGTGAACGAGGAGTATCTCGCCACCGGAAGCCCTTCTAAACTGCGGGTCGGAACCTGTAAGACCTGCGTGCCGTGCGGGCTCCGGTGGGGGGAGGGGTCCTAGTAATTGACATGCTGTCTGATAGGACTGCTAAGAAGCCCCATTGACAGGTCATGCTGGGTGGTAATATGCAGGGTGCATATTAAGAGCTTGGAGTATGAAGTATGGAAAGGCGGAATATAACGAAATATTAGATATGAAATATGAAATATGACAGAGGGTGTTACAAAAAAGTGTGGCGGAGGAGAGTATAATCTGGCCGGCCACCCAGACAGGTAATCGTGAGGTAGCACCCTTCCGAGCACTCAAACTAGGGCCAACATTGCTAACGGAGTCCACCTTGGGGAT
The DNA here is from genome assembly GCF_031143425.1 of Pleurodeles waltl. NCBI lineage: Eukaryota > Metazoa > Chordata > Amphibia > Caudata > Salamandridae > Pleurodeles > Pleurodeles waltl. Next base: position 1,330,011,247 of record NC_090445.1, read on the forward strand.
TAGTATAGACATGACCGCCATTGTCAGGGGCTTCGGGGGGGGGCAAGACAAGGGCACCAGAACTACGAGAAGGGAAGTAGCCGAATAACACTGCCTAGGGGAAATCTAGGAAGAGAGTGATAATCTTAGGAAAACGCAGAGTGAGAACTAAAATCCCACGACGCATGCTCGCTGAGCATATCTCCAAGTTGGCGAGTGGGAATAAATGATTGGGTGGGGTGGACTAACCTCTCCCTTAGCAGGGATGTGTAGAATGCTGAGGTGCCACTGGGAGCTCATCTCATAGAGGCACCCCACAGCTACAAAACTACAGGGAGATAGAATAGAAAACTCAGGCGGGGTAGTGTAGAAAAGAAGGAGCTGGCGGCGTCTGGCAGCAGGATCACAACCCACAACCAGAGGTCAATCGCATGATACTCATAGTGTAGTCGGTACCAGACAAAAAACGATAATATTAAATAAATAACTCTATATCGACTGTATCAGGAAACATGCGATATTACTTTAACAGAACGTTTGGATCCGCTGCTGCTCCGTGTTTCCGACCATAATTCTACCCTCAAGTTGGCAGAGTGTTTGCAATGAAGCTAGCCTTGTAGCAGGTCCAAAAGTAGGAGAAAATCACCTCAGACATATCACAAACATGAAGACTTAACACCGGCCCAGACCCCTCCCTAACCCCCTCCTACCGGGGAGGAAGGCAACGATAATGATAGTCTAATATAACACTCAGCTGTCTGACGAGGAAGAACCTGTTGCTGGGTACCACGAGAAGTCCTCAGGGCACCCTGTGGTCCAGCATCATGGGTGCTCTTCGATAGCTGGCTTCAAGGGGGAACGGGACTTGTCTCTGCCCTGGTCCTGAGTGTGATCAATCACTGCTTGAAGGACATGGTCACGACTTTTCTGTGACTTAAGCGAGCGGTTGTAGCTTCTGCCTCTCTTTTGCGAGGTTGGATGCTGAGGTTGGGACAGCAGGGGTGGAGCGGTGGAGAGATCCTCAGATGGGAGGGTGTCAAAATCCGAATGCGCGGAAGCAATGTCCATGGGGTGTGGGGCAAGGCTGTTCAGGAAGGAGCTAAGATCTGGAGGTTTAATGAAATCTCAGGATTTGCTGTTATATGTAATCCACATGCGAGCCAGTTCAAAAAGACCATATTTAACATCCAGGTTCCTGAGTTGCGGGTGAAGGGCCAGAAACGCCTTCCACTTTTCATTTGTTAGTCTGGAGAAATCCACTGCCACCCAAATCTTGTGTCCCTCTAGAGAGTACGGGCCTTGCGATTTGGCTGCTGAGATGATCTGGCGAACCTGCTCATGGCGCAAAAAACATGCAATAATAGGACTGGGCCTGTCGGAGGTCGCTTTGTGTAAAGAGCCAATCCTGGGGACTCTTTCAAACTCCAATGGTGGCGAGAACTCCAGACCAGTAAGATCGGGCAGGATAGTTTTGAGAAAAGTTTTGATATCAGAGCCCTCCTTGTGTTCCAGGATGCCAAAAAAGCGTACGTTATCTCTGCAACTCCTGTCCTCCAAGTCGATGACCTTTCCCTGTAGAGGCCGTAACTCTACCCCTTGATCAGGCAGTGCCACCACCTGGCCCTCCACAGTTGTGAGACGTTGGTCAGAGTCATTTACTGTCTCCCGGAAGTCAGCGATGTCAGCCCGAATGGAGGAGGAGGCCATAGTCAGGTCTGTTATTTTTTAATCCATCACCTCCAGGCGGTGTCCCACCGTGGAAATCTCTTGTAATGTGCGGTCTGTTGCCTCTAACTCAGGGAAGTCAGCTGGCAAAGACGCCGAACATGGAGGGGCTGTCTGCGCTGCCATGGTTTTTGGTTATGCAATGGCCTCGGAAAATAATAGTTGACGGGAGTTTTTGCAGGAAGATTTCCCATTTGGCATTGCCCCAGGGTGGCGAAGATCCTAGAGATGAATTACCTGGTAGAAACGTGACTGTCCGACCCTGTTCCTGCTTTACAATGTCTGTAGCATATCCGGCAAGGTTACCGGTACTGTAGCCGTTGTAAGGGATGAATCAAGCAGGGTGTGTTGGGGGGGTGTCATACGTGGTAAGTTGGCCACACGACTGTATGAGTGCGTCCTAACACCAGGTTGCATTCTCTTCTCCACCTATAGACAATCGGAGTGGTGATCGACCCCGTCTCCGGGACTTCTGGAGTCAGAACATACTAGTTTTAGGCCCACCTCTGATTGTCAAACTAATGCAGGGGTGAAGGAGTAGAGGGCGGAGGAACGGCGACTGCAGTGGTGAGCCCAGATGGGACTAACTAATTGGGACCCCAGTCACTGCACCATTGTAAACAGGTAGGTGGCCCGTCCTTTCAAAATGCCCCACTGGAAGAATCAGCCACATCGCAAAGGCGGAGATCCCCCTGTTGAGTCTCCTGAGTTTGGTGCCTGTCCCTGCCTGGGGAGCTCTGGGTGGAATAGTGCTGCCCTCTCCTGCATACGTCTCTGAGATGTGCTCCTGCCAAGCATCAAGATGGGCCCTGTTGGACTTTTTTTCCTATGCAGGGTCATTGCCCAATCTTTTTGCCTCCTGCCTCCTATTTTTTCTGACCTGTTGCTGTTGGTTTTTGAACTCTGAGCACTTTACCGCTGCTAACCAGTGCTAATGTGCATATGCTCTCTGTGTAAATTGTATTGTTGATTGGTTTATCCATGATTGGCATATTTGATTTACTAGTAAGTCCCTAGTAAAGTGCATTAGAGGTGCCAGGGCCTGTAAATCAAATGCTACTAGTGGGCCGCAGCACTGGTTGGGCCACCCACATAAGTAGCTCTGTAATCCTGTCTCAGACCTGACATTGCAGTGTATGTGTGTGCAGTTTTAAATGTAAATTAGACTTGGCAAGTGTACCCACTTGCCAGGCCTAAACCGTCCCTTTTATTACATGTCAGACACCTGTAAGGTAGGCCCTAGGTAGCCCCAAGGGCAGGGTGCAGTGTATGGTTAAGGTAGGGCATATAGTAATGTGTTTTATATGTCCTGACAGTGAAATATTGCTAAATTAGTTTTTCACTGTTGCAAGGCCTGTCCCTCTCATAGGTTAACATGGGAGCTACCTTTAAATCTGATTAAAGTGTAGATTCCCTTTGGGAGTGGATGGACATGTGGAGTTTGGGGTCTCTGAGCTCACAATTTAAAAATACATCTTTTAGTAAATTTGATTTTAAGATTGTGTGTTTGAAAATGCCACTTTTAGAAAGTGAGCATTTTCTTGCTTATACCATTTCTGTGACTCTGCCTGTTTGTGGATTCCCTGTCTGGGTCAGTTTGACAGTTGGGCTGGTTGCACCTCATACTAGACAGTGACAGTGACAAGAAGGGAGCTGGGGTGCAGCCTGCATATCCTTATGAGCCATCTGTGCTGGGAGGGAGGGGAGGAGTGGTCACTTACACCTGAAAGGGCTGTGCCTGTCCTCACACAATGCAATCTCCGACCCCCTGGTGAATGTCTGGGGCCTGGCCTGGGCGAGGCAAGATTTCACATTCACAAGAGACTTTACTTTGAAGTAGGCCTACTTCAAAGGAGAAATTGGATATAAGAAGGGCACCCAAAACCACAGACTTTAGAACACTTATGGACACAAGAGGGACCTCTGCCTGGAGAAGAGCTGAAGAGCTGAGGAGAAGTGCTGCCCTGCCTGTGCTTTGTGGAGCTATCCTGCAGTTGTTGCTTCTGCCAGAGTAAGAAGGCAAAGACTGGACTTTGTGTGCCTTCCATCTTGTGAAGAAATCTCCAGGGGCTTGATTTGGAGCCTGCCTCCTGTTGTTTTAGGTCTCAGGGACAGAAAATACTTCTCTCTGCCAGCACCTGGAGTCTCTGGAGAGACTTCTGCTCTGACAAGTGTTGCCTTGTCCAGTCCCTGGGCCCTTGAAAGGAAAGCTGGTGGAAATCCAAGGAAATCGACTTCGGGCGACTTCGGACCGACGCCGCTGCTGAATCCGGTGACGCCGCCTGCAACCGACTCCGTGATCTTCGCTGGAACGCGATGACGTTCGCAGGCCCAATCCCACTGCAGCCCCGCTGAAGTCCGTGACTCCGTGGAAGTCGCCGTACCACGTCGTGACCAACGCCACTCGAAGTGCGCAGATTCAACATTTCTCACAGACGCCGCAATCCCCGATTTCGTGCATTGACTTGTTTTCACTCTTCACCAAAGGTACTGTACTTGGGGGTCTAGGTGACTCCGTGTCCAGCGCCGCTGGTGTCGGCTTGTTGGGAATTACTCCGTCACGACGCCGTGTTAACACCTCATTGAAGCGCTATTTGTGAGTTTAATCTTTAAAAATTCATAACTTGACTTGTGTATGTCGGATTTTTGTTGTTTTGGTCTTGTTTTGTTTAGATAAATATTTCCTATTTTTCTAAACTGGTGTTGTGTCATGTTGTAGTGTTTTTATTAAGTTACTGTGTGTGTTGGTACAAATACTTTATACCTAGCACCCTGAAGTTAAGCCTACCACTCTGCCAAGCTACCGAGGGGGTAAGCAGGGTTTAGCTGAGGGTGATTCTCTTTTACCCTGACTAGAGTGAAGGTCCTTGCTTCAACAGGGGGTAACCTGACTGTCAACCAAAGACACCATTTCTAGCAGGCCCCTAGAACTGAAGTGCCATGGTCAGTTATCCTTGGGAGGGGCCCAGTATGTTTCACACTGCTTGGTATTGTTTGGTGCCTGTTCCTGCCTGGGGAGCTCTGGGCGGAATAGTGCTGCCTCCTCCTGCACACGTCTCCGAGAGGTGCTCCTACCAAGCATCAAGATGGGCCACTAGAACTGAAGTGCCATGGCCAGTTATCCTTGGGAGGGGCCCAGAATGTTTCACCTTGCTGGGTATTGTCAGTGGCACCTGCCCATCACACTGCAAGGCTCCCCCGGGGCTCCTCTGTCGAGCCTCGATGCACCGCTGCGCGCTGGACTGTCAGATGATCTTCTGCACAGAGGGGGAGGGCATTCACCCCTCACCTCTCCCTCCTGGTCCTTGTTGGGGAAGCGGGTCGCAAGCTGGCTTACGCGACCAAAGAGAGGCGCTCCCGGCCTCCCATGCTACTGCCAACGCCATCCGTCCTTCTTCGCAATCGAGGTCGCTGCTCAGCGCGCCTCGCTAGGCTGTGCCCGGCCATTTTCTGGCGGCAGCAATAATGGCCGTTGTGCGTCGCGGGTCTTTTCAGCTCTCGAGCCCAACGCTCCCTCAAGGGTCCATAGTGCAACGGGAGAGGCTCTTAACAGAGAATGGCACCCCCTCCATAGGCCCCGACCCAGTCCAGCGTACAGACCTCCTCAATCAGGCGGTCATTCTATTCAGCGACCAGACCACGCCCGAGTTATGATTTTTTAAGGAATAAACTGTAATTTAGCTCCTAGAAGCAAAAAGAGCCAACCAGGGATATCTTGTTGTACTGGACCGAGACAAAGTCAAACATTCAGGCGAACTGTAATGGGATGCAGGCTGGCTACAGGGACCCAGTTAGGCCCATTGAACAAAGTACCTTAGATCCTGGTTGCGGAGAGGTCCGTGGATCCGAGTCGAAGATATGTCATGCAGCCAATGCAATGTGGTGGTTCCAAAATGTGGCGAAAATGGACTTGCAAGGTCCTGTTTGGTTGATGTTGTGGATCTGGCTGATGGGGCTTGTGATCCGAAGGCTGGTGTCGGAATGGTCGGAATGTGTTGCGCAGCTGAGGTGATGTGTCGATTCCGATGAGTGGTGAAGCTGCGATACAGAGCGCGATACAGAGCTTTGGCGTCATCGTCAAGGGTGCCATCAAGATGCATGTGAGGACCTGGTCCGAGAAAGTGTTTTGCAGCAGCGGTTTCAAAATAGATGTGTCAAACCCATGAAGCAGAATGTGGCAGCAATGTGAGCCTTCTGCGCCGGGTCTAATCCACACAACATTGGTGATTAGTCCGTTCTGAGGTTGTGCCACTCAGTCAATGAGACACACCGGTTCTGCTTGGGTATGTGCCGCTCATCAGAGAGGATGCATCAGTTCCGCTGGGAAGCACCTTAGGCCCACTTCCATAAGGGCTGGGGTGGCACCAATTGGCAGGGTAGACTCACAGAGGCAGAGTCCAGGTGCAGAAGCAGGGTGGTTGAAAGTTTTGTGGGTCCCTGAGACTTTAGATCAGGAGGGCAGGCAATTAGTCTTTGGTGTCACTCTGGATCCTTGGTGCAAGAAAGATGCAGGTCCAGTCCTTCTCAGGATAGAGAACAGCAGGCAATAGAGCAGCACAGCAAAGCAGTAGTCCAGCAGAGTGGCAGTGCTTCAGCAGCACAGCAGTCCTTCATTCTGGGAGATTATCCACATGGTCTAGAATTGTATTGAAATGGTGTTGTCTGAGGAACAGTTCTTATACTGAGTAGTGCCTCTGATATAGGGGAGACTTCAAAGATATGCCATTGAACTGCACAGATGTCCTGTCCTTGCCTCCGTGGCTCGTATAAATACAGGGGGTATACAGCCCCTTGTGTAGGGACCAGATACAGCCTATTCAGATGTAAGTGAGGCTATATCCAGCTCCTCCCTCTCATCCTGCCCACGATGGCCCATCAAGGCACAGCTAAGCTCCCATTGTGAGTGGCTGCACCGGAGGAACAAACAAAGCTCATCTGACAACTACACCCAGCCAGGTGACCAGAGACAGGCTCCAGGCACCAAATGGGTATGGCAAGAAACTGGCTACTTTCTAAAAGTGCCATTTTCCGAATTGCAAATTAAAATCTGACGATACCATAAATTCCGATTTTAAATTGTGATTCCAAAGCCACCAAACTTGAAAGGGCTATTGCTTCCCATTTGGAAATGATGCTTATAAAGTTTAATAAAGCAATCCCAGTGTTAATGGGGGTGATTCTAACCCTGGCGGTCGGTGATAAAGCGGCGGCCAACCCGCCAACAGGCCGGCGGTCCAAAAAATGGAATTCTGACCCTGGCGGGAACCGCCAACACAGCCCGCCACATTAACACTCCGACCGCAACGGCGGTACAAACAAACAGCGCGGCGGTCACCGCCAACAGGCAGGCAGCAGACAATGTACCGCCCCCACTATCAGAACTCACCAATCCGCCACCTTTTCCGGGGCGGGAGCACCGCCGATAAAAACACTGCGGAAACAGACTACGAACGGGAAAACGCTCACCTCTACGCACTCCACGAGGAAGGAGGACAGCATGGAACCCGAATTAAACATCCTACCTGCTCTTGTCTACCTGCTCATCTACCACGAATACGAACGGCGGCGCAGACGACAACGGTGAGTACTGCACCTACGATACAGGGGAGGGTGGAGGAGGAAAGGTTACGGCACACACATATGCGACCCCCACCCCCCCCAAACTATGTACACACCAATGCAGAACAACAAGTCACAGTGACACCACCCAAACCCCGTGAAAAATGCAAAGACATAATTACATTGTGAATCAAAATTTATGTAAAAAATAGCCTCTGATAAATCATGGTCAAATAGCAATAAAAAAATCAATTCAATATTTAGTGCAATCGATAAACCGAGGCAATTAGTCCTGCACATTTAACGAAATTCCAAGTGTCCGGGGGCCAAAGTGTATCAACACAAGGGCAAATCCCACACAGGATACCTGAGTCCTTTGGAGAGAACACTGCAGGGGCATCTGATGACAAAACTACAGGCACCTCAGGGGTAAGGGAAGGGGGGGGCACCACAGCCACATGAGTCCACGACGCCAGATCCACAAAGGGGCCACCATGCCCACTGTGCCATCCTGGGGAGTGCAAAGCCACAGTCTCTCAAGTCTCTACAGTGGGTGGCTTGCCCACTGTGCCATCCTGGGGAGTGGAAAGCCACAGTCTTTCAAGTCTCTACAGTGGGTGGCTTGCCCACTGTGCCATCCTGGGGAGTGCAAAGCCACAGTCTCTCAAGTCTCTACAGTGGGTGGGTTGACCACTGTGCCATCCTGGGGAGTGCAAAGCCACAGTCTCTCAAGTCTCTACAGTGGGTGGCTTGCCCACTGGACTATCCTGGGGAGTGCAAAGCCACAGTCTCTCAAGTCTCTACAGTGGGTGGGTTGACCACTGTGCCATCCTGGGGAGTGCAAAGCCACAGTCTCTCAAGTCTCTACAGTGGGTGGCTTGCCCACTGTGCCATCCTGGGGAGTGCAAAGCCACAGTCTCTCAAGTCTCTACAGTGGGTGGGTTGACCACTGTGCCATCCTGGGGAGTGCAAAGCCACAGTCTCTCAAGTCTCTACAGTGGGTGGCTTGCCCACTGTGCCATCCTGGGGAGTGCAAAGCCACAGTCTCTCAAGTCTCTACAGTGGGTGGCTTGCCCACTGGACAATCCTGGGGAGTGCAAAGCCACAGTCTCTCAAGTCTCTACAGTGGGTGGCTTGCCCACTGGACCATCCTGGGGAGTGCAAAGCCACAGTCCATCAGGTGGATAACAGTCTCCACTGGTCAAGGAGGAGGCATGGTGGGCACAGTGAACCGTGAACAGTAGCTCGACACAGATCCGGCACTGTCATTGTGCCAGTGGTGCTTGAGACGGCGGGGCCCAGCGGAGCGGTGCTTGAGATGGCGGGGCCCAGCGGAGCGGTGCTTAACAGGAAGGGCCCAGCGGAGCGGTGCTTGAGACGGCGGGGCCCAGCGGAGCGGTGCTTGAGACGGCGGGGCCCAGCAGAGCGGTGCTTGAGACGGCGGGGCCCAGCGGAGCGGTGCTTGACAGGAAGGGCCCAGCGAAGCGGTGCTTGAGACGGCGGGGCCCAGCGGAGCGGTGCTTGAGACGGCGGGGCCCAGCGGAGCGGTGCTTGAGACGGCGGGGCCCTGTTCAGCGGTGCTCTTCTGCACGGCGGGGCCCTGTTCAGCGGTGCTCTTCTGCACGGTGGGGCCCTGTTCAGAGGTGCTCTTCTGCACGGTGGGGCCCTGTTCAGCGGTGCTCTTCTGCACGGCGGGGCCCTGTTCAGCGGTACTCTTCTGCACGGCGGGGCCCTGTTCAGCGGTGCTCTTCTGCACGGCGGGGCCCTGTTCAGCGGTGCCCTTCTGCACGGCGGGGCCCTGTTCAGCGGTGCTTGTCCAGTAATTCAAGGGAGCCAGACCTGGCCTGGACTCCCTGCTCAGTTGCCCTCCGACCGTGCAGTCGCAGGACCCTTCGGTGACGGAGTCCTGGGCCCTTTGGTGTCCTCCCTTACAGCCGGGATGGGGCTTGTGGGGCCCTCCTGCTCCGCGCTCCTGCTGGCTGACTTCTCCGCCCTGCTGCCCTTTCGCTCCTTACAAGAGGCTCTCTGGCCCTTGCCTCCCCTGGATGTTGTGGCAGGTGAAGTGGCCGAACTCTGGTCCTTGGGGGCAGCCGTGTCAGTCCTCTCACGGCGGCCCTTGAGTTTCCGGGTCCTCTTGCCTGGGGGGGGGGCTGGCTGTCCCCTTTCTGCTGATAGAAGTGTCACTGCTGCCAAAGGGTGGACTCCAGAACCCATGCACCACAGTGACACACAAAGCTGGGCTGGTGGTGGCTGAAGAGCTCTTGCGACTCTTAGCAGATGGAGGGGGTGGGTCAGGGGAGGGAAAGAGGTCAAGACTGGAGAGGTAAACTTTTTTAGGACCAAGGTAAAGGGTGGGAGTAGTGGTGATGGGAGTGGAGGAAGAGGATGTGGTTGTAGGAGAGTCAGGTGTGCTGTCTTTGGGTGCAGGTGATTGTGACGTAGGCTGTCGTGAGGTGGATGGCTGTTGGGTGGGTGGCTGCCTGCGTTTGTGTGTCTTGGAAGAGGGGGTGACAGACACAGTGGGAGAGGACACAGGGGACGTGTAAATGGCAGTGGGGGTGGTGACTGCACGTGTGCGGACTGTACTGGAGGGTGTGCTGGTGATGGAAGCACTGGCTGATGGTGGTGTGCATGCAGGTGTGAGTGTAGACGTCACAGGGAGGGAGGAGGGAGACGAGGAGGAGGGAGACACAGAGGTGGTAGTGACTGTTGGCATGTCTGCATCTGGGTGTTGCTTGGGTGAGTGTTTGTGGGATCTGTGGTGCTTGTGTCTTGATGAGCTGACCTTGGGTGTTGAGGTGTGTGCAGGCTGGTCTGATGGTGTTGATGGGATAGGCAGAGGAACAGGAGACAGAGACAGGGTGGAGGCAGTTAGAAGAGGGAGGCTGGAAACAGGGACAATGGCTGCCGTCAGTGCTGAGGCCAGAGCATTGAACGATCGTTGATGGGCAGCCTGACCCGAATGAATGCCCTCCAGGTAGGCATTGCTCCGATGCACCTCCCTTTCTACCCCCTGGATGGCATTCAAAAGGGTAGTCTGCCCAACAATGATGGTCTGAAGGAGGTCAATGACCTCCTCACTCAGGGCAGCAGGGGTGACAGGGGCAGGGCCTGAGGTGCCTGGGGCGAAGGAGATGCCCGCCTTCTTGGGCGAGCGGGCACAGAGCGTAGGCTGAGGGGCTGCTGGGAGGGCGGGGCTGGTGCGCTGGGTGGCGGCTGTACCTGTAGAGGCGGGGGGCCCGGATGTTGCCGCCACCGCTAGGGAGCTCCCATCCGAGGACGTGTCGGTGTCGCTGGTGTCACCACCGGTCCCCGTTCTGGTGCTCCCCTCGCCCTCCGGATCACTGGTGCCCTCGGTGTCTGTACCACGGCCCACCGGGGCCTTGTGACTTGCAGCTCCCTCGTGCTCCGATGCCAAATCTCCTCCGCCTGATGATGCTAATGCACACATGCACAAGAAGATTAAGAAAAAGGGTGGGGGGAGAAATAATAAAACAGGTTGATTGCATGCAATGTCAACACCGTGGGCGGAGAGGACAGACACAGGAGCCTCATGTACTACGCTGTGCAATCGGGGTATACTACTCAGTACTTGTGACCAGGCCTACAGGTCTATGCACAACAAATACACACATGGATGATGCAGGACCATGGATAGCTGTACTTGGCACCCTACAGAGGTGGGTGGCGGGGGCACAGGGCCATGCCTAAAGGAGAGGACTACACTACAGAAAACGCCCTGGCCTAATGTCACCCACAACCCTCCTCCCCCACCCAGACGCCTCCACTGCGCATAAAGATAGCAGAATGTGCTGATACTCACCCCCTTGTGTCTGCTGTGATGTCCTCAAGCGCCCATCCAAATCAGGGTAGGCCACCGGGACATCAGTGGGGTCAGGTTACGACTGGCACCCCTCCTAGGTTGGGAGGCCATCCCCAGCAGTGACTCGGAGGTCTTCCTGGTCCCGCGGCGGATGTCCTCTCACCTCTTGCGGCAGTGGGTGCCCCGTCTGATGTGGACCCCCAGGGCCCGGACTTCCTTGGCGATGGCACGCCAAATGTCGACTTTCTGATGGGCGCTGACCTATTTGACATGTACAGGGTGGGAAAGGAAAAATCATAATTTATCTGCATGTTAGATGTGATTGCCCCCCCTCCCCAACTTTGCCATGTGGCACATGCTCTCATCTGTCGTGCGTTGCACTCCTCATTCGCTCCCCACCCCACCATCTTACATCCACCTCACTCAACACAGGCATAGCCCATTCAATGTGCACCCAGTGTACTTACCTGTTGGTCTGGAGGACCGTAGAGTAACGCATACTGGGGGAGGACCCCATCCGCAAGTTTCTCCAACTCTTCAGACGTGAAGGCAGGGGCCCTTTCCCCAGTCGCAGCAGCCATTGTCTCTTCCAGACCGAGGTCACAGCAGCACTTGCAGTATAGGTCCTCTCCTGTGGATGATCAGGTCTCGAGTGATTAAGCAGATAGAAAATGGCGGTCACGCCCGCGGCGGTGCGTACCGCCGCGGTGCGTACCGCGACCGCCGGCGCACCTCGTCATTGGCTCCTGAAACCCATAGGCTTCAATGTTAACCAATGCGGCTTCGTATAGCGGTCTTCGACCGCCTACCGCCACGGTGTGCCACGCCAGCGCATTGACCTCACATCCCATTGTCCCACTTCACAGGTCAGGCAGCCGCCATTTCAAGGGCCCACATGGCATAATTTGTGCTGCGTCACACAGGCCTAGGCCTTGCATTGCCACACATACACGCCTTTCAATACATAGATAATCGTGTGCTATGCAAGCTGTGGTGAACATACCTGTGATTTGCTTGACTCTGTGCTCCATGTTGTCCTTCCTAGGCACCGTCCGCTGGGATTTGCGAGGAGAAGGATGAATCCTCGCGTGTACCGACCGCTGGTGGACCTGTCGACAATGGAAGAACGCCATATCATACTACGATACCGACTTGACCGAGCCACTATACATGAACTGTGTGCCCAGCTGGAGCCAGCCCTGATGTCCCCCATCCGCCAACCCACAGGAATTCCCCCTCTAGTGCAGGTTCTGTCAGTCCTCCATTTTTTGGCAAGTGGCTCATTCCAGACAACAGTGGCCATGTCATCTGGAATGTCTCAGCCTACGTTTTCAAAGATTTTGTCCAGAGTGTTGTCTGCCCTGATGAAACACATGCGGAGCTACATTGTTTTCCCTTAGGAGGTTGATTTGGCCACTGTGAAGGGTGATTTCTATGCCTTTGGACATATCCCCAACATCATTGGTGCCATTGATGGGACCCATGTGGCTTTAGTCCCCCCAAAAGACGATGAGAAGGTGTACAGAAACAGGAAAAGTTACCATTCTATGAATGTGCCGGTGGTCTGTTTGGCTGACCAGTACATCTCCCATGTAAATGCCAAGTTCCCTGGGTCAGTGCATGACGCGTATGTTATGCGTAATAGCAGCATCACTTATGTGATGGAACAGCTACAGAGACAACGTGTGTGGCTAATAGGTGACTCTGGTTACCCCAACCTGCCTTGGCTATTGACCCCAGTGAGGAATCCCCGGACCAGGGCAGAGGAACGGTACAATGAGGCCCATGGGCGAACTAGGAGGATCATAGAAAGAACCTTTGGGCTCCTGAAGGCCAGATTTAGGTGCCTGCATATGACAGGTGGATCCCTGATGTACTCACCAAAGAAGGTGTGCCAGATCATCGTGGCCTGCTGTATGCTTCACAATCTGGCATTGCGACGTCAGGTGCCTTTCCTGCAGGAGGATGGTCCAGATGGTGGTGTTGTAGCAGCTGTGGAGCCTGTGGAGAGTGAAGAGGAGGAAGACGACGGGGACGACACAGACAACAGGGACACAGTTATCCAACAGTATTTTCAGTAGCACACAGGTAAGAATCACCCACGCCATTTAACATTTGCTGAAAGCCTCCTGCATCTTTACTTTGTGTATTTCCCCCCAGTTCTTTTAAACTGATGTTTGATTTTCCCTTCCCTTTTCAGTGCTGTATGACCCACTGCGTGACTTCAGCTTGGTTAGCCCATGGACAAATGCTTATTGACATCGGTATGTTGTCATCACAAAATTAACTGAACATTATTGATAAGTAATGTGTTATACATTTGTAAATAATACAGGCTGACTCCTGAATGATTTCAGTGCAATGAGTGATTTATTTTTAGTGCTAGATATTGGTACATGATATTAAAACGGTGATGGGTGAGGGTGGAGTTATGTCCATGGCAGAGTCCAGTTCTCAGTTTCACAGGTGCATTGTCCATATGCCTGTGGAAGGATGGAGCAGGGGCAGTTCAAGGTTGGACTGGGTGACAATGTGGGACAGTGGGATGACATCAGGGGGTATCTTATGCTGGCGGGGGTCTTGGCATCCTACTCTGTCTTCCTGTGAGATCTCAGATTCCTCTTGCGGGTGGTTGTTCTTCAGCAGGAGGTGGGGTTCTGGTGGCCTGTCGTTGTGGTGGGGCCTCCTGTCCACTAGCGCCGGCGGAGGTGGTAGGCTGTTCCTGGTCCTGGCTAGTGACAGGGGCCCTTTGTGGTGCCACATGGTCCCGCAATGTGGTTTCTATCCGGTTGAGGGCCTGGACTATGGTCCCCATAGCGGTACCGATGTTCCTGAGTTCATTGCTGAACCCCATGTACCGTTCCTCCTGCTGTGCCTGGATCTCGGTGAACCTGGCCAGTACCGTCGCCATCGTCTCCTGGGAGTGATGGTATGCTCCCATGATGGTGGTGAGGGCCTCTTGGAGAGTCGGTTCCCTGGGCCTGTCCTCCCCCCCCTGTCGCACAGCAGCCCTCCCAGTTGCCCTGTTTCCCCGGGCCTCTGTCCCCTGGACGGTGTGCCCACTACCACTGCCCCCAGGTCCCTGTTGTTGTTGGGGTGTTGGGTCAGCCTGGGTGCCCTGTAGTGGCGGACACACCGCTGATTGACGTGTCCTGGAGACAGAGGCATGGGCCCGCTGGGTGGGAGCTGTGCTGGTGTTCCCAGTGGGGGTTGGGTCTGCTGTGGCCTGTGTCTGTGTGTGGGGAACCGACTGTCCAGAGGTCCCCGATGGTCCGGGCTGGTCATCAGGTTCTAGGTCGACAGAGCTGCTGTCCTCACTGGGGGCCTGTTCTGGGGGTGGGATGGACAAATCTGGACCCTCCGTGGCGGTGTGTTGGCGTTCGGGCCCTGCAGGGGTAAAAGAGTATGGTTATTGTTTTTGTGTGTGCCATGGCGTGCATTTTGAGTGCCCTTGTCCCCCAGTGCTGGCATTCCCTTGTGGGAGGTGTTGTGAGGGTGGTGGTGGGGGGGTGTATGGGTATGTGCAATGGTCATGCTTTGGTGATGGCTGTCTATGGTTTGTGTTGGCATTCAGGGGTTGGTGTTGTTTAGGGTGGGTTGTGCTGGTGAGACATTGGCAGGGAGGATGTGTGCTGGGGGGTTGAGATTGGGGGTGAGGGTGGGGGTGGGGGTTGGCATGCTGGTGGTTGGGGGGGGGAAGTAGTTGAGATTCGACTTACCAGAGTCCATTCCTCCGGGTACTCCAGCGAGGCCATCAGGATGCAGGATGTTTACTACCTCTTGCTCCCATGCTGTGAATTGGGGTGGAGTGGGTGGGGGTCCGCCGCCAGTCTTCTGCACAGCGATGTTGTGTTGCGACACCATCGAGCGCACCTTCCCCCGTAGGTCGTTCCATCGCTTTCGGATATCTTCCCGATTTCTGGGATGCTGTCCCACAGCGTTGACCCTGTCTACGATCCTTTGCCATAGCTCAGCCTTCCTTGCTATAGTGGTGTGCTGCACCTGTGTGCCGAAGAGCTGGGGCTCTACCCTTATAATTTCCTCCACCATGACCCTGAGTTCTTGGTCCGAGAACCTGGGGTGTCTTTGGGGTGCCATGGGGTGGTGTGGATGAGGTGTGGGGTGGTGTTTGTGGTGATGTGCGTGGTGATGTGTGGTGATGTGTGCGTAGATGTGGTGTGGGTGATGATGTTGGGTTCCTGTGTGTGTTGGGGTTTTCGATTGCTGTGCTCGCTCGCTCTCTCTCTATCGCCTTCTCTCCGATTTCCAACTAGTGGGGGTTTGTGGGTGTTGTGGGTGTGTGTTTTATAGTTGCTTGGATGTGTGGGGGTGGTGTTTGTATGTGTATCAAGTGTGTGTATTTCAAATTGTCCAATGTGGCTGTGTTTTGGAGCTGTGTGTGTATTTTGAGCACGGCGGTGTGTACCGCCAATGGAATACTGCGGTTTAAAGACCGCCGCGTGGATTCGTGGGTCAGAATGGCATGGGCGTGTTTGTGTTGGCGTGGCGGTGGAGGTTTGGTCATCTCCAGTTTATCGCTGCCCGCTGATGAGGCGGCCTTCCGTGGATGTCGGGTTTTTGGCGGTTTCACAGTTGGTGGTCAGAATGACCGAGGCGGTTTACCGTGGCCGCAGCGGTAGAATGGTGGACTTCTGACCGGCGGTAAGGGCCTTTTACCGCCGAGGTCAGAATGACCCCCAATATGTGGGAGGGATAGGCCTTGCACAGGTGAAAAATAAATGTAAGAGTTTTTCACCACCACGACTTGTAAAACTAAAAAATACATGCCCTACTTTTAAATACATTGCACTCTGCCCTCTGGGCTGTTCAGGGCTTACCTTTAGGGGTGACATATATGTATTAAAAAGGAAGGTTTGGAACTGGCAAAAGTTTTTTTTTTTGCCAGGTCGAAATGACATTTCAACACTGCACACCCATTCTGCAGATTCCGGCCTGAGACATGTTTAAAGTGCTTCTTAGGTGAGTGGCACAATCAGTGCTGCAGGCCCTCTAGTAGCATTTAATTTATAGACCCTGGGCACAACTAGTGCCACTTTATTAAGGACATACAAGTAAACTAAATGTGGCAGTTGGTGATTGATGATAAGCCAGTATTACAAGTTTTAATGGGAGATCACTAGTACTTTAGCACTGCTTAGCGGTGGAAAAGTGTGCAGAATCCTAAGGCCAGCAAAAACAAAGTCAGCAAAAACAGGAGGTCTAAAGGTAAAAAATTAGGGGAACCACGCTAGGGATGCCAGTTCTAAGACTAAGAAAATGCAGGTAATGTTATTTGTATTCCTGCAGTTCCCTAGAGATATGCATCATGACGATGCTATGCCAAATGGCATGAACTTCAAGTAAACTGTAAGTAAATAGAAAGTCTTATTAACATTTGGATGCCATCACAGCACACAAGGAGCATCCTCATTATACATCTTGCAGGTTACCAGTTTTTTGCTTTTAGAAGAAGAAGTCGTTAGAAGCTCGGCCGGGGAATGCGTGCACTCCACTGTGCTAGAATAGTTAAAATTCATTTTTCGCAGCAGATTTTCAATTTAATCTCTCAAATAATTGCATAGGAACCAGTATAATAATGTGCATTTTCTTAGTATAGTACGTGAATATGTCACATTAGGAAAATGGTGGTGAGTCATTAATTTAGAGCATCTTAAAGAGTAAGGTGTATGTGCCATAAATAAGTAGATTACATTTTTCAGCTTTGCAGTGGGGTCTTTGAAGGATTGTTCTATTTGGACTGTGATTTTGGATTGACCCTCTTGTTATTCTCTCTTCTCCTCTGAGAGCATTGGGGTGGTCATCTTTAAATAGGGCAGTAGTACACCCAGCAGTGGGTTCTATGAAACTCAAACTGGGGCTGTCCACATTTGTTACACCTCCCATGTGGGCTCTTACAGTGGACATGCTTGCACTGATGTGTCAGTAATAAATTGTCAAAAACTAAAGATATAGGCGGTCATTATGAACATGACAAGAAAGACCGCCAACCGCCGTGGCGGCGGTGAACAGAATCCCGGCGGCGGCGAATGGAAACCCGCCATATAGGTGGTCGTTATGAACATGGCGGGAAAGACCGCCAACCGCCGTGGCAGCGGTGAACAGAATCCCGCCGGCAGCGCCGAATGGAAACACGCCATATAGGCGGTCATTATGAACACGGCAAGAAAGACCGCCGACCGCCGTGGCAGCGGTGAACAGAATCCTGCCGGAAGCGGCGAATGGAAAACTGCCATATAGGCGGTCATTATGAACATGGCGGGAAAGACCGCCGACCGCCGTGGCATCGGTGAACAGAATCCCGCCGGCAGCGGCGAATGGAAACCCGCCATATAATGATCGAAAAACCCAACCCCGCCAACAATTCCCAGACCACCACTCCCCGCCAGGACCCTGTCGGTGGGAATCCCGGCCCACCCCACCCCGCCACCGCCAAGCACACCACATCCCGCCCTCCAAATAATGATGCACAAATCACCTTGACAGACAGTGGAGGTCGGACGACCATTGGCGGCTGCGACAGCCACGGGCGGCAAGTGGGCCCAACAGCAACCATGTGCACACATTGGCTAGGTTTAGCACCCACACACCTGACACCCATCCAGAACACTATAAAATACCCCCAGACACACCTCACAATCCTTTGCAACGAAACCAGGACCAGAAGACGGAGAGCACCAGAGCCAGACAGAGAACGCCAGCAGACAGGACACGTATAGCGACCCACACAGGAGCACCGAAACCCCGTCCCCAGTCCCGATGCCATCCACCACCCTCACCATGTCCCCCCAAAAAATATCCACGCTTCACCGAAAGGGAGATAAGGACCATGGTGGACGAGATTATAAAAGTGGAGCCACAAATATTTGGGTCTAAGGTGCAGCACGCACACATCGCCCGGAAAATGGAGCTGTGGCAAACCATTGTGAACAGGGTGAATGCAGTGGGACACCATCCACG
The DNA here is from genome assembly GCF_031143425.1 of Pleurodeles waltl. Taxonomy (NCBI): domain Eukaryota; kingdom Metazoa; phylum Chordata; class Amphibia; order Caudata; family Salamandridae; genus Pleurodeles; species Pleurodeles waltl. Next base: position 1,330,029,311 of record NC_090445.1, read on the forward strand.
CACCATGGACGACATCCGCAAGAGATGGAACGACCTGCGGGGGAAGGTCCGGGCCATGGCATCCAGGCACCACATCGCAGTGCAGAAGACTGGGGGAGGACCGACACCACCCGACTACACCGACTGGGAGGAGAAGGTACTCACCATCCTACACCCAGAGGGACTCACTGGACTCACTGGAGGAATGGACTCGGGTAAGTCATCTACAATTACCCATATACACCATACCTGTAATGCCTGCACCACCCCACCCCACCCACACCCACCTAGACCCACACCCTACCCAGCCATTACCCACCACATCCACCACCCTGCATCCCCCACAACTCACTACCAGGCCCACATCACCCGCTGTGCACAGCCACCCACCCCTGCACATACACACAATGGAATAATAACCCCCACCACAATTAACCCCACCACTGCCACTAAATGCAATGTCCACGTCACAAAGGAACCCTGGAAGGCCACTGAAAGGCACACCAGCACAAAATTGCAAAGTTCAGTACACCTCAATCCCTCATGCCTATGTAACATACATTTCTGTGTCCCCCAACAGGCACCACCACCCATGCAAAACTAATGGAGGGGACAAGGAGTGGCACAGCACTCCAGGGAGACAGAGGCACATCACAGGACACTGGTGAAGGATCCCTGGACACTGATGAGCAGGCAGGCCCCTCACACAGCCCTGGATGCTCACCATGCAGCAGCCCCACCCAGGAAAACACTGTCACCCCTAACACCCAGTCAAGACCAGCAGGCCAGGGGAGGCATACCCACACCAATGGACCCAGGGCACAAACAGGTGGAACACAGCTACAGAGGCCACAGTCTCCCACCCCCAACATGCAGGAAGACAAGGGCCCCAATACTAGTGGTACGTCAAGACCTTCGCAGGGGACACAGGCACAGGGTGCTAGGGCAAGGTCAAGTGCCCCAGTGGGTCAGGGGGAGGGCACCAGATAGATGCAGTAGCCCAGGACGTCATTGCAGAGGTATCCGGGGCCTACCAACATACCCAAGACAGGTTGGCACAGATTGTATCCACCCTGGAGAAAAGCCAGAGGATGCAGCTGGAACAACACCAACAGGCCATGGGGCAGTGGAAAGAACACAATGCCACAATGGCCACCATTGCTGGAGCACTGCTGCAGCTGGTAAACAAAGACTCAGACACCCACACCGGACAAGAGGCCCCCACAACAGCCCTGGACAACCAGCAACAGACGACCCAAGCAGATGAAACAGCACAGAAAATACCCTCCCAGGAATCACAAGGCCCAACCATGCCACCCCAAGAAGCTCCACAGCAGGCACCCAAAGGTAGTCTCAGGCCAAGATATGGCACTGGAAACCCAGCTAAGAACAAGCCCCCCTCCAACAATTGACACTGCTACTACTGCCAAGCAACCATCCCACCCATTCCCCAACTGCACTCAGCTGAGGGCTAAATAAAGTACTAATCTGCAAATAGGACCCACCTATGACATCAAACAGGCCTGCCACCAAGTCGGTTTTGAGGACACCCAACCATTACGACTTCCATCACTGTACATAGCACATTTCACTGTATTCCACCAATAAACAACATATCTCACCTGTAACACTGTCCCCTGTCTTCAATGTTGAACAAAGTGGAGTATGGATGCAACTGGCAGGGAACAACTTTATTGTCAATTTTTGCATGGTGGTGGTAATGTCTGTTTCAAATTAGTCAACAAGGGAATGCATATATTGTCTGTCAGTACCATGCTGAAGAGGTCCATGTCTCGCCTATCATGACCAATTCACCCTAGATGACATGGCACACTTACACTTTCAGTCACTAACCACATTTACAGGCTGAAGTCCCACACAGTTATTGGAAGTAGAGTTGTATCAGTTGGTTCCTGGAATTGACATCTTCCCCTTCCTCATCCTCACCATCACTCTCCTCACCTCTCCGAGGTAACTGATCAGGACCTATAGCACCCTCCACCTCCAAAAGGGGGATTGAATGTCTCACTGCCACGTTGTGCAGCATGCAGCAGCCCACAACTAATCTACACACCTTCTCAGGCCCATAGGTCAGGGAACCCCCAGAGATATGTATGCACCGGAATCTAGCCTTCAGGAGACCTATAGTACGCTCTGTCACCCTCCTAGTACGTCCATGGGCCTCATTGTATTTCCTCTCTGCATCCGTCCTGGGATTCCTCACTGGTGTCAGGAGCCAACGCAAGTTTCGATAGCCAGAATCACCTACAGAAATGGTCAATACAGAGTCATCATTGTAATGTCCTTAGTCAGACAGGCTGTTTTTCTGCAATGTGTCAGTTAGTGACAGGCAAACTTACCTATGATCCACCCTCTGTCCTCTTGTAGTTGTTCCATCTTCTGTGGCACACTACTGTTCCTCAAAACAAATGAATCATGGACAGAACCCGGAAACATGGCATTCACATGGGATATGTAATGGTCTGCAGTACATACCAATTGGATGTTCATGGAGTGAAAGTTCTTCCTGTTTCTGTACACCTGTTCACTCCCTCTTGGGGGGATGATGGGTATGTGGGTGCCATCGATGGCACCTATAACATGGGGAATGTTTGCAAAGGCATACAAGTCAGACTTGATGGCAGGAAGGTCAGCACTTTGGGGGAATCGCACATAGGATTGCAGATGTTGTACAAATGCATTCAGAAATCTTGTCAGTACCTAGCTGAATATTGGCTGTGAGAAACCAGCACCCATGCCCACTGTCACTTGAAAAGAGCCTGTGGCCAGGAAATCGAGTGTGGAGAGCACCTGCACCTCAATTGGAATGGCATGCTGATTACGATTTCCGGGAGTCAGTGCAGGATCCAGTAATGCACATAGGTCCTGTATAGTTGCACGTGTGACTCTGTAGGTGATTATGATCTGATGCTCCACCATGGTCCTCATATCCACAAGTGGAATGTACTCTGATGGGGCCCTTCCTCACCACAAGGGTCGGTACCTGTGAGGGGTAAGAAAAAGGAGTCATGTGCACATATATACTGGCATATTTGTTACATACATTCACTGCATTCTTCATAGTAGTGTCTGTACAATAACTTCAATTAGACAGATGTACATGTACATCACTAAGAGGGAACAGAGTAAATCATGTGTGATTACATACTCAATGGATAGAGCCCTAGGTGCTTCATATGGCTAGTAGGCCCAGCATTGTGAGTATTATGAATTTCAAGATGCATTGGTGATGGCAAAATGTCTGCCCAATGTAGTTCGGCCCCTTCGTTGTGGAAGTGAACTAAGACCGCTAGCGATTGACATCACAGCGTACGGCGGTGTTGACCGCTGTTCGCACCCTCATTGGATAACATGGATGCCAATGGGGAATCCTGGCGTATCATGATCGCCGCCGCCGGTGACGGTGCATACCGCCGTGGAACGTACGCGCGTTCGTCTTCGTTTGATCACTTGACTCCCTGATCCTGTGTGGACAAGTACTCCACTCTGTGTACTGCTATGGCCTGCCTCTGGCTATGGATGTTCCACGTGGTGCAGGGGAAAGGGCCCCAGCCTTCACCCAGGAAGAACTGGAGAAACTGGTGGAAGGGGTCCTGCCCCTGTCCGGCAGACTCTACGGCCGGCCAGAAATACAGGTGAGACCAGGTTTGGGGGTCACTGTGTGAGTGATGGATGGAGTCAATTGCTCAGATGTGTGCTCCTGTGAGCCAGGATGGGGCTTGGTGCATGGAATGCTGCGTGCCACTGTCCTGCATGTCTGGGAGTACTGTCTGTTCTATGTCTGACAATCTGCCAGCTGTTACCATCGTGCAGGTGCCTGACCTCTGTGTTCCATTTCTGTGTCTCCCTACTAGGTCAGCACCCACCAGAAGAGGGCACATTAGCATGCCATCGCCAAGGGGGTATGGACCCTGGGGGTCTACAACCGGCGGAGCACCCACTGTCGAAAGAGGTGGGAGGACCTGCGGCGCTGGGCGCGGAAGATCACTGAGGCCCAGCTGGGGAAGTCCGCCCAACGTGGGAGGGGTGCCTGTTGGGCACTGACCGCCCCTCATGCGAAGGATCCTGGCAGTGGCGTACCCAGACCTGGATGGGCGCTTGAAAGCTGCACAGTAGTCACAAGGGGGTGAGTACTCACAGCCCATACTTCAGCCTGGAAGGATGAGTGTGTATGCGATAGGGCTCATGGTGCTTGAAGAAGGGGTTTTGACTGGTGTCCAGCTACTGTCTGCTCCCCAAAGGGTGTAGGGGTGTCCCTGTCAGGTTTCACCTACCTCAGCTCCAATACAATTAAGGATATGGGTGTAGGTCAGTATACTGCTCAGTAGTCAGGGCCATGGTCATGGGCCTAGTGCACGGTGCTGCCTGTCGGGTGGGTCTGCTGGGTAGGTGTATGTCTGGCCATTGTGTATCAGCATTCAGCTACTTACAAGAGTCTCTCCTGTTTTGTCTCCCCATCCCTGTTCTCTTGTGTTTGTCTGGTACAGCATCAAAATCAGGCGAGTGAACTGAGGCACCGGCAAGTGGGGTGGCAGCGGCCCACGGATCCTCCGAGGCAGAGACAATGGATGCCTAGGGGACCAGTGGGTGGGAGGGCGAGGGGACTTCCACGGGAGGCTACTACCACAGGAGGTAGTGACTCTGAAACCTCCTCCGATGGGGGTCCTCCGGCGGTGGCGGACACTAGTGGACAAACCACGACTGTGAGATCTTCCGCCACCCCGTGCCATCAGCACCCTCCCTTCTGCTCCCCACAGAGTTGCCCGTGCCCGCCCACCCAGACAGGTGGGCGTCTCCTTCGCCCCATGCACCTCCTCCCCTGCCCCAGTCAGCCCTGCTGCCCTCACAGAGGAGGCTATTGATCTACTGAGAACCATCTCTGTAGGGCAGACAACCATTGTCAATGCCATCCAAGTGCTAGCATCAGAGGTGCAGCAGACAAATGCCTATCTGGATGGCATTCATGGTGCTGTGTCTGCCCTACAGAGATCTTGACGACGGACAGTTTCCCTGGCCATTACGTCCCCCTCCAACCTCCTCTACCCCTTCCAGCACCCCACTCCCTTCATCCGTCCAAAGCAAACAATCAGACCCGCTTACAGGCACATCAACACACAAGAAACACACTTCCAAACACAAGCACCACACATCCCACAACAAGCATTCACACAGCCAACAGACACATGCACACACAACAACGTCCACTTCCCCCAGTGTACCCGCCTCTTCCGCACCCCTGTCTGTCCCCTCTACATCCACACCCTCATGCACTGCACCTTCACTCACTGTTACTGCTCCTCTTCCTGCACTCACCACAATAGCAGACAGCCATACATGCACCCCATACACCACACCTGCACTCACCACCTCCACTGTTGTTGAAACATGCAGCACACTCACCCGACTTGCAGACACCCACCCAACATACATCCACACTAGCTGTCTGTCTTCTCCCACTGTGTCCACCCCCCACCTCCCAAAACACTCAAATGCACCAAGACACCCACCCATCAGACATCCACCACACCAAAGCATACTGAGCAGTCACCGGCACCCACTACACGGACACCTACACCCCATACATCAACTCCCTCTGCCTCCACTCCCACGCCCTCATCCACGCCCACCCCAATTGCTCCCAAAAAATGAAACCTCTCCAGTGCAGACCTGGTCAAACCCACTGGCCCACCCCATCTTGTCCCGAAACGTGCCCACCTCCTTGCCCTTTCCGCTCCTTCCAAATCACAGCCCACCCTGGTCTAGCCTTCCCATTCCTGTGCCCCTTCTCCAGTGAGGAAGACAGCCTGCTCAGAGCCTAAGGCATCCTGCTCCGCCCGAGCAGCCGCCACCCCCTCCAAAGGAGAAGCCCACCCCCCTCCAACCTCCTCACGGAAGTCTAAGTCCAACTCCGTTGTAAATACCCACCCCCACTCCCTGCCCCCCTACCGTGAGGTACCTGGATCCCCATATGGTGCCCTGATGTGTGGAGTACCCAGCACTTGTGGGAGTCAGGTGTGGCCAGTTGTGGCCAAGGACAATTGACTTTTGATGGACTGACCATTGGCCCTGTTGGCACCATTTAGCTCAATGAGTACATAATAAGGTTTTGGTGTGGCCTGTGTTTGGGCTGCATGCAGTTCCACCCTGGTGTTTGTTTAAATTATTTATGGGTATGGGGCTATTGTATGTACTATCGCCAAGTTGCAATGGCCTTGGTCGGGTACGTCCCTCTTGGTGTGGGGTGTCTGACTTGTGCTGCTGGGAAGGGTTGGGGGGGGACATTGCGGGGTGGATGGAGTGGGTGGGTGTGTAAGTTTGCCCTTTCCTCCCTTGTGTCGTAGGTTGCGGCACTTACCGTCGTCGTCTTCGTCGGCGGTCTCGTCGTGTAGATATATGGCAAGGAGCAAGGCTGGCATGATCTGCAGCTCTCTGTCCATGGCTGCCACTGGACATTTTGGGGAACTCCGGTGAGTGTTTCCTTCTATTTGTTTCTTTTCTGTCTGGCTTTGTGTGGCGGTAGTTCCCGCCCCGGAACTGACAGTGGAATGGTGGTTCATAATTTGATGGGCGGGTTGGGCCTTTCCAACGGCCTGTGGGCGGACTGTGCCATCAACGGGACTCCGTTCCTGGCGGTGGGTGGTGCACGGGATGCGTGAGTTTCATTTGGTTCATTATTTGGCGGTCCGGACTGTAGGAGGCTGGCCTGGCTTGTAGTGGGTACCAAGGGGTACTTACACTCTGTACCAGGTCCAGTTATCCCTTATTAGTGTAGAAGAGGTGTTTCTAGCAGCTTACTATACCACTGGTGTCATATGCACAATATCATAAGAAAACACAATACACAGATATACTAAAAATAAAGGTACTTTATTTTTATGACAATATGCCAAAGTATCTCAGTGGGTACCCTCAGTATGAGGATGCCAAATATACACAAGATATATGTACACAATACCAAAAATATGCAGTAATAGCAAAAGGAAGTAATGCAAGCAATGTAGAATTACAGTAGATTGCAATAGGAGCACATAGGTACATGGGCAACACAAACCATATACTCTAGAAGTGGAATGCGAACCACGAATGGACCCCAAACCTATGTGAGCTTGTAGAGGGTCGCTGGGACTGTAAGAAAACAGTGAGGGTTAGAAAAATAGCCCACCCCAAGTCCCTGAAAAGTAGGTGTAAAGTACACCTATATTCCCCAGAGAGCACAGAAGTCGTGATAGGGGAGATCTGCAAGGAAAACCCAACACCAGCAATGCAACCAAAGTGGATTTCCGGATGAGAGTACCTGTGGAACACGGGACCAAGTCCAAGAGTCGCGACAAAGTCGATATTGGGCAGATGCCCAGGAAATGCCAGCTGAGGGTGCAAAGAAGCTGCCACCGGATGGTAGAAGCTGTGGATTCTGCAAGAACGAAGAGGACTAGGAACTTCCCCTTTGGAGGATGGATGTCCCACATCGTGAAGAAGCTTGCAGAGGTGTTCCCACGCAGAAAGACCGCAAACAAGCCTTGCTAGCTGCAAGGGTCGCGGTTAGGGTTTTTGGATGCTGCTGTGGCCCAGGAGGGACCAGGATTTCGCCACTTGGATGAGGAGACAGAGGGGGTGCCCAGCAAGTCAGGGAGCCCTCACAGAAGCAGGCAGCACCCGCAGAAGTTACGGAACAGGCACTACGAAGGGGAGTGAACCGGAGCTCACCCGAGGACACAAAAGGGAGTCCCACGACGCTGGAGGACAACTCAGGAGGTTGTGCACTGCAGGTTAGAGTGTCGGGACCCAGGCTTGGCTGTGCACGAAGGAAATCCTGGAAGAGTGAACAGGAGCCGGAGCAGCTGCAAATCACGCGGTACCCAGCAATGCAGTCTAGCGTGGGGAGGCAAGGACTTACCTCCACCAAACTTGGACTGAAGAGTCACTGGACTGTGGGAGTCACTTGGACAGAGTTGCTGAGTTCCAGGGACCACGCTCGTCGTGCTGAGAGGGAACCCAGAGGACCGGTGATGCAGTCTTTTGTTGCCTGCGGTTGCAGGGGGAAGATTCCGTCGTCCCACGGGAGATTTCTTCAGAGCTCCTGGTGCAGAAAGGAGGCAGGCTACCCCCAGAGCATGCACCACCAGGAAACAGGCGAGAAAGCGGCAGGATCAGCGATACAAGGTTGCAGTAGTTGTCTTTGCTACTTTGTTGCGGTTTTGCAGGCGTCCTGAGCAGTCAGCGGTCGATCCTTTGGCAGAAGGTGAAGAGAGAGATGCAGAGGAACTCTGATGAGCTCTTGCATTCGTTATCTAAAGAATTCCCCAAAGCAGAGACCCTAAATAGCCAGAAAAAGGAGGTTTGGCTACCTAGGAAGGAGGATAGGCTAGCAACACAGGTAAGAGCCTATTAGAAGGAGTCTCTGACATCAACTGCTGGCACTGGCCACTCAGAGCAGTCCAGTGTGCCAGCAGCACCTCTGTTTCCAAGATGGCAGAGGTCTGGAGCACACTGGAGGAGCTCTGGGCACCTCCCCTGGGAGGTGCAGGTCAGGGGAGTGGTCACTCCCCTTTCCTTTGTCCAGTTTCGCGCCAGAGCAGGGCTGGGGGATCCCTGAACCGGTGTAAACTGGCTTATGCAGAGATGGGCACCATCTGTGCCCATCAACGCATTTCCAGAGGCTGGGGGAGGCTACTCCTCCCCAGCCCAGACACCTTTTTCCAAATGGAGAGGGTGTAACACCCTCTCTCTGAGGAAGTCCTTTGTTCTGCCTTCCTGGGCCAAGCCTGGCTGGACCCCAGGAGGGCAGAAACCTGTCTGAGGGGTTGGCAGCAGCAGCAGCTGCAGTGAAACCCTGGGAAAGAAAGTTTGGCAGTGCCCAGGTCTGTGCTAGAGACTCAGGGGATCATGGAATTGTCTCCCCAATGCCAGAATGGCATTGGGGTGACAATTCCATGATCTTAGACATGTTACATGGCCATGTTCGGAGTTACCATTGTGACGTTGTACATAGGTAGTGACCTATGTACAGTGCACGTGTGTAATGGTGTCACCGCACTCACAAAGTCCGGGGAATTTGCCCTGAACAATGTGGGGGCACCTTGGCTAGTGCCAGGGTGCCCACACACTAAGTAACTTAGCACCCAACCTTTTTCAGGTAAAGGTTAGACATATAGGTGACTTATAAGTTACTTAAGAGCAGTGGTAAATGGCAGTGAAACAACGTGGATGTTATTTCACTCAGGCTGCAGTGGCAGGCCTGTGTAAGAATTGTCAGAGCTCCCTATGGGTGGCGCAAAAGAAATGCTGCAGCCCATAGGGATCTCCTGGAACCCCAATACCCTGGGTACCCTAGTACCATATACTAGGGAATTATAAGGGTGTTCCAGTATGCCAATGTGAATTGGTGAAATTGGTCGCTAGCCTGTTAGTGACAATTTAGAAAGTAAAGAGAGAGCATAACCACTGAGGTTCTGGTTAGCAGAGCCTCAGTGAGACAGTTAGTCATCACACAGGGAACACATACAGGGCACACTTATGAGCACTGGGGCCCTGGCGGGCAGGGTCCCAGTGACACATACACTAAAACAAAATATATACAGTGAAATATGGGGGTAACATGCCAGGCAAGATGGTACCTGGGGGCACCCCCCCCCCAAACGAAGGACAATAAGACTAGCCATGACCTGATGAGCCTTCATTGTCTAAGTGGAAATATCTGGAGAGTCCATCTGCATTGGAGTGGGTACTCCCAGGTCTATGTTCCACTGTGTAGTCCATTCCCTGTAGAGATATGGACCACCTCAACAATTTAGGGTTTTCACCATTCATTTGTTTTAGCCAAAGTAGAGGTTTGTGGTCTGTCTGAACAATGAAGTGAGTGCCAAACAGGTAAGGCCTCAACTTCTTCAGTGCCCAGACCACAGCAAAGGCCTCCCTGTCTATGGCAGACCAACGCTTTTCTCTAGGGATCAACCTCCTGCTGATAAAAGCAACAGGTTGATCCTGGCACTCAGAATTGAGTTGTGATAAGACTGCCCCTACCCCTAATTCAGATGCATCAGTTTGGACAATGAATTTTTTGGAGTAACATGGGATTTTTAGGACAGGTGCAGAGCACATGGCCTGTTTCAGCTCCTCAAAAGCTTTCTGACAGCTAGCTGTCCACAATACCTTTTTAGGCATTTTCTTAGATGTGAGGTCATTAAGAGGGGCTGCAATGGAGCCATAGTTCTTTATGAACCTCCTGTAATACCCAGTGAGGCCTAAGAAGGCTCTCACCTGGGTCTGAGTTGTAGGGGGAACCCAACCTATGATAGTTTGGATTTTCCCCTGAAGTGGTGCAATCTGTTCTCCACCTACCAGGTGTCCCAGATAAACCACTTTCCCCTGCCCTATCTGGCACTTTGAAGCCTTGATAGTGAGGCCTGCCTTTTGCAGGACCTCCAAAACTTTCCACAGGCGGACCAGGTGATCATCCCAGGTGGAGCTAAAGGCAGCTATATCATCTAGATATGCTGCACTAAAAGCTTCCAACCCTTGCAGGACTGTATTCACCAACCTCTGAAAAGTGGCAGGTGCATTTTTCAAACCAAAGGGCATTACTGTGAATTGGTAGTGCCCTCCAATAGTCGAAAATGCAGTTTTTGCTTTAGCATCCTCTGATAATTGATCTGCCAATACCCTGCAGTCAAATCAAAGGTGCTTAGATACTTGGCAGATGCCAGTGTATCTATTAGCTCATCTGCCCTGGGTATAGGGTGAACATCAGTTTTAGTTACCTGGATGAGATCTCTGTAATCTACACAAAACCTCATTTCCCTTTTCCCATCTTTGGAATGAGGCTTTGGTACAAGTACCACAGGAGAGGCCCATGGACTTTCAGAGTGCTCAACCACTCCTAGTTCAAACATTTTCTGAACCTCTTGTTTTATGCAGTCTCTGAACATGGTCAGGCTGCATATAGATCTTACTTTTGACAGGCATACTGTCTCCAGTATCTATAGTGTGCTCACACCAAGAAGTGGTGCCTGGCACAGTAGAAAAGAGTTCAGAAAACTGACCCAGGAGATTTATGCAGTGGTCTTTCTGCTCAGCGGTAAGACAATCTGCCAAAACTACACCTTCCACTAGAGCATCTTGTTCTGTGGAAGAGAAGAGATCAGGGAGAGGGTCACTCTCTTCTTCCTGTCCTTCATCTGTTGCCATGAGCAGGGTGAGATCAGCCCTGTCATAGTAGGGTTTCAGGCGATTGACATGGAGCACCCTAAGGGGACTCCTGGCAGTGCCCAAGTCAACCAAGTAGGTGACTTCTCCCTTCTTTTCAACAATAATGTGGGGTCCACTCCATTTGTCTTGGAGTGCTCTTGGGGCCACTGGCTCCAAGACCCACACCTTCTGTCCTGGTTGGTACTGAATCAGAACAGCCTTCTGGTCATGCCATTGCTTTTTGAGCTCTTGGCTGGCCTGAAGGTTTTTGCTGGCCTTTTTCATATACTTAGCCATTCTGGATCTTAGGCCAAGTACATAGTCCACTATGTCTTGCTTAGGAGCTTTTAAAGGTTGTTCCCAACCCTCCTTTACGAGTGTTAGAGGACCTCTTACAGGGTGTCCAAATAGGAGTTCAAAGGGGCTGAAGCCCACTCCTTTTTGGGGTACCTCCCTGTAAGCAAAAAGGAGGCAAGGTAACAGGACATCCCATCTCCTCCTGAGTTTTTCAGGGAGTCCCATTATCATTCCTTTGAGAGTTTTATTAAACCTCTCAACCAGTCCATTTGTTTGTGGATGATAAGGTGTGCTGAATTTGTATGTTACACCACATTCCTTCCACATGGCCTTCAAGTATGCAGACATAAAGTTGCTACCCCTGTCTGATACAACCTCTTTTGGGAAACCCACCCTGGAAAAGATTCCCAGGAGGGCTTTTGCCACTGCAGGAGCTGTAGTGGTCCTTAGAGGAATTGCTTCAGGATATCTGGTGGCATGGTCCACTACCACCAAGATAAACCTATTGCCTGAAGCAGTAGGAGGGTCAAGGGGGCCAACTATGTCAACCCCTACCCTTTCAAAGGGAACCCCAACCACAGGCAGTGGAATAAGGGGAGCCTTTGGGGTGCCACCAGTCTTGCCACTGGCTTGACAGGTGACACAGGACTTACACAAATCTTTTGTGTCCTCTGACATTCTAGGCCAATGAAACAGGGGGACAAGCCTTTCCCATGTTTTCATCTGCCCCAAATTTCCAGCCAAGGGAATGTCGTGGGCTAGAGTTAGGAGGAACTCTCTGTATTGCAGGGGAATAACCAATATCCTGGCAGATCCAGGTTTTGGGATCCTTGCCTCTGTATACAAGAGGCTGTCCTCCCAGTAAACTCTGTGTGAGTCACTGACATCCCCATGTTGCTGTTTGACAGCTTGCTGTCTTAGACCCTCTAGTGTGGGACAGGTCTGCTGTGCCACACTCAGCTCCTCCCTGGCAGGCCCCCCTCCACCCAAAAGCTCAGCAGTGTCTGCTTCCAGCTCCTCTGGTGAAGGTTCTGCACAGGGGGGAAATTCTACTTCCTCAGAAGTAGAATCATCTGTAGAGGGAGGGATAGTAGGTAGGGATTTACCTTTATTAACCCTAGCTTTAGGGAGCACTTGGTCCATTGTTCCAGGATCCAAGTCACCCTGTTCTTTTTTCTTTTTGGCCTGAGCCCTGGTTAAAGCAAAAATATGCCCAGGAATGCCCAGCATTGCTGCATGAGCCTCTAACTCCACTTCTGCCCAAGCTGATGTCTCTAAATCATTCCCTAATAGACAGTCTACAGGTAAATCTGAGGCAACCACAACTTTCTTTGGACCAGTAACCCCCCCCCAGTTGAGATTCACAACAGCCATGGGGTGGCTAGGAGTGTTGTTATGAGCATCAGTTACTTGGTACTGGTGACTAAGTAGGTGTTGTTCAGGGTGTACCAGTTTCTCTATTACCATGGTAACACTGGCACCTGTGTCCCTGTAGGCCTGAACCTCAACACCATTTATTAGGGGAAGTTGCTTGTACTTATCCATATTAAGGGGACAAGCAACCAAGGTGGCCAAATCAATGGCACCTTCAGAGACTAACACAGCCTCTGTGGTCTCCCTAAAAAGACCAACCCCAACTAAATTACCAAAAGTGAGCCCAGCTACTCCCTTGGATTGGCTATTAGTAGGTTTGCTCCCACCACCACTGCTATTACTAGGGGCACTAGGTGTAGCAGTTGGGGTTGTGGTAGTGGGAGGCTTGGTGCTTTTCTTTGGACAACTGGGATCAGTTGTCCAATGGCCTTTTACTTTACATAAATAGAACCATGGTTTCTTTACTTGATTAGAAGAGGATTTGGGCCCACCACCCCCACCAGAGTGTTTTTGTGGGCCTGATGAAAACTCATTTTTAGATTTGTCCCCACCCTTGTCTGAAGACTTACCATCCTTCTTCTTGCCATCCTTGTCACCCCTGTAAGACCTTTTCTGTTCACTCTTGTTCTGACCCATTTGTCTGCCTTCTTTCCCAATTCTTGGGGAGAGATCAGATCTGAGTCCACTAGATATTGGTGTAACAAATCAGACACACAGTTATTCAGAATATGCTCTCTGAGGATCAGATTATACAGGCTTTCATAGTCAGAAACTTTACTGCCATGTAACCACCCCTCCGAGGCCTTCACTGAATAGCCACAAAGTCTACCCATTCTTGTGAAGACTCTTTTCTGGTTTCTCTGAACTTAATCCTGTACTGTTCAGTGGTTAAGCCAAATCCATCCAAGAGTGCATTCTTCAAAACTGAAAAATTATTGGCATCACTTTCCTTCACAGTAAGGAGTCTATCCCTACCCTTTCCACTGAAAGATAGCCATAGGATAGCAGCCCACTGCCTTTGAGGGACCCCCTGTACAACACAGGCCCTCTCAAGTGCAGCAAACCACTTGTTAATGTCAACCCCCTCCTTGTAAGGGGGAACTATCTTATGCAGATTCCTAGAATCATGCTCTTTCACAGGATTACTATCTGTAATACTGCTGCTGCCACCATGGGATCCTAACCCCAACCTCTGTCTTTCTTTTTCTAAGTCTAAAGATTCCCTGTCTAGAGCCAGCTGTTGCTGTTTAAGATTCAGCCTGGACTCTTCCACTCTCAATCTATTGAGCTCCCTTTCTAACATTCTGTCATCAGGGTGGGTGGGTTGGGCATGCTTTGACATGCTTTGACACAGGTGTGTACCGCCATGGACAGGCCGGCGGTCGGGGACTCATAATCCCCAGGGCAGCGGTGCTGGCACCGCTGCCCTGGGGATTATGACCGCCAGACGGAATCCTGGCGGGAAAGTGGAGGGGCCGGCGGTATGACCGTGGCAATTCCGCCACAGTCATAATTGCTGGCGGAACACCGCCAGCCTGTTGGCGGTCTTACCGCCAACATACCGCCGGCCGCCAGGGTCGTAATGACCCCCTAAATGCTTTGCCTAGCCTTGGCTTTCCATACTTACTAAACTTCCAGATGGTAGAGAAATCTTTAGTATTTCAAGACATTAGAAAAAAGAAAACCACAAAAGGTAGATTAGGGGCATCCTCAGGTGTGTTGAGGAGAATGTCTCTCTGTCTGCAATGTACAGACAGCCACACCACATTGAGCAAGGCTGCAAAGCTTGCACTTATCCTCCCCTAAACAGTGTACTCTTAATATCACTGGAGAATCTTTCAAGGAGAATTCTTCCACTTCACCTCTCCCATCTCCCAACCTGAACTCCACCTGACAATTAGCGAATATAGTGCCTCAGACTTAATTTTAGTTCCCCACCCATCCCCACTAGTCTGTTGAAGCACTGTAAAGAACCCTGCACGTATCAATATCTACTGGGGGCCTTCCCACAGTCTCCAGTGGAGCTGTCCGGGGCACATCTCAAAAAGAAACTGTGACAGAGCATTCCCCATATTAGGAAGGCGATTAAGGACGTGACCTGGGTCAATGAAGGTGAGGATTCCTCCTGTATCCCACTTTCTAGTGATGATCACATGGTTGACTGCAGTGCTCCCCCTCCCAATACCCTGAATGTTTCTGTCCTTCCACCAAGGTTGATAGCCTTTTTCTCTCCCCCCACCCCAACCCTTCTATACTGGACTTTCTTGGGGAACAGATGTTTGACCCTTCTGAGTTAGCACACCCTAATTCTTGGGACTAGTCCCACAGTCCAAAAATAGTGAATCTCTTCTGTCGATGGTTCTCTTCCCCTCTCAACAGATCCTCTTCTGGTACCCTCCAGCAGAATGTTTCTGGCAGTCCATTTCTGACAAGGTCTGCACAGACCTTGACACAGACCCTTGGTTTCTCACCTTGCTCCAGCTCAGGAGCGTGACACCCAGCAGTGTGTCATCAGTGCTCACAAGATTTGTCAAGGTCATGTTCTTAATACCACTGACCCTTTCCTCTGCCTCCTTGACATCCTACAGTGAGTCACAGACTGAGGGAGAGCTACAATGAGCTCTCCCTCAGACCTAGACCTAATATCCCTCAGACGCTGGTCCCAGTGATCCTTGAATATACTTGGCAACACCCATGCTCCTCTCACTGTGGAGACACAATGTGCTGTTCTCTCCATCTATAGTACAAACTGGCCTCCATTCCAATTTCAGTCACTACGGACAGCCTCCTCCTTGGCAATCAGTTTGTCAAATCTGTCTAATCATCTATCTTTCTTCACCTCCCTCATAAAGGCTCAAGCCAACTTGGGAAAGGCCTTCTGTCGGCCTCACCTTTTTGTCTTGGCTAGCGATCTCTGGGGATGGTCATCTATTCACCACAGTGGTCATTAGTTTCGCTGCCATCCCTTTCACGTACGTGCTGACTTCTCCTATGGCTCCCATTTACCTACCTTCTTCCATTGTGCAGGCCACCCTCAAGAGGTGCTGTATATGGATTCAAGCAACCAAGCAAATGCACTGCAAGATCTCCTTCCTTTTCTTCTTTACCTCTTTCTGCCATTGGGCACTGTAATGCTATATTGCTTCAAAATTGCTGCAGAATCACTTCAGACTAGAGGGTCATATAGACAGTTTTGGCCTACCATACACATCTGTGGATCTAGTTCCATCATGCTTTACCCATTCTGTTCCCACCAAAAAAGCCCTGTTGGACCAAATGGTGACTGACTTGTTTCAGAAAGAGACCATCATCCCAGTATCAGCTGAGGGCACCTTCATGACCTCAATCTTCCTCATCAACAAAAATTAGAAATTTCTCAGACCCATCATAAACCTTTACATCCCAAACCTCTTTGTGAGTGATCACCAGTTCAATATTGGAGGCATTGTTCTTTGATTCGACACTCTTTTTCCTGTTGACTGGCTGGTGACACTAGACCTAAGAAATGCCATTTCCATTCTGTCTCTAGTAGCAACCCCTCTTTAGGTTTCAAAGGAGACACCAGACATGGAAATTCTGGTGCCTTCCTTTCATCCTTTCCACCCCTTGGTGACTTATCAAGATGCTTCATGTTGTGGTCCATCCGCATGCCAGATGCGTTGGTCTGCTTTTTTAAATGAGAAACATTTTTCTGATTCACCAGTCTCCGGTTAATATTTCTCTTCACCTAGATTGGACATCATCACTTCTCTATGACTTAGGTTTTCAATTTGCACCCCCCCCAAAAAACTTTCAACTTTCTTGGGTTTACAGAAGACACTGTCTCTTACTTCTTCAGACTTCTCCTGAACAAGATTTCTTGGATCAAGCTAGAGCTGAAGTAATCTCTGGCAGCATCTTCACTTCCTCTGTTATCTCTGGCCTTCTGAGATCCAAGTCATTTTCCCAGCTCCCCTTTCATTATCCACTATGCAACACTATAAATCTAACCTCCTGCACAATGATTTCCATTATTTGACATGTACTTGGCCCAATGATGATTTGCTGGTGACTCATGAACATATAGGCCTTGAAAGGCAAAGTCATCTTTGGATCGCCTCCAAATACCATCCCGTACTTGGACTTTTCCAGTTCAGGATGGGGTGCCAACTCCAGCTCTATTTCTACCAGAGCCCTGTGGTCTCCTGCCTCAACATATTTGCACATCAATGCCCTAGAACTCTTATTAGGAACCATCGCGATCAAAAGCTTTACCAAACACAAATCTTTCTGCTGCATCTCCCTGAATATGGACAACCTTTCAACTGACATGTATATAAGTTAACTTGTAGGTGCAAGATCCAAACCTCTAGTAGATCTTTTCAGGGACTTCTGGGAGAAATATCTCCACCACAACCTTTCAATGATCGTAGAATAAATCCTTGGAGTCTCTACTCTACCACCACCAGACATCTGAGGGTATCCAAGGATAAGATGTTAGATAGGCCCACCTACCTTCTCATTTTTTTTTATTTCTGAGCCCTCTGGACCTGGACCTTTTCATCACCCAGCTGAACCATCAGCCTCCTTTTTTCGTGAGTAGCTGCCCAGATCTAGGTGGTTGGACAATTGGCGCTTTCCTGTATGATTGGTCCCTCTTTTAGTTTTTAACTTTCTCCGCATCTCTTATCTTCCCAGAATTTTTCTCTTTGTCTTAACCTTCTGGTACATGATGCTCTTGATTTCTCCTCTGTGGCACACTGAGGCCCTCACTTCCATACCTTCTAAAACCAGCCACAGACCTCCCTCACCTTCTACTATCTTACAACACTCTTCTTCTGTATTCAAGAGCCGCCATCACAACATGGTCCTTCAAGGGCAACTCTGCCTTCTCCTGTGGGCTATCTCTGGGAATCCCCAGGTTGCCTCTGACCTCATCAATGAATCTTGGGCTTAAACACCTTCACTGGTGCCTGGGGTGGAACTAGCAATCCCTTGCTTCTTTTCTTTCATTTCTAGCCAACTTGCTGTCAAACCCGTTTGTGAAAGGTCTTGAATATGGAACCATGAATTAGAACCACTCAGCGGATGTAGCCCACCATTTCCTTTATAATACCACTCCATTAAGGGTTTTTGCTCTTTTTCTCGCTTTTCATGCTATTGTTGTACTTGGAATGCCTTCACAGTTCTACTATTCCTCTCTTGCATCTTTCTGAACATTAATCTTTCCTTGAAGGATAGAAGTATTCTCGTTTAAACTTACCTTTGTGCTGTGCCTCATCTCCTGCAGGCAAGTGTCTAATATCAGGACTCTCTATCCCTGTCAAGTCTTCTCTACATTTGGCCTTTTTCCTTATCTCTGATCACAGCAAGACAGCCTCGCACTCTGTCTTTCTACTGTTCCTCCATCTGCATTGTATTCTGGCTTTAAAAATGCATCTCTTGCATTTCCTCCATTGAATCCTCGGATCAGCTACTCCTGTCTTTTATGAGCCATGTCAGCCTTATCTCCTTGGTTACATTATTTTGCATTGCGCAGATCATCATGGCTTTCACTGGCATCAGCATCTCCTGCTTAAGGGCTCATTCTACTTAAGGGGCTATGGCCTCCGAAGCCTTTTTCTCTGCCTCCAGGTCAGAGGATATACTCATTGTGGCTGACTGGACCTGTGCCACAACTTTTAGGACGTTCTATCTGAAGTCTGTAGTCCACTTGTCCGACAGGACTTTGAAATTGCATATTGTGCCTCCTCATTGTTTTTTGTTTAAACTGTGTCCCAAAATTGATTTTCTGTAGTACCATTCAGGTCTGTGAGTAAAACAGGCTCTGCCAGCCTAAACCTTTCTGAATTGGTCATCCACCAGTTGGAGCTCAGTGACAAGAAAACAGCAGGGGAGGTGCAGGCCAAAGTAGCAGCCACAGACCCGGAGGAGAATAAAACTTCCAGTGGAGGGAAAAAAAACTAACCTTGGAGGAGAAGAAGGCCAGCTTAGGATTCTTGAAGTCCGAAGAAGATGGTGGCAGAAGTGGTAAGGTGTCTCATGGGGGAACCACACACCACTCTCTTGCCAAAAGGTATTGTGCCTAGCTTCATGGAGAAGGACAACATTGACAAATCGTTGGTCTCCTGTGAAAGAGCATTAAGAATACACAGAGTGGGTCAGCAACTCTGGTGACTCTTACTGTGGGAGTTAATACCAATGCTGGGAATGGATAAACCCCTGACTTTAGAAGAGCGGGTAGCTGACTCCTACACTCACATGAAAGATACAGCTTTGCAGAGGTTTGGTCTCACAAGCTCCAGGACACTCTCAAAAACACACAATAATTCTGGGTTAACTTTGAAGATATATCCTGAAAGGCACTAGCGAGCGGGGTAAAAGGCAATACAGTCACCACTTATGTTTGGCTATAAAATCTAATCACACGTCTTGAGTAATCAGCATTCAGAGTTACACTAGTATCTATTGAAGTTGAAGGAGTCTGATACCAGACAATTTGGTTAAGATGCTGACATGTGGGTGCACACTAGAGTGTCTACATGGTCCCAGGGGTGATCCCAAAAAAAGGGAGTTCAGCTCCCACTTAGGGGAAAGAGGGAAGCAACACTAATAAAAAATTAATTCTCACAATGGCTCCAAAGGTCTTCTCAAGAGAATGTGTCCTGAGCATTTTCCAAACCCAAGTGGGGAGGGGGTACTAGAAGAAAACACTTTTGACCCCATGAAGGGTGGAATGTGCCTGAGCTGACGCAATTAAAGACAATAAAGGGGAGAATCTGTCTGCTTTAAGAAGCACCCCATAGATTGGCAGATAGTGGATAATGAAAGTCCCATGGATTGCAAGTGTAGGAATGGGGGTGGAAGTTTGCCCAGTGGAAATTAGGGGTTGGATTGAAGCTTTAATTCGTGGGGTGGATATTGAAGCCCTGCCTGCCTTACCAACTAGAATGGTGAAGGACAGGGAATAGCCACCCATCAACAGGACTAAGGTGGAGATTCTGAGAAATAAAGGCGTCAGCATGACCACGGTGATGAAATGGCCGGTTTCCCAAGAGCAGGTAAATCCAGATGAGTAGCCACCGCTGACCATTAAGTGACATTTCATTCCATAGCAATGGTTGCCTCCATGTGGGCGGTGGTTACTGGTCTAAAGAAGATAGCTGTGAACCCGGCCATTTACTGAAATGTCTGTTGGGTAATGACCTAGAGACCTCTGCTTGGGCTGAGCTGGAAAGGAGGACCCATGCAGAAATGTTGGTTCAGCCTGAGTAAGGGTGTGTGGCCTCAAGGGCCCAGACAGCCCACCAGGAAAGGCAAGGGAGGCTGGAGTCTGGAACAATGGCACAGGTTTCCACAACCAACAGGAAGTGCAAGAGGTCTGGGAAACCAGCCTCTAAACTTTCCATGGCCCAGAAGGAATCTGACCCACAGTGAAATAATATGAAGCCTAAAGTTTCAAGAAGACCCTTCTCTGAGAGACCTATCAGAACTGTCTGAGTTGCATGTGGCACGAGGAACCGCCTTGGAGAAATTCTGCCAAGTGTAGAGAGAGGGCTCAACTCTTTCAGGTCTTCAGCGGTGGGCTGACGTCTAGAAGAACCCATAGGATCTACTGTAGTGGTTCCTATCCTGTGGTCCAGGGACCCCTGGGGGTCCGCGAAGCCTGCTCAGAGGGACCGTGACTGCTTAGAAAATTAAACATTATTAACCAATTTTGACAAATTAGGTCCCATGCTTCCAATAATGACTCAGTGGGGGGCCCCAGATTCCAATGATGATTCAGTAGGTGTCCCTGGGTTCCATTAATAATAACGTGGGGGTCCACAGAAGTCACAAGGTTGGGAACCACTGATCTACTAGGAAAAAGATGTCTTATACGGTAAAGCTAAGGACCCCAAACTGGAGCAACGAGAAGACTGCGGATCCCCTAGCAGTGCAGGGCATTCCTCTTAAACTTAGTCCATGGTATCCCCTTGGCTGGGCGTTTGGGGTATACCAAATCCTTGGACAGGTCGATTAACCACTTTTACTTGCCAAAGATGTTTAAGAAGGTGAAGGAGTTCTATTGCTCCTGCATCACCTGTCAAGACTAGCAAGACAGGACGGCAACCCAAGTCTCCCCTGATCACACTGCCTGTGATGGAGATGTCCTTTCAAGAGGGTGGGGATTGATATAATCTAGTCCCCTAGACCATTAATCAACTTTAGGGAAAGGTTCATCTTAGTGGTGGTGGACCATGCCACTAGGTACCATGAAGCTATACCTCTAGGGATGGAAACTACACCTGTGGTTTCCAGAACCCTGGTTGGTGTCTTTAAAAGAGTGGGCTTCCCCTAGGAGGCAATCTCAGATAGGAGGACAAGCATTGTGTCTGGATACTTGAAGGCTTGCCGGGGTGAGTGTGGGGTGACTTACAAGTTCACCACCCCTTATCAACTCTAAACCAATGGCCTGTAGAGAGATTCAACAAGACCCTAAAAGGTATGACTATGGGGTTGCCTAAAAAGTTCCTTAGGAAGTGGGATGTCTAGTGCTATGCCTTTTATTTACCTATAGGGAGGTACCGCAAAAGGGAGTGGGTTTCAGGCCCTTTGAACTTTTGTATAGGAACCCTGTTGTAAGTCCCTTACATTTTGTCCGGGAAGGGTGGGAAAACATCTTAAGAAACCTAAACGGAATCCTATGGGCTATGCCTGCGTTCCAGCATGGCTTAGTATATGTGACAAAAACGTGAAGGCTAGCCAGGAGCCTATTTAGCACTGGTATGACCAAAAATCAAATTTGCGGGAATACCAGCCATGTCAAAAAGTGTGGGTTGAGGAGCCTGTGGCTCCCAGGGCCACGGTACTGGAGAAGATGGGTTAGGTCACATACCTTGTGACCCTTGGTACTCCCAGACACCCCGACAGGCTGATCCATGTTAGCGATCTGAAGCACTACTTTGACAAGGCAGACATGACCATTCTCATGGCTATTCTCAAGGCCACTGATGGAGGAGAGGAAGAGTAGAATGAGCCTCTGCCAGACCTAGTACCCACAATGTTAAGGATGTTCAGTGGAGGGACTGATGTTCTCCCCTACCCTGATATAGCAGCAACAGAGAGACTATCACCCGTTTTTGGGGCAGTTTGCCACACTGTTCTCACTGATATCTGGCCTGATGCAGTGTTGTGTTCATGGAATTGACACAGATGACAACTTACCTGTCAAAAACTAAATATACAGGATGTCAAAGAAAGTAGGAGCCATCATCACAAAGGAAGTGTTCAAAATGTGGCATTTGGGGATATTTGAACCCTCTAGTAGTACTCGGGTCAGCCCGATGGTGCTGGTGCCCAAGGCCAATGTGAAAGGGAGACCCCAGAACCAAGGTTCTGTGTGGGCTACAGAGGACCTAATGCTGCAACCAAGATTGAGTCCCACGCCATTCCTAGAGCTGATGAGTTCACCGACCAGTTGGGGGCTGACAAGAATCTCAGCACATTTGATTTGACTTACAGTACAAGGTACTGGGAGATAGCCTTGACTAAGGGAGCTAAGGAGAAGTCAGCATTCTCCTCTCTGCCTTGCCTCCTTCTTGAGGCTGGTGAACAGCATACTCTCTCTACTGGAAACCTTCAGTGCAGCATATCTAGATAGTATTGCTGTCTTTAGCTTCAGCTGGAAGGAATGCCTTATCCACCTCAGGAAAGTGCTTCAGGCCCTGCAACAAGCTGAACTGACTATCAAGGCCAGCATGCAACAGATAGGAAATGGATCTGCAGTGTACCTGGGCTACCATGTTGTTGGGGGACATGTGCAACCTCTAGAGCCCAAGATCCACAAAATAATGGCCTAAGATACTTCCAAATCCTTGACTGTGGTCAGAACTTTCTTGGGCCTCACAAGTTGTTACAGGAGGTGTGTCAAGGGCTATGGAACAATTGAAGCCCCAGACCAGACAGAGCTGATTTTAAAGAAGTAGCCAAACAAATTCATATGGACTGAGGAGTGTCAGAAGGCTTTTGACACTCTGAATGAGGTGGTGTGCACATCACCTGTGCTGAAGGCACCTGATTTCAGTAAGGAGTTTCAGGTCATGGGGCTTTGCCTTCTTGACTTAGGTAGAGGGGAACACTGTGGGATTCTTTGCAGTAGGGCACACAGGAGAGCTGATGCCTAGGACAAGCAAGGCCAAATGACCGCTGTTGGTATTTAGCTTTTTGGCCCTATATGCATATTTAAACTTTAAAAAAATCCTATCTTCAGTTCCCCTTATTGGATTATGGTCACTTTATCAATAAGGGCCTGATTTAGCTCTCGGCGGATGGATTACTCTGTCACAAACGTGACTGATATCCTATCTGCCATATTACGATCCCCATACAATATTATGGGATGCTAATAGAGCAGATGGGATATCCGTAACATTTTTGCCTGAGTAATCCCCTCCGCCCAGGTATAAATCATACCCTAAATGATTCTCAATTTTTTCAAATTAAAGTTGGATTTTGTTGTGTTGTCAACATTTTATCTGTTTTAGCACTTGTAAATGTGTCACTCAGCTAGCCAGCTTGCTCAGTGCCATTGCTAGCAGGGTTTGAGCTAAGGTTTAAAATAGTAAAACAATTACTGAACCTAACAGGAATAATGACATTATTACTTGTGGTGAACTGTCATCCACCCCAACTAACATCCACTTTCTCTCAGCGCTGTTGTTTTCAACCCACAGGAAAATATGCAGGAGCACGCCAAATAAGAAGGTCATCAGGCCATGGGGGGGGGGGGTAATTTTGCTATGTGGCTATCACTAGATATTCCTGCCGGGTTCTGCCATGTTATGCTTTGGTGTGAGGGCACACCGAACAAGGGGTCATATTTAGAAAATAATGTTGCAGGCCAGTGCCGCACGCCATCTTGCAGCGCCGAACTGCACCATTAGGAAAGTTCAAGAATGTGTCATATTTAGAGCAATTCAACGCATTGCTGAACTTTCCTCAGTGCTGCCGCACAATTGACAGCCTAGTGCCGAGGCAGGAACCTTTGCACCATGGTGCAAGGGTGCCTGCATTGCAGGAATGATTGTTTATGTGTGGAAAGGTACACCTTCCTTCACATAAACAGTCATTAATGGTGTTTTTCTCCTTCTGCATTCTGCAGCACACAAGAAAAAAAAAACAATGAGAAATAAAGATATTTCTCCTTGTTCCGCCACTGTTGCACCATCCCTGGGGTGGCATAGGAATCTGAAGCATTCCCAGCCTTGAAAATCTGGGAATGCGTCAGATTCCATGGATGTTGCAGAAGAACACCACCCAATGCCCTTGGAACGCCCCTTCCATACAGAGTAATGCATTAAAGGGAGCCATATTTACAAGGACATGAAAAGCCATGCAAGGTGGCTTTGTGTGGCCTTGTAAATATGGGCCGGCACACTGCACTACAGGAGCTTAAAAAAAAGTGATACTCCAGTGGCCCTAGGGGCTTGTAAATATGCACCCTGGTGTTTGCTCAGGAATGCTTCAGTGATATTAATGGGAACCGCCACAGCCGTGGCTCCATTGAAGGTGCAGAGATCTCCATTTGCCTGGTGGAGAGCTCAAATTTGGGCAGAGGCTTGACTCCCACTGACATGACATCTGGTGGATTGCTAGCCATACTTTATATGCGCCGTCTCTCCCACCCCTCCCCACCCGAGCCTTCTTGTGTGCTACAGTGCCAGGCTGTAACAAAACCGAGGTAAGGCAAAGACAAAAAGAAAGGGTAATGCATGTTTTATTCCTAAACTTTATCATGTTGAAAGCATATTAGCATCTTAAGTTGACTGAACTGTCTCGTTTATCCAATCATGCCACTAGATGAGTCGCTTTGTAAAAGTTGTTCTGCATATTCTAGCTGCCTCTCAAGAGGATGAGCTTCGGAAAGAGAAATAATAATGAGCCATTCATTTTAATTGTGTGAAGATACAATTTGTTTAAATGAGAAAATGCTGCGATTCAGTGTTCAAAGGATCAGCTGAGCAATATTGAGAACCGTCTTAGCGTGTCCCTTAACAGTCCTTTCGGGTCTGATTGTGAATGTTTTTGCTCATTTCATTTCTCCGCCATTTTTCTTTATTGTGCCTACAATCGCACTAAACGCTGCCCCTTCCGAGATCCCTCAGCCCTGTATTTCGCCACGCTGTTCTGCTTTTGCCTTCAACACCTAATTTGAATTCCTCACCTATTGATAGGCAAGAGGCACTTTTAATTTGTGAGATGCGATATTATGCGAAGGCAAGGTGGCATGAGTGCTGAAGTCATAGTCCGACATCTAAGCAGCATGTGGAGAACTGAAACACTTTCGATTATTTTAAGAAGACCCGGGACAGTCAGAGAAGTGCTGTGCGGCTTAAGGTCTCGCACTCTAAGCATAGGCTTTTAAAGTTGCTGTGTGGAAAGAAGTGGAGAGGGGAATGATTGACTGGGACACTCAGACTAAGAGAGTGAAGCTAAGAGAAACGGCACGAGAGAGTAATTGGTTTTTTTTTTTGGCCCTCATTACTAGTGGTTCCATTTTATTCCAGGCCTGTTTCAACCGAGGGGAAAACACAATTTACAGGTGGAAAATACTCTAATCACAGACGCGTGGATTGTGGATTGGAAAGCACGAACATTCACGCTAGTTCCCTCCCTACTGGTAAGAGTAAACTCATAATTGGATACAACTATCACATGCGATAAATACCGATCTGCAAGGTATTGCTATTTATAAGGAGCGATACGTATTGTGGCAACAAACCTGGCCACTTAAATTCAGGGCTAAGGTACGATTCCTGTGCAGATGCTTGTTTGTACAGGGATCAGAATTACCCTTGGGTGTCCAGGGATCAGAATTACAAGTAATTATCACACTTTTGTAGTTTTCGCCTGATAGATTACAGCAGGTCAAATATACCAAAATGTATCAGGGGATAAGTCCCCTAAACAAAGGCAAAAAATACAGAATTCAGTGCGTTTATAATCGATTCCAGGTATTATGCCTCATTTGCAAGCTAAAAAGCCGAAATAACAGGGGATGAATTACATGAAGTACCCCAGGGGCACAAGGGGCATATGTGCCTAATATGCGCACCCCTGGGGCACTTTGGTATGACAGAAGGGGCCGCAGAGGCTTGTGCAGTCCCTTCCATAATATCGAGAGCGCTGGTGCATGTGCACCAGCGCAATCACCAGTGGGCCCAGGCAAATGAGGGAATCCCTTTGCCTCTGCGCCCACCGTATTAGAGACGGGGCCCAGAGGCAAATAAACTGTCAGGAGGCACACTGACAACGTGCCACCTAAAAGGTGTCCCACTGTCAGTGTGCCCCTGATGGCATCCCTCTGGAGGGTGTAAAGGGGGTCCCATGGACCCCCCAGATATCCCCTTGCAGGCGGGTGCAGTCTCTACCCGCCTGCAAGGGGATCTCTAATTCCCCTTAAGTGCAGGTGGGTTGCCACCTGCACTGTGAAACACGGAACTGCTTTAAAGCAGTTGCTCCATTTTTCACTTGAAAGCGCTGCCCCTAGGGCAGCACCAGTTCGCGGCAGCCCTGGGGGTAGCACATTTGGTTTAAAATGGCGCATTCTCCTTGTTTGTGCAGGCCACACCTTTT
This sequence comes from Pleurodeles waltl, assembly GCF_031143425.1. NCBI lineage: Eukaryota > Metazoa > Chordata > Amphibia > Caudata > Salamandridae > Pleurodeles > Pleurodeles waltl. Next base: position 1,330,055,762 of record NC_090445.1, read on the forward strand.
GAAGGGTGCAACGGGCGCAAAGAAGGAAAATGTGCCGTATGCGAACATGGCCCCAGGTATTTTCTATCTGTGGTAAATGCTTTACTCTGGGGTAATATTTACCAAGGCTATCATTACGAGTTCGAGGCTAAATTCAGATCCCTGTGCAAACAATGTGTTTACATAGGGATCGGAATTATCAGTTGTTTGATAATTATCATGCCCTTACATTTTTACAATGATAGATCCCATTGGGTCAAACTTGCTGCAATTTATTGGGGAGAAAGTCCCGAAAAGAAGGAAAAACATGTAGCATTCATTGAGTTAAATAACAATTCTGCATGTTATGCCTTATTTTTCAGTATAAAACTTGGAATCGGAGGTATTTGCCACTTGTGGTAAATATCTCATTCTGTGGTAATGGTATTTACCATGTATGGTAAATGCCCCACCCTAGTATGACAAACTTGTAATGAGGGCTGAAGCGTGGTAAATACTTCATTGTATTAAGCTTCGGTTGTAATGAAGGCCCTAGAGAAGATAAAGGTACGGCCGTGGGAGATAGTTACACAGACGGATCAGCCTGGGGGCACACACATTTGTACACTTCCCAAGCATAAAACTGAGGACAGTTATAACTACTCTGTGAATCTGTATAGCTCATATGTAGTGATTTGTATTATATTGTAATTGCATTTGCATCCTTCTTACCGCCAGTGCTTAATTTGTAAAAGAATGAGCACCGGTGCCCAAAGCTCTTTTCAGAAGCCCGCGCCTGGTGCTATTAAATGTCAGTGTACCAATTAACCAAGGCTGCATAGTCTTCAATCCACTTCATACCTCTTTCATCTAATACACTCCCTGCCCTACTATCTCACTCTTGTAAATTCCTGCTCTCTCTCGCTTTTTGACGGGGTATCCATCTTTCTCTTCTTTTTCTTTCCCCTTTGTGTGTATTTTTTTCTCTGTTATACTTGGGAAATGTTTGATCAGTATATCTAGGTGCCAGTCCGCAAAAATGAGTGCCGGTGGCCGCCACTGACAGCCACCACTATTATTAAACTCTGCTCACTGCCTCTGACGAGGCGATGAAGCCCCTTGTGAGGTCATTTGTATGAGTCTGATTAATTGCTTGATGTTGGAAGGTAAATGTATCATGTTTTCTAAAGTGAATAACTACGCCCAGACATAGTCTCAATACCTGCCCATCACAATTCCCCTGCAACTGCAGTCAGAGGGTTACAGCGCCCTACACACAGAAGGATCCTTGTAAGAAGCTGGGCGCCTGGTGTGGGAGGAGCCTGTAGTAGAGTGACAGTTGTCTGAGATAGTTGTTTTCTTGTGTGACACACAATGGATTACTCATAACAGCAGGGAGTTTTGTACTTTAGAGTTCCAAGTGTTATAAAATAACACACGTTCATTCTGGTTGTCAAAGTGGAACCCTTTGGTGAAAACAACCTCCCTAGTAATAATCAGGCATCTAAAATACATTTTACCGTGTACATGTGCATTATTTTATGTATTTCTTACATTGAATTTTATAAAATTACTATGGAACAAAAAGATCCAAAAATAATTCCTATTATCTGATATCAAACCTTGCATCAGAAGATTTGAGAACAATGCGGGTGGTAAAAATCTTTGGCGACAAGGGTGTATTAAATTACAATCAAGTCTCAGACCGTGACCAGTGTGAGGTGTTTGCATCCACATCTGCAAGTGCTCCTTGGCACATTCATTATTTTGATCATTCAACATGTATGGTGATTAGCAGTGATCCGTGAGGTGCTTCGAAGTATAACAATATGCAGTTTCTTCTACCATACATAGATCTGCAGTGGGAGTGAGTTGATGAATTAGTGTGATGCAGCAGTGGAACTAATAGGTACCTGTCATTTCATTTGACAGCTCATCCGATGCAGAGGCATGGATCTGATGTCATTCAATGAAGGATGTGATGGATAGTTAATAACCTGTCTCAGAAAGATGACAACATTACACCGCCGAGACATAGAAAGTAATCTGAGGCAGCTGTGTCTGAGAGTAGAGGGTACGCCCACCGGTCTGCACATCAATGAGCTAGCCCGAAAGATAAGGGGAAATGCCATAATTTCACAGCAAAACAGCATTTATAAAGCCTACCAATATTAATATTTCTTTATGCTTTTGTACAATAACAATAAGCTTTACTTGTTTCATGCTACAGCAGGCTGTCCAGATTGGCAGATACAAGGAGGCATGGGCACGCTTTACTATTGATAAAATGTTGTTTTTGTTCTGAGGGGAGGACAAACTCATATCCAAGACACAGTTATCGTACACTCTATTAATTACGAATTCCTAAGCATCAAAATAACAGTCCTTTTTCAGCACCGAACGATTCCTTCCTTGTTGCATCATTTGCTAAGTGTGTGATTCTCTGATTACTCCTTTTGGCTATCTCTCTGACTTTGCTTATTTTTCTGTGATCAGAATGTCATCATCTGATTCAGATGGGACCCCTATTCCTGTTCCAGCAAGTGACCTACCTAAGTCACCTAGGGAGTCCTTGGTCTGGCAATTTTTTCACATGAGGCCTAGTGGGAAAAAATTGTCTGCCAAATATGTAATTTGTAACGTGCTAAAAAGAGTTCAGTAGGCACAGCTGGAACAAGTAGCATTCCATGGGTAACACTGGGTATGGTGGCATTTGAGAGCTTTACACCCTGAATGCCTTGCTCGGGCTGAGTTATCCTGTGCTGCAGACCTCGGGGTAGCCACATCTTTCCAACCTGGTGACAGTGTGCCTGACCAGGTACTCACTGCACAAGCAAATAAAAACCCGGCATATCTGAACAAAGCCCTTTTTTGCTGTATATTGCAAGGAGATTAATTCTTCTTCTGAGACAAACAGGGGAGCATGGGACGGGCTTGTCCAGGATCATCGATGGTCAACCAGGTAGTAGTTTTGTTATTAATGTTTTCTACATTTTGTTCCTCTTTGTTTTGAAGGAGATGGTGTTACTTTTTCTGTCAGTTTCTTGTTTTTGTTATAAAAGTGCAAAAAATTAAAAATGCTAAAAAGACATAATGCTATTGTTGAAAATGTTACTTGAAAAAAGTATACTTTTATTATCTATGTTGTCTGTACTATCTACCAGTTGCGGCTCGCTGATCTGTAAAGGGGCAGGGCAGGGGTGGCGCGGGCAGGGGCATGGGGGTGGGGGAACATTTGATAATAATAAAAATAATTAAAAACGTACATCCTACATTGCCGACGCCCCACTCCTCTGTCGCCCTTCCTCCGGGCTGCAGGCACAGGCTCCCAAACTGCCCTGCGGCCAATCTTGATGCTGCTCAAAGCAGTGTTAGGATTGTCTGGGAGCGCCCAGCCAGGGTGCTCCTATGCAGGCTTGGAGCCTGTGCAGGCTCTCTCCAGCCCGGCAACATTTTACCAGGGTGAAGAGACCCTACTGCGCATGTGTGTCTGGCCAGCCCGAGATGGCTATCCAAACAAATGTGCGCTCTGAGGGGAGTGCTCTGTGCACTCCCCTCAAGTGCTCGTCACCCCCAGTGTTCCATCCCTTTTCAAGAAAACGATAACAAGCACAGATTATTATTGTTTTCTCAAAATGCTTTTACAGCTGCTGCTGCTGCCGGGTAGGTGACTCACCTCTGCTCTAATGGAGGAGCCGCCGCTGTTATCCTCCCCTTTTATTTCTTCTTCATGACTCTTGTGAGATGCTCACAAAAGCCAAGATGCTCTCATAGCGTGGTTGCTTGTGCACTGTGAGAGCTTGTGTAAAGAACACAATTAAAAATAGCCGAGCACTTTAGGTAGGGCCTAGCTACAAACGTATACAGGTATACTCCAGTTGGGTAAGTAGAAGAACCAGCATTTCAGTCCCACTCAAGTCATTTAGTTCAGGCAAATTATTGTAGATTGTCAAAGTTTTGATCAGTACAACTATGCATTAGTTTCCGTACTTCTCACTGGATGTATTTCAGGATAGAAATAGGAAACACCCTTGTATCTGCGAGCGTATGGTTGATAAATCAAGTGGGTCAGAAGACTCCAAAAGGTCGACTCCACATGGTATATGGGAAGATGTCCCCGCAACTTATATTCATTAGTCTCTGTCACATCCATGTAAGTAGATCACACAGTAAGTACCTGCACTCACAATGAATCCCAAAGCTCCAGCGCAGGGGCCTGCCTAAAAGCCAATCTCACAGGGCTAAGGGGAAATCACCAGAGATCTGCATAACTTACTTAAGCAGTTGTGAGACTGCCTAGCACCTATAAGACAGTCTACCTGCTTTCAGAGGGAAAGAGACCACCTGGCCCTGTAGGAGGAGACCTTTCTAGGAGGAAAAACTCAGCCAAGTGCTAATTCACCAGTGATGCCTTTAATCTTATACTTTTAAACTTAGGTGAGCAAGTTAAACAATTTTAGCTAGCTGAACCTGGTCAAAAGCATGCCTTTTGGTTCTTTGATAATATTCATTTTTTTCTGTTGGCCAAGGGATATCCGTTTTGCAATACGAACTCAAAATGGAATCTGTGCATGGTCTGATAATTCCATTCTAATGTTGTCTTTGGCTGCTGGGAGAGACCTAACTTAAAAATTATACAGTCAGGAATTGAGCCCTTGTTGTAAGATAGCTTTTTGCAATGGCGAATAAGGCTGCTATCACTAAGGAGTAAAGAGATGTGAGCTACTAGAGCATGGTTTTGTTATTCAATTGGAAATTGAGGTGATATTCCTTTTCTGCATTCCATCAACTGAGTTGTTACATTATCAATGCATTGTTTAATGCCTGTTTACTCTGGTGGGACATATAAATTTGAGTTTTACAGATTGGGGATTGGGGGAGGTTTCTTTTACCACTATACAGGGAACGAAAGGTCACACTTGTGACAATCCTGCTTGCACTTGAGCATATTTTTGCCGATCGTGGCAACACCACTCACTGTCCCATCTTCTCTGTCTGGATAAGTGAATGAGATTTCATGGAGAACATCAACCTATGATGATCAGATTACTGGAGTTGAACTGCGGTTCCATAAGAAAGAGAAGACCGACAGTCTATTTGTTTATGGTGACTCTGAGTTCGCTGTAATGTATTGCAGCAGATGTGCAATTGTGGAAAAGGTACAATTGATTATATTTGTCTGTCTTTATGACACAAATTATTGTTAATTATTGCTGGATGTGAGTGACATCACCTAGGCAATACTGATCTGCACCATAATTATGGGAGAAGTTCTATAGTCATTACTTCAATGAAAGTGAAAGCGCAGACAAGCTCGGTGACCTGGTGTGGACTCTGCGAGCTAATAGGTGCAAAGTTAAAGGTCGAAGTTTGAAAAGGACGTTAGGGGATGATTAACTGGCTAGGATCAAATTTGCCTGCACAATGCAAGACTTCATGTTCCCTCAAAATGTAAGAATGAAATGGATGCTCGGTTGGATTCATTGAAACGTCTTGACACTAAAGTTTCCAGATCGACCTCGGTCGACAGAAGGCCATATTACCAGCCACAGGATTTTCTAATTTACATCATTACTATCGAGTATGTTAGCCTGATTGGTTCCTTAGAAGTTAATGAATACTACAGTTCCCAAAGCGCATTATATTGCTAAGTAAAATCCCAAGACTAAGAACATCAGCCTCTACATAAAAAAGAGATCTGATACTCCAATAGTAATGTTTTTTGTTTTCTATTTTAAATGATAAACACACTTATATATGGCTGAAAACAAGTTATTTTGATGCCTGTATTTATTTGACGCAAGTACCCCACCACAGTGACAGACTGCAGCTCACTGCAGAGAGAGGATAGGAAACGTTCACAGGCTTTAGCCAACGACCATTGCCACTTGCCTTTGACTTCCCTGACAGGAATGTCAGTCGTGGTGAGTCACACTGGTTGATATGACAGTAACATGAAGGGAATTCAGTATTTCATTTGTAAACGAGTAAGTGTGGGCCCAGAGTTTTGCTCAGAAGCCCACTGCCCATGCTATTGAATGTGTGGATGCTGAATACCAAGGCTGCATAGTCGTGATTCCATGTCATGCAGTTTTAATCCACCATCAGACACTCCCTTCATCTGTGTCTTACTCCTATAGGCTCTTTTTCTTCATCTCTGCTTTCTCCCTTTGTCACTAGTTTTCAGCCTTTCTCTTCCCCATTACTTCCCTCTTTTGTGTTTTTTTCTCTCTTGCTCTGGGTCAAAGTCTGATGAGGACAAGGGTCCTCGAACATGAGTGCCGGTAGACTCCACCTGCAACCACCAGCACAAATTAAGCACAGCAGGATTGGGTTTGCATCTGTGTAATGACTAGTGGTGGTCAAAAATCTATGCTGACAAATGGAATGTGTGAAATCTGCCATTTATTTGCATTTCGAGGGAAATCTGACTGACACATACAAAGAAGCCAAAGCTGAAGCACAATTTCAGTGCCCATTATCGACCCCATAACCAACTTCCAATGAGGAGAAGTGCAGTGATAGCACCAGTTCCCACTAGGCAGATGTGCTGCACACAAGCTTCCTTCTTAAGCCCCCAACTCAGTTTCCATGGATCAGAGGAATCCAGTGCCAATTCCGTAAAGCAGCGGAATAGGATGTAGGCTTACCATGAAGCGCTTAAATATTATTACATAGTTTACACCCTGTAAATGAATTTACTGTTTTATCAGTTATGCATTTCTTGATTGTCATTTTTCAAAGTAGTTTTTCTTGACTATCAGAAAAAAGTATTCTTTTGAATATAGAGTTGGATTATTTATTAGTAACACACCAATGAAAGATGTTATTATGCTTTAAGGTATTTTCCACTGTTTTCATTGCTGTATCCTACGCCTCTGCGGTGAGGTCATTTTTACATGTTTATTATAAAATACTTAAAAGCAAAAAGGATTTCGTAGAAAGATGAGCTGGACTGCAGCTGCTCACAGAACCTTCTTCCCTAGCCACTGAATCACTGGCAACTGCTACATTCTGACTTGTAGTAAATTCAAGAAGGGTTATGAGAAGGGGGATAGAGAATTATCCCTACCTTTCCCAAGAGAAAGAAAAGGTGTACAATACTGCTTGCTGTGTCTTTTAATTTGCCTTGAAAACCCTCTACACATTTTTCTTCGTTTTAGGGCCTGATAGCAAGTTGATCATTCACTGCTGTCCATTTACACATAGGCCCTCATCCTGACCTTGGCGGGCGGCGGAGGCCGCCCGCCAAAGTCCCGCCGTCAGGTTACCGTTCCGCGGTCGAAAGACCGCGGCGGTAATTCTGACATTCCCGCTGGGCTGGCGGGCTGCCGCCTTCAGGCCGCCCGCCAGCCCAGCGGGAAAGAGGCTTCCACGATGAAGCCGGCTCGGAATCGAGCCGGCGGAGTGGAAGCTGTGCGACGGGTGCAGTTGCACCCGTCGCGTATTTCACTGTCTGCGCAGCAGACAGTGAAATACATTTAGGGGCCCTCTTACGGGGGCCCCTGCAGTGCCCATGCCAGTGGCATGGGCACTGCAGGGGCCCCCAGGGGCCCCGCGAACCCCCCTATCGCCATCCGGTTCCCGGCGGGCGGACCGCCGGGAACTGGATGGCGGTAGGGGGGGTCGGAATCCCCTCGGCGGCGCAGCAAGCTGCGCCGCCTTGGAGGATTCCAACGGGCAGCGGAAAACCGGCGGGAGACCGCCGGTTTTCCTGCACTGACCGCGGCCAAAGCGCCGCGGTCAGAATGCCCTGCGGGGCACCGCCGGTCTGTCGGCGGTGCTCCAGCCGACCCTGGCCCCGGCGGTCTAAGACCGCCGGGGTTAGAATCACCCCCATAGTTTGGAATTACGAGTTGTTAGGTATTTAACGCATCTGATAATTATCAAATGCATTAAATACCTGAACCTTCGTTAATTTTCGGCAGATCAATCTTGCTGACGTTTAATATGGGAAAGCCATACTGTATTTAGTGTATCGTGTGGATTTTGGGGCATTAACCTTTTAGCTCCTGGTGCTTTCCCTCACATGTAGTGCGGAGCCCCCTTTGGCTATTTGGGGGTATTTAATTCTTAGGGCTCTATAGCTTTTTCACATAAAGTACGATGCCAAATTAGTGCCTTTATTTCATCATTCTGTAGATTTTAAAGGTAACCAGGGTTTGGAGATGAGAAAATAGCCACAATATAGCTACAGTTTGAGTTTTTAGGAAACATAGGAAAAAAGTGCTCTGCAAAAAAGTGTCTGTTTTTTTCGTAGAAAGGCATTAATGAAAGGTTTGCTATGCTAAAGTCATCATCTCCCAGCTTTCAGGAACGTACAGTGCTGAATAAAAAAATCCTATTTTTTACCTCAGTTGGGCCATTTTTCAAAGAGGTAGCCCATTATTTCTATTTTTGGAGTGTGTTCAACCTAGTTCCAGTTTGTGGTAGAAGCCAGTGTAAAACTCATGGATGATCCAGGACAGCTATAGATTTCTGTAATGGAGACAGAATTCTGAATTCTGCAAGGGATCATATGTGTAGATTCCCTTTAAGTTTATCCAGAGAAACTAACTGTTGAAATAAAGAAATATTGAAAATGAATAGGAAAAAAAAATGGCAATTTCTGACAAAGGTTTCCCCTGTAATTTGTTGACAGGATGGCTGATTTACCAAAGCAATAATCACTACATCCCTTAGATACTTCTGGTGGCAGGGATTTATAGGTTTTTTAGTTTGTCCAGGATCCCAAAGTACCCAGAGCCAACATCTAAGCTACACCTTACAATGGGTTTTCATTGTGGCCGACTATGGACTATTTTATCTGATCAGAACTGATCTGCTATCAGGAAAACCTCTGTATTTCTGAAATAGACACCAATTTTGAAGTTTAAGAGTAGTGGTTATTTGTACATCTCTAAATTTGTGGGTACACATGTGATTCGGAGAGCATTTTTCAAAATATTGTCTTTATTACACAATGGCTTACATTTGGAAGGTACAAATACAAAAAAAATCCAAGTGGAATATGATTCTGTGTTTACATGTGTTCTCCAATAGAAATAGTACCTCACTTGTGTGGGTAGAGTTAGTGTCCGCAACAGGAAGTAGCCCAAAATGCAACATAGACACATCACATTCCCCACTCAAAACTGACCCTTTTTTGCAATGTGGGTAGCTGTGGATTCTGGACCCTAATTCAGTCGCCATTTAAGGAAACCTAGCAAACCTGCACATTTTTTAAAACTAGACATGTAGGGGATTCCCAGGTGGGGTAAATTAGAAGGCTATCACCAGGTGTTCTTACCCAGAAGCCTTTGCAAACCTCAAACCTTGGCTCAAACAAACATTTTCCTCAAATGTCTGTGTGAAAAACTTCTGGAATCAGTGACGATCTACGAATTTCCTACCACCCAGCATTTTCCCAAGTTTTCCAATAAAAATAGTACCTCACTTGTGTTGGTAGAGTTAGTGCCTGCAACAGGAAGTTGCCCAAAATGAAACATAGGCACATCATATTTTCCACTCAATACCGACCCTTTTTTTACACTGTGGGTAGCTGTGGATTTTGAGCCTTAACACAGTTGGCACTTTGAGAATCCTAGCACACCTGCACAGTTTCTAAAACTAGACACCTAGGGTAAAACAGAGTGGTGTTACCAGTCACGGCTCGCAGGTCGCTGAGGGGGCGGGGGAAGGAGGGTCCGTGTAGGAAGGTGGCTTTCTTCTAGCACTGTTACCCCCATTTTTGCACTGTTTGTCAGTGTGTTTTTACTTTCTCACAGGGATCCTGCTAGTCAGGACCCCAGTGCTCATAGTTTGTGGCCTAAAAGTCTGTGTGTTTTACTGTGTTGTCAGTATGCTTGACTGTGTCACTGGAGTTCTGCTAACCAGAACTCCAGTGCTTATGCTCTCTCTGTTTTCCAAGTTTGACACTATAGTCTAGTGACTCCATATACCAATCCAGATTGGCATACCAGACCCCCTTATAAGTCCCTAGTATATGGCACCTAGGTACCAACCCCCTTATAAGTCCCTAGTATATGGTACCTAGGTACCAGGGCATTGGGGTTCCAGGAGATCCTTATGGGCTGCAGAATTTCTTTTGCCATTCATAAGGAGCTCAAACAAACATTCCTTCAAGACTGCCACCGCAGCCTGAGTGAAATAGTACACGCACTATTTCACAGCCATTTTCACTGCACCAGGTAACTTATAGGACACCTATATGTCTACACCTCAATTAATGAATCCTAGGTGCAAAGTTACTGTGTGTGAGGGCACCCTTGCTCTAGCAAAGGTGCCCCCACATTGCCCAGGACCAATTTCCCGGACTTTGTGAGTGTGGGGACACCATTATACGAGTGCACTACATATATGTCAATACATATATGTAGCTCCACAATGGTAACTCTCAATATGGCCATGTGAGGTGTCTAAGATTGAGAAATTGTACCCCTAATCCAGTTCTGGTATTGGGGCCCAATTCCATGCACCCTAGGGGCTCCACCATGGACCTCCATTACTACCAAACCAGCTCTCTGAGGTTTCCACTGCAGCCCTAGCTGCTGCCACCTCACAGGCAGGTTTCTGCCCTCCTGGGGATTGAGCAGCTCACTCCCAGGAAGGCAGAACAATGCATTTCCTTTAGGAGAGGGGTGTAACACCCTCTCCCATTGGAAATAGGCGTTACAGGCATGGGATGGGTATCCTACCAGAGCCTCTGGAAATGCATTGAAGGGCACAAATGATGCCCTCCTTGCATACTCCAGTCTATACCAGTCCAGGGACCCCCAGTTCCTGCTCTGGTGGGAAACTGGACAAAGGAAAGGGAAGTGACAGCTCCCCTGTCCATCACCACCCCAGGGGTGGTGCCCAGAGCTCCTCCGGAGTGTCCCTGGCATTAGCCGTCTTGGATTCCAAGGTGTGGGGATCCTCTGGGAGCATCTGAGTGGCCAGTGCCAGCAGGTGACATCTGAGACCCCTCCAGGATAGGTGCATAACTGGTTAGGTAGCCAATCCCCTTCTCAGGGCTATTTAGGGTCTCTCCTCTTGGTGTTTCATCAGATTCGGTTTGCAAGACTCTACCAGGACTCCTCTGCATCCTCTGCATCCTCTGCTTCAGCTTCTGACTGTGGGATCAACTGCAGACCTCTCCAGGACTGCTGTAACTGCAACAAAGTATCCAGAAAGGCTACTGTGACCCTGCAACTTCAGCTCCAGCCAGCAACTGCAACAGTTTCCAGGTTGTGCATGCTCTGAGGACTGCCTGTCTTCATTCTGCACCAGAAGGACCGAAGGAATCTCCCATGGAGTGACGGAGTCACTTCCCTGCTTCAGCAGGCACCTGTCTGCAACGACAGCTGGTACTCTGGGACTCCTCTCCTGTCGACGAGCATGATCTGTGGAACACAGGTGGTGCACCGAAGTGATCCTGACTGTCCAGAGGTCAAGCTGTCCAAATTTGGTGGAGGTAAGGGCTTGCCTCCCCGTGCCAGACAGTACCCCTATGCACTGCGTGTTCTGCAGCTCCTTGGGCTTCTGTGCACTTCTTCCAAAGGTCCTTAATGCACAGCATAGCCCAGGTCCCCAGCACTCTATCCGGTGACGCTCAACTCCCTGAGTTGTTCTCCGGTGGCGTGGGATCCCTTTGCGTAGTGCTGCGATGACCGCATTCTGCAACTCCTTTGTCCTTTGTCCCCATGATGTGGGACTCCTGTGGGTGCTGCCAGGTCTTCTGAGGGCTCTCTAAAGTGCTGAGAGCCCCCTCTGTCTCCTCAGTCCGAGTTTAGGCACCCAGGTCCCTCCTGGGCCCAGGTAGCACCTTTTCCCATCAACCGCAACATTTGCGTGAGCCAAGGCTTGTTGGCAGAATCCAATGATGAAAACCAGCCTGCATCCAATGACTCGACGTGGAACATCTCTTGCACCAAGCAGGAACCCACAGCTGTCTTCTTTGATGCATTTCTGACTTCTTTTTCCAACCGGAGGACCACTTGTGCACCTTCATCTGGGTTAGCAGGGGCTTCTGTTCTTCCTGGACTTTTCTTCGACTTCTGGCCTTGGTCTCCTCTCTCTGCAGGTGTTCAGGTCCAGGAGTCCATTGTTGGTCTCTTGCAGTCTTGCTTGGTTTTTGCATAATCCTTCACATCGACTCCTAGTGTGTTCTGAGGAAACTTGCTGTACTTTACTCCTGCTTTCCTGGGCTCTGGGGTGGGGTAATTTACTTACCTTTGGTGTTTTCCTACACTCCCAGCGCCCCTTTACACACTACACTTGCCTGGGGGGGGGGGGGGGAAACCGACATTCTCATTCCACTGTTTTAGTATATTGCTTGTGTTGCCCATAGGCCCATTGCAACCTACTGTGTTTTTCAGTGTTTGCACTATTTTCTGACTGTGTACTTACCTGATTTTGGTTACTAGTGTATATATTGTGTATAATACTTACCTATAGTAGGAGTATTGCCTCTATGATATTTTTGGCCATGTGTCACTAAAATAAAGTACACTTTCTTGTGTATCAGTACTGTGTGACTATAGTGGTATTTCAAGAGCTTTGCATGTCTCCTAGTTCAGCCATGGCTGTTCTGCTACAGCTCCCCTAGACAGCCTAAGCTGCTAGACACTGCCTACATTTCACTAAGGTGGATCACTGGACCTGGAATAAACATAGTTTATTATAGTTTTTGGGAAACAGTTTTGCACTGCCGCTGCTGGGGGGTGGGGGGTGACGCTCCTCCGCCCTTATGGAGGAGCCGCCCCTGGGTGTTACTTGCATGGCTCTGCTGAGGTTTTCATTCCTAGAAGACCTTGCAAACCTTAAACTGTGACTAAAAGCACACATTTCCTCATATGTCTGTGAGAAAAACTTCTGGAATGTGACAAATGTCCTACTACTGAGCATTCCCTCATGTCTCCACATAAACATGGTACCTCACCTGTGTAGTTAGGCCTAGGAGCAATGACAGGAAACGACCCAGAACACAACACAGATATGTTACATTTTTCCACTGAAAACTGGCCCTTTTTTGCAGTGTTTGAAGCTGTGGATTTTGGCCCTTAGCTCAGCATGCAAGTAGGAAAACCCATCAAGCCTACACACTTCTGAAAACTAGACCCCTAGGGGATTCCAGGATAACTTGCACAGCTCTCCTGAGGTTTTCTTACCCAGAAGCCCTTGCAAACCTCAAACGTTGACAAAAAACACATTTTTATCACATTGCTGCAAGGGGAAAACTTCTGGAATCTTTGTAGAGCTACAAATTTCCTACCACTTAGCTTTCCCCCAAGTCTCCCAATAAAAATGGTACCTCACTTGTATGGGTAGACCTAGTGGCTACCACAGAATAGGGCCCAAAGCGCAACATGGATATATCACTTTTTTCCACACAAAACTGACCCTTTTTTGCTTCGTGAGTAGCTGTGCGTTTTGGGCCCTAGCCCAGCCGCCACCTAGTGAACCTAGCAAGCCTGCACATTTGTGAAAACTAGACCCCTCAGGAGAATCGGGGGTGCATGCATGGCTCTCATCAGGTTTTGTAACCCAGAAGCCTAGATAAACCTCAAATTTTGACTAAAAACACACATTTTCCTCATATTTCCATGAGAAAAACTTCTGGAATCTGTGGGGAGCCACACATCTCCTAACAGCCAGCATTCTCTCAGATCTCCTGATAAAATCATACCTCACTTGTGTGGGTAGGCCTAGTACCCACAACAGGAAAGGGCCCAAAACACAACAAAACCTCGACATATCCCATTTTTTCACTCAAAACTGATCCTTTACTCGGCAGGGTGGCAGCTGTGGATTCTGACTCCTAGCTCAGCCAGTACTAGGAATACCTAGAAAACCTGCTTATTGTGACACCCAGGGGAATCAAGGTTGGGGGGGGCTAGAGCTGCTCTCACCAGATTTACTTACCCAGAAGCCTTTGCAAACCTCAAACTTGGACTAAAAACACACATTCCTCACAAATATGTGCAAGAAAGTACAGGAATCTGTGAGGATACACAAATTTTGTACCATCCAGAGTTCCACATGTCTCCCAATAACAAAGGTACCCCACTTATGTGAGTGAGCAAAGTGAGTACCACACAATAAACTCTAAAGCTCTATGTGAAGCATTCAATGAGAGAGAAAGCTGCTGTTTTTGTGGCTGTGCTTCGCTTCCACCCATGGAAACCTACCAACCACAGACATTCATGAAAACTGGACACACAGGGCATTCTGCGTTGCTGTGCCTTGTATGACTCTCATAAGGTTTTTTTACCCACCAGAAATCTGTCCAACACAAGGAAAAATAGTTTAAATAATGTAGGGGTGGAGCTGGCCGCTATAGGCTTGGCCATACCATAACCCAAAAGATAAAGCAGGCAGTCTTTCTGTTCCCCCCCCCCAAGGGGGATGTGAGGGTGATTACCTGCAATTGGCCCCAAAGGGTGAGCAGAAAGCCCACTAGAAACAAGGGAGTTTAAAAACAAAATAGAGAGATGCGGCTGCCCATCTTGGGCACTGGCATGCCCATTCCCCAAATAAATGTGGCAACAGACTTTCTGTACCACCCGAGAAGAAGATGAGGGTGATTACCCAAAATCTGCCTCTCCAGTGGGGTGGCAGTAAGCCCACTAGACATTAGGAACATTTAATAAAAAATAGAGAGATGCAGCTGCCCCATCTTGGGCATTGGCATGTCCATTCCCCAAATAAATGTGGCAACAGACTTTCTGTACCACCTGAGAAGAAGATGAGGGTGATTACTCAAAATCTTCCTCTCCAGTGGGGTGGCAGAAAGCCCACTAGACATTAGGAACATTTAACAAAAAATATAGGGAGGGGGCTGCCCTGCATGGACATGGCCTGACCCTTCCCCATAAACAAAGCAGACAGTCTTTCTGCCTGTTCCCTTGGGGTGGGGGCTGGCCACGGTGGGCATGGTCATGGCCCCACCCCAAATAAATATCCTGAAAGCTTTCTGCCCCCATCCTGATGGTGGCATAAAGCCCACTAGACAATAGATACATTAAAAAATATATATATGTAGGGGTGGGGTTGCCTACTATGGGCATGGCCATGTCCCCATCCCAAAAGCAACCCCAGTAGACACCAGGGATTTCAAAAGGAGGGGGTGGCCTTCCCTGGCATTGGGCCATAACCCTGCCCCAGTGGGGGCAAGTGTCCTTCTATGCCTCCCTGGGACAGGAAAAGAGGCTTTTCCAATTTAGGAAGGTTGCCCAAATCTGCCCCATGAGTGAGGTGTAGAAAGCACACTAGTCACCAGGGACTTTGCATCTGTGGCAAAAGAAAGGTGTTCAGGTTTTGCATACTGATATTGGCCATACCCTACCCCTCCGTCTGAGCAGAAAGAGGGTTTGTCCCTAAAACTGCCCCTATTGGGGGCAAAAAAACCACTAAACACCAGGGATTTTAAAATGGCACAAAAGTAAACAAAAGAATGAGGTGGCCTACCCTCACACTCAGCCATACCCTGCCCCAGGGCTGGCAATAGTGTCTTTCTGTCCACTTGGGGGCAGATAAAAGGTTTGGCCCAACTGGGGAGGTTTCCCTAAATCTGTCCCCTAGAGAGTGGTAGAAAGCCCACCAGCTTCCAGGAATTTTGCATTTGGGGCAAAAGAACAGGATGCGGTGGTAGCGCTCTCACATTAGGCCACACTCCCAACCTCAAAAGGGAGAGACAAGTATTTTGGCCTCCTGAGATAACAGGGAAGGAGTCTGGTCCAGCTTAGCCCCTCCCTAGGGACCAGAGAGCCCACTGGATGACAGGCTTATTTTTTTAAATAAAATAATTGGGTGGCTCCGTCCCATGCTGAATCAGGCCCCATTCTCACCCTTAAGCCTCAACAGTCTTTCGACTCCGCTGCAGACTAAATATTCCATCCAGATGAAAAGCAAGAGTACATTTGATTCTTTCTGGTTTTGTTTTAACATATGGGCCAAGAGATTTGAGCTTAATCCCAATAGCCCAATAATGAATGGCTGCACTTTTTATGCTTGGGTAGGACACCACCTTAAGAAACGTACTAGACACTGACATTTTGGAAAGCTAGACATCGAGGGAATCCAGAGTGGCATGACTTTCATGCAAACCTCAAACTTTGTCTAAAATCACAAGATCACAGGGATCCACCAAATTCCTACAACCCAGCATTCCCCCTCTTGTCTCAATAAAAATGCTACCCCACTTTTGTGGCTAGGTCTACTGACCGCAACAGGAATGTATCAAACAAGAGTCAATGGAATTCCCACAGTGGAACTTTCCCTGACCTTGGTTTGATCCATTCTTATAGCGGATACTAGGCCCAGCCACACAAATGGGCCAGTGATTTTATCAGGACAAGTGGAGGAATGCTCGGTGGGAAGTATTTTGTGGATTCTTTCTGATTCCGGTTATATTAATCTAAGAAATGTAAGGAAAATGTGTGACTTTAGCCAAAGTTTGGCAGAAAGACTTGCTGCATGTACTTGGGGTGGTGGCATGGGCATGCCGATGGAGGGCAGCCTCCAAACCCTTTTTTTGTTTTTTAAACCTTTCCCTCATGTAATGTAGGCTTTCAGCCCCACCTTGTGGGCAGCTGGGGTAATTATCCCCATCCTTCCCCAGAGAGGGCAGAAAGACTTCCATTTTTAGAGGTGGTGGGGAAAGCATAAGCCCTTGCCTAAGGGGCCACTCCCCCATGTCCATGGGCCTATTAGATGGATCTTTGCTTAGCGATCGCTCTGCTGTGGCAATCCCCAAGCAGGGATCCACTGACCAGAGATACCATTGGAAAGTGGATATTCATCCCTTTCCAACATATGTCTCCCAAAGCAATCAGTGCTCAGGGACTGAGATATGTCCCCGAGCGCTGATTCAGTGAAAGTAAAACGAGCTAATCTGCTCGTTCTACCTTCACTTTATTGTAATGGCGTCCCTATGCCCTAAATGCTGGTCGTCATCACTTCATGAGAAAAAAACACTCAGGCTGCTCAGGAAGCTCTTCCCAAGCAGCCCCAGGTAAAAATAAAATAAAGAAATCCCACTAGTGCAAATATTCAGATGGGCCTTTATACCCCTCCAGAGTGTCGGCTAGTGGCCGACAGTCGGATTTAAGAGGTTAAACACTAAAATTCACGTGTTATTCCCAAACATTTTACATACAAATTATTCTGTGAGAATATTTTAGAATTAAACCTAATGAGGAAACGAGATAGCATTATTTGGACACAAGAAGAAGGGAACAGAAGATGGTGGCCTGAGGATGTGAGGGGAGTAGGGGAGTATAAGAAATAACCGGGTGGATTCGAACTGGTGTTACTGATTCCAAGGGCAATTACAGAATTCCAACTGTATCACTGGTACTTCCATACTTCTGGAAATTCCAGGATGTCTGGTATCTGTAACTCTGGTGTGAGGAAATCGGAAGTACTTGTTATTGGCCTCAGAATCAGCTCTTTATCACCTGTAACTACATGCAGAAGAAAAGTTTGACGGCAAGGTCCAACGCTTGAATATGTGGGCTGGGCCAAATGTGTAAAAACTAGGCCCAGGCAAAACTCCAAATTTGCCAGTATAATTTGCGTAATTTCCAGCATTTCAAGTATGCTATTTATGTAAATTTCTCTGAAATGATGCCATTACACCACATGGCTTAAAACGTCCATCACGGATACACGATAACAATGCAAGACGTAGAAGGTGACCAGCTCTTGGTCTCAGCAGTTGAGTTTTTGGTGTTTTTTAATAGTAAAGTGCCAACTTCGGATGTTAGGACGCACTTCGTGCTAAAAAAATAGCACAACATACCAGATGTTAACACTTCAGAAGCAAGAGATAGGTGGCCGAAGAGAGTGCTCAGTGAAAGGGATATTATAATCAAGCACTACAATCCTTACTTTAAGATGAAAAGCGGCCTATGGCTGCACAGCAAGAATTTGAGTTTGAACCTCGTTCTTAAAAATGAATGCCACTGGAGGAGCAACATTAATTAATGATGAGCAATTGGGTATAGTCTACAAGGAAAATACAGAAAGCGGAAATAATCAAGCAGCAAGCACTTAGATGGGAGACTGAAGAAATGTTTGCTCTTTAGAAATGTTAAATGCAATAAATGTTTCAGTGCTACTTTAACTGAGATTAGGACAGAGTGAATTTCATTTTGCATGGCTATGTGGACTTGTATAAAGCATTTTGACAAATATTGGTACTTAAAGTGACTGCTACTGAATTCATGACTATAGATGAGATACATGAAAACAGCTCTAATGCTCTTGACTTTACTGCAGTTCTTAATCCAAATTACCTGCGACATAATAAATATGAGATGAAAAATCGTCCAAAAGAGTTTTATACTTGCCATCTTCTTTGTATTACAAAGTAACAGAGAGGTAAAACACTGGCAGCAAGGGCTACATAAAAGCACGAGTTTTTGTTATTATTTAACTTCCATGAGGTCACTTAAGCTTGTGCACTGCTCAGTTACTTTCTCATGATATACTTTGAAGTCTACTTAAAATAGACCCCGAACTGTGGGTGAGGCACATGGAAACCGTCAAAGCTTATATTTAATGAAACATAACCGTCGTAAACAACCACAAAATCGTTCTGAAGTGTATCGATAATTTCACAGGGTACCTTTGAGATATGGGTGGAAATTAGGAAGGACGCTTCACATTCGCACCATGCGTTTGTGAGAAAAATCAATCACGACCGTAGACACCCGTCACTGCTGTCTTTTCTGTGGCCCTCTTTGTGAGATTGCAGGAAACTGACCTCCAAACCATTATACAGCTTTTACGTGTTACAACTCTAGAATGGGAATAACATTGGAGACCCAGAATTACCTGGTCAAACATAATATGTTTTTCTCCCTTCTGGGACCTTTTCCACAGAAATTTGCCACCCACTCTCAAAGCAGGTCGAATCTGCCTGTAGAAACCTTATTGGCTTAACCTGATGTGTTTCTGGGCCTGGTAAAAACTGGTTCTTTTGCGGCAACACTAGGCCATTCAGTATCACTCGGAGCGGGAAGACTAAAGCAGTGGCAGAAAAGAATACTGTAGATGCCAACTCAACTCATTCCTTGCTTGTCAGGTAACTACTGGTTTTCCTCCGTGTACTCATACATTTCACAGTTGGTGTCACTTTACCATCAGGAAGAGAGTTAATCTAAAACAAGCAAAGATAAACTGACTACAGTTTTTAAATTGTTTCCTTATGGAGATCTTGATCCATTTTTAACATTACTACTGGTACAAGGATAACAGAGTTTTCATGATGATCAGCATGTTTCACTACCTTCTTACGTTTTCAAGTGTTGAGGAGACAGTAACAGACTGAGCTGCTCCCACAGACTTTCCACTAAGACTAGAACACATTGAAGGGACAGAAGCAATAACAATCTAGGATTGTGGTTGTGTTTCACCTCCAATGATGTGTGCGTTTTTGGCTTACTTTCACATTTGAACATTTGTGTGTTCAGCTAGCAATGAAACTTTGTGCAAGAGTTTTTTGTTTTTCACTAGTTGTCACAACTTACGTGCTGCTTTACCCTGGAGGCCGCAGAGCGAGTGGCGTGGATCCTGTTCTTGGAGGTTCGGCCTTGGCCCAAGTAGGGGCGACTCTTTCTGGTAGCCATGGTGATGCAGGCAATGGGTACGCCAAGAGCAGGCCGTGCCCCTCAGAAGTAGCACCAGAGGGTAAAAACCTCCACAAAGAATGTTCCCAAAACAGGAACAAAAACGAAGAGAATATCAGCAAGAGCAAATACAGGAAAAAGTATTCTGAACTGATGAGAACCAGCACAGGAATACGAGGAAGCAGGAGCGAAGACACCATCCAAACAGAAAGTGTTGCAGCGCAAGGAGAGAAATAATCACAGCCCTTAAATACCAACAAACAGGAAACGACCAACAGGAAGTAAAAGGACACCATCTTAGATAGGGAAAAGCACATAGAACAGAATGGACTAGGAACCATAGAGAATAGGGAACAAGGAATGCTCGGAAGAGAAAGGAAACATGGGAAGGAGTAAAAAACATAAAGGAAGGCACAACCAGATGTCGAAGAAAAGAAGAAAAGAACAGGTGAGTGGGGAGTTCAGACATACTTAAAGACGTGGTGCACAGCAAAAGAACGAGGCCCCATGCTCAATTTGGGGCCTCTGCAAGCACACAGCAGACTGGGGGGCGTCGCGTCAGAGAAACGCGCGCTGCGGCCCGACAGTAGGCCCCCCCCCGAAGGCCCAGGTTTGTGCGGAAACAAGCGGTGAAAATGACAAAGCAGAAGAGGTGCGTGAACAGAAGATGCATCTTACAAAGAGCATTCACTGAAAAGGTAACCCTTCCAATGAATCAAGTACTGAAGACGATACGAGAATCACAAATCTCCTGTACCTCATATTCAGGTACATCATCCACTATCAAAGGAGGAGGACAGGGAAACTGAAGAGAGTAAGGATCAGGTACATGGGGTTTTAGCTGAGAAACATGAAAGCCCGGGTAAATCCTCCAGGTACTACCCAAGTGAAGACGGACAGTGACGGGATTGATCAGCTGAAGGATTCGGAAAGGACCATAGTAACGAGGTGTGAACTTATTCTGAGAAAGGCGTAAAGGTAGAAATTTTTATGAAAGCCAGACTTTATCCTGAAAGTGATATTCTGGAGTATCTCTCCGTTTCTTGTCTGCTGTTCTCTTCATGTATCTCTTGGTGTTCAACAAGTTAGAGCAAATCAATCTATGAATCTGTAAAATCCATCTGGAGAATGAAGTAACAGCAGGAAGAGAAGAGGTAGACTGAGGAATAGTAGGAAAAGAGGTAGGATGCTAGCCATATGAACAGAAAAAAGGAGTGACCTTGGAGGCACTATGGACAGAGTTATTGTAGGAGAATTCAGCGATAGGGAGGGAAGTGTTCCAGTTGCTCTGAGTAGAAATACAAAAGCAGCGAAGGTACTGTTCCAATCCTTGGTTGAGACGCTCAGTCTGTCCATTGGTTTGAGGATGGAAACCCGATGAGAGTGCTATGTTAATATTCACTGTCCTACAAAAATATTTCCAATACCGGGAAATGTACTGAGGTCCCCTGTCAGATATAATGTTGTGTGGAAGTCCATGTAGACAGAAAATGTGATGGATAAATATCTGACTTAGTTCTTGGGAATTAGGTATTTTTTTCAGAGCAGTGAAGTGAGCCATCTTAGTAAAGGAGTCTATGGTGACCATGATAACCCGGTTTCCTGCTGATGGAGGTAATGAACACATAAAATCAGTAGGAATGGTGAGCCAGGGAGCCAGTGGAACAGGTAATGGTTGTAGTAATCCTGCAGGTCTGATACAGGGAATCTTTACTTGAGCACATATGGGACAAGCCTGAACGTATCTTTCGACATCTGATTTCCAGGTAAGCCACCAGAAAGATCGCAAGAGTAATTCTTGTGTGGCTTTAATGCCTCTATGACCAGCAACTGGTGAATCATGGCACATTTGTAGTGCCTTTTCTCTGACTCCATTAGTAGGGAGAAACAACAAGTTCTTATAATGATAATATCCTTGCATCTTACATATGTTCAGTTTCTTTATTTCTTGATCAGTCAGATTGGAGTATTCCAGTTGTGCCTCATCCAGGAAAGACTGAGCTACTCTGATGATTTTACTGGGCTCAAGAAGATACTGTGATGGGTTAGAAGTACAATCTAACGGCGAGATAGGGCATCAGCCAGAATGTTTTGGGATCCAGGAATATAAGTGACATAAAAGTCATACTGACTGAAGAAGAAGGCCCAACGAGCCTGACAACTGTTCTGGCATAAAAGGTTACGCAAACATTGTAGATTGCGATGTTCTGTTTGTACCTCGAAGGGCTCTTTGGAACCCATAAGAAACTGTCTCCACTCAAGGCAGGCTGTTTTTAGGGCTAACAACTCCCTTTCAAGTACTGAGTAATGTTGTTCTGACACTGAAAGTACATGGGACAAATAGAACACAGGATGTTCAAGACCGTCATCTTCTTGCTGTTGGAGTAAGGCAGCTCCGATGGCTCTTTCGGAAGCATCTGTAACAACAATAAATTGTTTGTTTGTATCTGGGTGCCTCAATATCGGTGCCTGAGTGAAGGCCTTTTTTAGACTCTGAAAAGCTTGTTCTGCCACCTTGGTCCAGATGAAGCCTTTCTTTAGATTTTCCTTTTTTTAATGTTTGAGTTATGTGGCTGGTTTGTTCTGCAAAGTCCAAGATAAACTGCAGATAAAAATTAGCCAATCCTAAAAAGCATTGTGTTTCCTTATTAGAGGAAGGAGAAGGCCAATCTAGAATGGCTTGCACCTTTTCTTGGTCCATAGCTATGCCAGTGGGACTCAGGTGATATCCCAAATATTTGACTTCGGTCTTATCAAACTCACACTTTTCGGGTTTACAGGGCAGTTGATGTTCCCGGAGTCTTTGGAGGACCTGTTTAACATGAGAGGAATGAAGTTCAGGACGTTTAGAATAAATAAGGATATCGTCTAAATAGATGACGACCGTATGGTTCAAGAGATCAGAGAATACTGAATCCATAAATCTCTGGAAAATGGAGGGGGCATTAGTAAGACCAAAAGGCATAACTCTGTACTCATAATGACCAAATGGGGTCCGGAAAGCAGTCTTCCACTCATCTCCTTCTTTAATACGCAAAAGGTGGTAGGCTCCACGAAGATCCAGTCTGGTAAATCGTTGAGCCCCTCTGACTGCCTCTAGGATATCCTTAATGAGAGGCAAAGGATAACGGTCCTTTATAGTTATTTTATTTAGTCCGCGAAAATCCAGGCAGGGACGAAGATCCTTCGTTTTCTTGGGTACAAAAAAGAGAGGTGCCCTAGCCGGAGAGGATGATGGTACAATAAGACCGCTATGTAAGTTTTCTTGCAGATATTCTTTTAGCACTTCTATTTCAGGTTCAGTGAGTGAATACATCCTCCCAAAGGGAACGATAGCTCCGGGTTCCAAGGGAATAGCACAATCATAATCTCGATGTGGGAGTAAAACAGGTCTGATTGGTTTTTGGAATACATCTTGAAATTCTAGATAGTGATCAGGAACTCCTTGAACTGTATTGATGGAACCTCCAGTAATACTTTCAGTAGGCATCAACCTCTTGGGTGACCAATAAGTATCCGAAGCAAAGCAGTTCTCATTATAAAACTGGGAGGACAGGGAAATAGTCTGGGTTTCCCAATTTACATAAGGGTTATGTTTTATGAACCACCGAATTCCCAAAATGATAGTATGACTGGGGGATGATATTAGATCAAAAGAGATGTTTTCTTGATGGTTCCCAAGTTGTAAACTCAGTGTCATGGTGGTGGTATCGACTGGACCAGAGGATGTTAAAGACCCATCCGCTGTGTGAACTTGTTCTGGGGTTTCTTTGGGTCGTGTTGGTATTTGTTGAGTCGTGGCCCAAGTCTTATCCATGTATATGCCACTGGCACCACAACCAAGTAAAGCCAGTGTTCTCTCTTGATGGCCGTCCGGTAAATGTAACGTCACAGGTAACGTAAACAAAGTAGTGGCATTGTCCTTGAAAGAACTGATGGAAGTTATAGCTGATGATCCCGTCCCCTCCCTTCTTACAGAGGACGGGAAGTGGCGTTTCCTGATGGCCTTTGAGGACGAACGGGGCAGTCCAGAGCATGTGGCCGGCAGCAGCACAATTCAGGCATAATCCCCTCCTATGTCTGTCTTCCCGCCCACTAACGGAAAGTGGTCCTCGAGTGGTATCCACCTGCAAAGGTTCCCCTTCGGCGTCTCTGGCGGGAGGACGAGGTTCCTCAGGACGATGCATAAAGACATGTGAAGTGCTTGGCTGAGATGGTCCTCTACTCTTTCTCTTCTCCATACGTCACTCTTGGAGACTGTATTAGATGGAAAGAGCCTGATCCATCAGACCACGAAGGTCTTCAACTCGGGTGGAGTGTACCAACTCGTCTTTGATTCCTTCTTTAAGTCCTCTACGGAATAAAGCCACCAGAGTTTGTTCCACCCAAGTGGTCTCAGCCGCTAGCTGTCGAAAGCGGGTAATATATTGGAGGACATCTTGTGAGCCTTGGTGGATGTCACATAAGGCTTCTTCCGCAGAGGCCTCCAATCCTGGACGACTGAACATCTGTTTAAACTGACTCATGAAGGCAGGATAGTCACATAATACTGGGTCATTGGAGGATACCATTGGGGTTGCCCAGGCCAAGGCACGACCGGAGAAAGCACTGATAAGATATTCCACCTTTGTTTTGTCGTGGGAGAATTGGGTGGGTCGGAAGGCGAAATACACAGTTAAAGCATTGAGGAACTCTCACAGCTTAGTTGGTTCACCGGAGAAACGAGAAGTAGAGGTGGAGACGGCCGGAACATTCGCACTGCGAAAGGCCAAAGCTTGTCGTAAAGCAGCATTCTCGTTGCGTGATTGTTGCAGTTCCTGGGCCTGTTGTTGAATGGTTGCCAGAAGAGATTGATCAGGATTTGCAGCAGCTGCCACTGTATCATCCATGATGTTAGACAACGTCGGGAGTATTTGGTGCTGGAATCTGTCACGACTTACGTGCTGCTTTACCCTGGAGGCTGCAGAGCGAGTGGCGTGGATCCTGTTCTTGAAGGTTCGGCCTTGGCCCAAGTAGGGGCGGCTCTTTCTGGTAGCCACGATGCTGCAGGTAATGGGTAATGGGTACGCCAAGAGCAGGCCGTGCCCCTCAGAAGTGGCGCCAGAGGGAAAAAAAACCCTGAAAGGGGAAAAAACCTCCACAAAGAATGTTCCCAAAACAGGAACAAAAAAAAGAGAATATCAGCAAGAGCAAATACAGGAAAAAGTATTCTGAACTGACGAGAACCAGCACAGGAATACGAGGAAGCAGGAGCGAAGACACCATCCAAACAGAAAGTGTTGCAGCGCAAGGAGAGAAAGAATCACAGCCCTTAAATACCAACAAACAGGAAACGACCAACAGGAAGTAAAAGGACACCATCTTAGATAGGGAAAAGCACATAGAACAGAATGGACTATGAACCATAGAGAATAGGGAACAAGGAATGCTGGGAAGAGAAAGGAAACATGGGAAGGAGTAAAAAACATATAGGAAGGCACAACCAGATGTCCAAGAAAAGAAGAAAAGAAGAAAAGAACAGGTGAGTGGGGGGTTCAGACATACCAAAAGACGCGGTGCACAGCAAAAGAACGAGGCCCCATGCCCAATTTGGGGCCTCTGCAAGCACACAGCAGACTGGAGGCGCGTCGCGTCAGAGAAACGCATGCTGCGGCCCGAGCCTAATGTTCGGCTCGTGCCGCGCGCAGTGGCGCGACACTAGTAGGGTGTATTTCACTCTATAAATTCACTAATAGTTTCAATACATATGCTAAATCGAAGGTGCAGTGCATATTATATCTGCAAATTCTAGATGAGTGTGACCCCAGATTGTTTCACACACACTTCTTGTATAGTGCAATAATTTCTTGAATTTTAACTAGGGGGTTTTTAATGAACATGTGAGAAAATTAATACAAGCCATTCATAAAGAGCAGATCCACATATCATTAAGTATCCGAACCATAAGCAATGGCACATAAAGAGGTCAGTGGACCGGTATGTCATAAGATACTGAACCTTTGCCTGGTAACACTAAAAGCATCATTTGACCATGTCAGTCCTGCAGCGAGGTACTGCTCCAGGTGAATCACCTCCTCCGTGGTCCAATAGCTATTGACCCTGTTCCAAGGAATTTCTTTGGCAGTCCACAACCTAACATTCTTTTCAATGAGTTTGAGGGTCTGATTACGAGTGTGGCGATCCTCGAACTGCCATGTTTGTCAGACCGCCTCAGTTGTGGTGATCCAACTACCACATTAAGAGGTTGGCGGACAGCGCTGCTACCCTACCGCCGTCTCTGATGGTGATGGAGGTTGTAATTAGCCAAGGCGGTGCTGAAGTCAGCACCGCCCTGCTGATTACGACCTGGTTCTCCACCAGACTTTTCACAGCCATGAAAAGGCTGTCGAAGAACAGGTGGAGGGGGCCACGGGGGAGCCCCAGCACTGTCCATGAAACATGGCATGGGCAGTGCAGGGGTTCTCCTGCCGAGCACTCTCACCATGCTCACTGTCTGCTGTGTAGACAGTGAGCATTGCGAGGATGCTGGTGCTCCCTGCGGGTGGCAGCATTACCGCCAGCTCGATCACGAGCCGACGGCAATGCTGCCGCCACTTTCCCTCTGGGTTGATAGGCAGAAAACTTGGTTCCCACCCGTCAGCCCAGTGGGAAATTCATAATGGGCCCGGCTGGGAGGTAGACAGTAAGGCACAGCCCGTCCATTGAATTTGTTATCAGGCCCTAAGTGCTGATTATGACAGTATATATTCTATTGTGTTTGGGGATGAAGACAATGTGAGATAATCAGATTACTGCTTATTTGTCTATATGTGCCATTATGAAAGCAATCCTTTTTTAATGGGAAATGAAGACTGGACCAAACATGCTGCCATTTCCATCAACTGTACCTACAACTCTCTAACCCTGTGGTTCCCAAACCCTTTAGCCATTGAAATGGCTACAAATTTTCCCATTGAAATGGCCACAAATTTGCACAGACATACAGTTTTCCTGAAAAAACAATATACTATTCAAATAATAATGTGTGGAAATCGGGTTTCTGTGAATATTTATCATTTGTGCATCACGAAGTAAAATGTCTTGATTTATTTTGACCCTATTAAAATGTCTGTTTCAAGCACACTTCAGAGTTACAGATAAATGTGCCTCATTTTTGCTTTCCTTTCCGAGCCCCTGAATGCATAAAGTTAATTTACTGATATTTACATTCTGTTGGTGTTGCAAAAAGACAACACCCTAAAGCCTTTCCTTTCACACTTCCTGTACTGTAGCAAAAGTGTCACATAATTTATTTTAAAAGCTCCTCTTACATTGCATCAACAAAAGAAAAGTAAACACCAATCATATGTTAAAAAATACACAGTTAATCAGAAAATATAGTCTAATGTTTGACCTCTGTCTTTGAAACACCAACAAATGCAACAAGATAAACACAGAATTTAAAGACATCTTTATTTATTGCCCTGACTTTCACAACCCACCAAACATCAGCTCATGACCCACCAGTGGGACCAGACCCATGGTTTGGGAAACATTGCTCTAACCCATTGTGGGCAAGAAAAGAGGAGTACGATGATGAGCAGCTCCATTAGAAACTTTCTCAGGATGCCTTCATGAGGACCTTACATACTTGCCAGCCTCATTAGAACCCAACTTCAGAGCTTTATTAAGGCATAGGCAAAATCAGCAATTGCTTGGGGCTCCCACCTTCTAGGAACCCCCATGGTAAAGTAATCAGGACTGTAGGAAGTCCCAGAGTGCATATAAAATAATATTTTTAGGTCTGGCGTTAGTCAAGACTTTTTTGATTTTTTAAACAAAAATATGTGTATAATATATTTACTTAAGGTAGCTTTCTGCCAGCTTTCTTCATCCATTCGTTTGTTGATGTGTCATTCACATTTTGATTCCGCACACTACAGTTTACAGTATAGGGCAGGAGGTTAGCCCACTTCAGCCACTTGGTAACTTCAGTTTGAGTTTTGAGTTTGCCCTTTCGCGAGGAGTACATCCACTGACACACTAGTTCACTTGTGTTCCAATGTTTATTTTTCATTTATTACTTTGATGTTGCCTTTATTTTAAGTGTTTGATGTGACAAAAGAACACTTCATTACAGATGGGAGTACAGGCCACACTCTACACTTTATCAGTTCCTGTCTCCTGCCAATGCTGTTGTAAATTCCTTTTGGAGTGTCCATTGTTTACAGTTTGACTGCTGGTATTTCACAACATAACAGTTTGCATCCATTTGAAAAGGTTCTGTATTAAGTTATCGAAAGCTTCAATATCAAATATTTGAATCATCTGTGGATAATTTTTTTGGACTCAATTTCATCAATAGTTCTTTAATAAACTTTGTTTAGGAAAAAAACAGCCGTTTAATTTGCAACACTTATAACACTTTTTTATTGCCTTAATTCCTTTATTGTTTCTTTCTTTCTTTCCTTATTTCTTCTTTCTTGGCTTCTTTATTTCCTTCTTTCTCGCTGGCTTTCTCTCATTCTTTACTTCTCTTTCCTTTTTTCTTTCTTTCATTCATACTTTCTTTCTTTCACTCCTTCTTTTCTTTTTTCATTCATTCTCTCATCCCATCTTTTGGTCTTTCCTTTTTTTTCACTCATTCCTTTTTTCTTGCTATCATTTTTTCTTCTGTCCATCTGTCTTGCTTTCCTTTCTCCTTTTAATCCTTTTTCCCGCTTTCTCACTTTCATTTTTCTTTCATTCATTCATTCTTGCTTTCCTTCTTTCATTCCTTTGTTGTTTTTTTCTTGCTCTCCTTTTTTCTTTCATTCTCATTCCTTCTTTCTTGCTTCCTTTTTTCTTTCATTCATACTTTCTTTCCCCTTGTTTTTTTTCTTTCCCTCTTTTCTTTCTCCTTCACCCTTTCTTGCTTTCTTTCTCCTTTGCCTTCTTTCTTCTCTTCTTTCCTTTCTTCTCTCTTGCCTTTCTTCCTTCCTTCTTTCTTTCTTGCTTTCATTCTTTTGTTCCCTTTCTTTCCTTCTTTTGTTCTTTTTTTCTCTCTTTATTTCTCTTTTCTCTTTTCTGATTTAATTCATACTTTCCTTTTTTCTTGCTTTCATTCTTTCTTTCCTTCTTTCTGTCTGCCTTTCCAGCCTCTGTTTCCTGCCTTCATTCATTCGTTCTTTCTTTTTCAAAGAATGGAGGCTGACTGCTTTTTTAGGTGTATGTTAGCGAAGACCTACTGTATTGATTTTACTCAATTTATATGTATTACAGTCACTTATAGAACTTTTCAGTCACACTTCATCTATTTGTCTGTGGTTGTGTCCTTCACATTTTTCTCCCACTCACTTGAACTTGGCCAACATTTTTTCCAACCCACGCTTGAAGGGGCAACAAGTTACCCCACTTCAGTCAGTGGCTGTCTTCTATAGGAGTTATGGCATCTTTAGTGCATATTTTTAGATTGACAAATTCCCTGCAGTAAAGTTTTGCAAAATCCTTGACAAAACTAAACAAGAATTGCCAAAAGGCAGACAGATGACACCAGATATACTGGCTTTGCCACTACTTGTTTCAAGTTTGACAGCTGCCACCATCACAGAAGCTTGGTGTGTATTCCCAATCTGCAGGTTCTCAGGCAAATGGTGGCAATTTACTACTACCTCACATTTCAATCTCTACCTCTCTCTTAATTCATCTTCCTACCACACTCTTTATTTTCTCCTCCCTTTACCTACCACCTCCTTTCTGTTTTTTACCTCTTATCAATCACACCTGTTTCTCTGTCTCATTGATCTTTCTTGTTATGTCTGCTCTTTATACCCTATACCTCTTCTCTCTGTCTATCTTCAGCCATTTCTCAGTACAGTTCTCTCTGCCTAATTACTCTTTTTATTTTTCTATACCACTTCTCATTTCCCTGTC
This sequence comes from Pleurodeles waltl, assembly GCF_031143425.1. Lineage (NCBI taxonomy): Eukaryota > Metazoa > Chordata > Amphibia > Caudata > Salamandridae > Pleurodeles > Pleurodeles waltl. Next base: position 1,330,085,227 of record NC_090445.1, read on the forward strand.
TCTTCATCATCTCTCTCTGTCTACCTATATCTATATATACTTCACTCACTCCCTCATCTCTTTTCCTTTCTGCCTACCTCTACCTTTGTCTCCCACCACATTGTGATCAGTCACCTCTCTATCTATACTTTATCCACCTTTCGCCCTGGTGTACCACACCCCTCACACTTTCCCTCTCAACCTCGCTATCCCTGTTCCCTTGTTACTCCTCTACTTTACTCTAAAACCTTAGTGAGTTCTATCTTCCTTTCTGTCCCCCATCCCTACCATCGCTCATATTCGGTAGATCTGGTGGTCACTGTCCAGCCAGAGAACTGGACACATAGAAAGAGGAGAGAAGGTACAAGGCAGGGAAAGACAATTAAAGAAAACTTAGCCAATTAGCAATGATGGAAATCATGCAGTGAGAATGCCACTTATGAAGGGGGTTTAATTTGTGATTCCAGTGTCAGCCACAATCTTATGTGCTGTCTGCATCTGTCTAATTTTATTACTAAGCACTAGATAACTAGCCAGTCTGACTTGACAACCAATGGCATGTAAAATATTACTGTTCAAGACGTAAAAATCATTTCCAGGTTCAATAAGAAATTGCTTAATCAATGCTTGTTAAGGCTTTTTTGGCACTATTTGGCTGACAAATGGTTGGTACTACAGCTTTGATCTTTTTTTGCGTGATCTTGTTTGTGAATGTTTAGCATATGAGCTAGTATGTCTCAATACTGCTTTGCACTACAAGGTCTTGTTAAAAATGGGTAAAAAAATTAAAGTTGTCCCTAAAAGGGGTCCAAAAATACAACTTGCCCGAGGCCCCAGAAATCCTTAAGATGGCTATGATACAGCTTTGATTTTGAGACTCTCTTACAGAACTGCTTCCACACTCACCAACTTTTGGCATACAATTACACCCCTTTAAAACTCCTACCACAAAGCCAAGCCATTCACATCTTGGTGCAACCAGATGACCATGAACAGGAAAAGTGCCAATAAGCACCAATAGAAGAAATGGCCATACACACAGCTGTGAGAGCATCTCATGTTACTAAACCAGCTCCACTCCACCTGCTAGTAGCTCTTCCTTGAGGCAGAGAAAGCATCATTAGTAAGGCATCGGGGAAGGACTTTAAGACTACATCACCAATACAACAATGCCTACACCCGCTCAGTTCAGGGAGAACCTTTCAGGCATCTTCCAGGAGACCAGATGGACACGCCACAATCCTCAATGGCTATATTTTAGACTAAGACATCATCCCTTCATCAGTCATAAGGTCGATATATGGAAAAGCATTGACACTGCTGTTGAATGTTATCAACATAACTCCTCAACAAGGCATCTTCTCTGAAACTTTCAAGAGCAGGTAGATTTTATCTCTCTTTAAAACCCAAAGCTGGGTTATGATAACTTCTCTGACAACTACCTACTACCATACCTAGAAGTCCTATAAAGGCTAATTGAGAACACAGTCCTTAATGATGAACTGAAACTCCTTTGATAAAAGTAACATACTGTCTTCAGGCCCTGATGAAGCATGGAAAAATCCACCATCCAAATGTCTCACAATGTTCTTCACACAAAGACAAGCTTCACTCTGCCTTTCATTCTCTTAATCTACTCCCTTATGCACAGGTGATCACCAAGCCTTACCTAATATCCTGGCTCGGCAACTGGGATTGGATGGCACTTTCCTACAATAGTTTGAGTCACACTTTATGAACAAGTCCAAGCTGGTCCAGGTGGGCTCCTGAATGCCCAGGCCCACCTCATCCTCCAATGCTTCATCCTTACAGTTAAGCCCTTAGATATACACATTCCTCAGAACACAGGTAACACCTATTTTTGCTTGAAGGTCATATCTGCCAGGTGATCACGAAACTGAACAAAGGCCTTGGAATCATATAACCGTGACTGGCAAGGAGATATCTCAAGCTGAGCATAAGAAAGATGGTCTTTGTTATAATTATAAATATAGTGAGCAACTTTAAGAAATCATTAGGCCTTCTAATTGACATCAATCTCACCATGAGGATGTACATTGTGCACAGGATTCTGGCATAAATTGATTATCATCCATTTCACCTAGACGACAACTTCAGAACAGCCATCTCAGTGCAAGCTTTATCCTAGTTCAAAGGAGGCAACACTGTTTTGGCTGGCACCCAGAATCCCATCTGACTGAAAAGCATTCTTCAATGAACAGCACACCATCAAACTTCTTCAGGATTATCCCAATTCACTTATATCACCTTGAACATCCGCTGCACAACCAACAAAGTAGTATACATTGAGAATACACCATACCTGGCATCTAAGATCAAGTTTTCTGAAGGTCTGAAGAAGACAGGCAGTAATACAAGACTTGAGGTCAGGAAATGAAAGAAAGAGAAGACTAAAAGTGTCTCTCTTTTTATGCCTTAATTGTTTTGTAACCTTCCAGCTACCTGATGTTTCAGCAAAGCGCTGCCATAATCCTCACTAATAACATTTTGCAGTATCTGAAGTAGTACTACTCTCATGCTACAAAATGTTATTCACTGACTCTCTCATCTTTTATGTGTGGAGGTCTCTGCATGATGGCAGATATTCCCACACACATAAGCCTGTGTTTCTAGTAGTAAATATGGGAGGAACAAAGCATAGTGAATATAAAATCAGAAATACTCACTACTAAAAAGGGAAGGTTTCAGGGAGAGGTAAGGAGGGATTTCAGGAAGGGCAGGCAACTACAAACAAATACACAGAAACAACTAACCCTATGGATATTCACAAAGTACATTTCCTAGTTTACTATAGTGCAAAGGGTGACATTACAGCAGTAAATGTATCCAGCTAAGCCTTGGAGTAATCAAGCACCTCACACAGCCACTCACTGGTACTACAAAACACTCCTATGCAATATAATGAATGGAGGCTGAGACTTAAAATAAGATTCCATATTGAATAAATAAATAAATACAATTATATATATATATATATATATCTCTATATATCTCTCTCTCTCTATATATATATATATATATATATATATAGATGTTCACTGGAATAAACAAAAGGTTACAGGGACATTATATTTACTCATACATTTACTCATTGAAAACAAGAGTTATTTCAAGTAACTATACCTCACGCCCTAAAGTAACTATAACTCGTGCCCCTGCCATGCGGCCATGCAGCCATGCACAGCGGGGTTGGCTGCAGGGCCTGGATGTGGCCAGTCCCTGTGGTCAAACCTGATAACAACCCAACCCCACTTAGCCCCCCTCCCCAGGCCAATCCCAGCCACCAAGTACCCCATCACCCGGAGCCCAGCCTAAACATTTAATTTGCTTTGGGGAGGGGGGCTGCGTGGTCCCCCTCCCCAGGCTGATCTCGGCCCCAGGGACCCCATAACCCTAGGCCTGGCCTACATTTTTTTTTGTTTAGGGGAGGGGGCTGTGTGCCCCACCCTTCCCAGTGGGTGACCCTGGGGACCCCATCCCCTGGGGTGCAGCCTAATTTTTTTGGGGGGAGGAAGCAGGCCATATGGCCCCCTACCTAGGTCGATCTCGGCCCCGGGGACCCCATCCCCTCAGGTGCAGCATAATTTTTTTTTTTGGGGGGGGGAACTGGGGGCACCCAGTCACAATGTTGGGGACCATGGGCGGAGCTTGAAAGCCCCCACGGTCCAGCAGGCTCACTGCCTCCTGCGGGAGCCAGAATTGCTGTCACAGAGAGGGAGTGGCTAAAGCAGCTCACTCCCTGTGAGAGCAATTGTTTCCTCTGCCTCCCTGCCTGCAGAGACAAAGGAAACCTCTGCTCGCAGAGAGGGAGAGCTGCCTGACAGCTATCTCTCACTGTCAGCACAGTGTTTGCAGTGGCTTGGCAGCATTTGTCAAGCTGCAGTGAAACTACAGCAAACAGCTTTGTCCGGGGGGCGGGTACACCAGGACATTGCAGGAGCCAGCCCTGGGGAGTGCGGTCCCTAGGGCCATCATTGGCTTCTTGAGGGGGGCCATGCAGCTGCCCTCCAACAAATAGCCACGGGGAGGTGGTGGGCCCCAGGGCTGTAGGGGTCCAAAACAACCCCCCCATTTGTTTTGTATGTTTGCCTCAGAGAGGTGGTGTTCCCGGGGCTGTGGGGTGGGGGCCGTACAACCCCCCCGCATATATTTATTAGTTTGCCCTGGAGAGGTGGTGGTCCCTGGGAGTGTGGGGGTGTAACACGGCCCCACGCATCTCATTTTATTTTCAGCTCCTGGGAGGTGGTGGTCCCCAGGACTGCGGGGCAGCATGGCACCTGCATTCAGTTACTAGTTTGCCAAGGGGAGGTGGTGGTCCTTGGAGCTGCTGGCAGGCGGCCAGGCCCACGTGCATACAATTACATGAATGTCCCAGGGAGGTGGAGGTCCCCGGGGCTATAGAATGCCCAGCGGGGGGCCCATGAGTCCTCCGCCTCCTTATTAATCCCATGCCCCTGAGACATGGCCCACCACGGGGCATTAAAAAACAAACACGGGAGCCCACACTTGTTTTTTTATTTTGGCCGCAAATTTGCAAATTTTGTGAATTTGCTGCAAAAGTTTTTTTTTCTAAAAAATGCTTTTTTGCCCTGCCGAGGTCACTCTGGGACCCCAGCACCAGAGCTAAGGGGTAAGGGTTTCTCTACCCTGGCCCCCTTTCTTTTTTTTATATCTTATTTTAGGGACTTGGCTGTAGCCAAGTCTCAAGATTGCTGCCAACACTTCCTGGTTGAAGTGTTGGCAGCCATTCAGAGCAGATAGAGAACGGATTTACACCAAATAAGAAAAGCGTAATCTGCATACCAAAAGCTAGCTTTATGCCAAATTTGGTGTAATTCCGTTAGTGGTTCGGGCTCTAGCCTTATTTAAATTAACATAGTATACTCAACAAGAATCACCGGGGCACTGTTTTTTGGAGAATGTTGTAAAGATTCATCAAATGGTGCCAAAGATATAGGCAAGTCAGAAATATTTATTTATATATGTGTATATCTATATCTATCTATCTATATATATATATATATATATATGTGTGTGTGTGTGTGTATATTAATATATATATATATATGTATTTATATATATATATATATACACACACAAACACACACCTATACATATATATAATTTGACGTAATATATATAAAATCATTAAATAATTTGGGTATTTTAAAACCTGCCGTAAACTCAAAAAATTTAATTACATTAAAGGTTTAAACTTCTGTAAAAAAACTAAATTAATTTAAATTAATTGTACTCATAACTCTTAACAAAATGTAATACAGTAAGTAAACATACACATATTGCTGTGGGAAGGATGTTTTTATTTATTATTTATTCAATAGTACTTAAGAATGTTTTAATTCATGAATTGTTTAATACACATTTAAGGATCACTTAATGTGCTGTAACATTTTATTTATATAGTACCAGGTTGATGACAAATATTTTACTTTATTTTACATTTCTGTTTTATATTAAATACTTGTAATAATTGTTTTAAAGAATAATAAACTAAGATTTTCCCTTTAGTTTCACATAGGGAGATCTCTCCCACAGTGACAGAGATCTACACCCATGTATGAAAAGTTACTAATAGTAATTTTACATTACACAGTCATGTTATAGAAGGCTCCACCATGGTATGGAGCTATGGAAGTCGTCTACACGTAGGTGTGAACCTGCACTCCAAAAGGTGCTTAGTAAAAAAAAGTGTATATTCACAAATATGTGCAACAGTAGATTTACACATGTAAATTTACTTTTGTGAATTAGGCCTCACCTGTTCTTTGTGGTCCTACCTTCCCCTACTCCTCCATCACCATCTACTATTCTTTGCTTTTGCAGCTTCCGGTTCCTTAATCCACATAACCACGTTTTACTTTTCATCCTACCACAACTTGACAGTGCTCGATTGCTCTGTAGCCAAATATTAGTCTTACAAGTCTTCATACATACATGCCTCAGTCATAGACAGAGATGAATAAACCGAAATTCATTGTCCCCCGACAATAACAAAAGCCACCACTAACACCTTTTCAACTGTTTCCAAGCATAATGACACTATACTGGAGTCAATTAAAAAGTTTAATGCTAAGTATCCTAGAACAAACATAGAGACCCTTGTGAGTGGCCCAGAGTTATAGGATGGCAATAGTGCACTCGGTATTACTGATATCAAGGGAGGCTAGTGAGAGGGCACAGGGTCGCAGTATTACCTTAGAATCACAAGTTGATTCTCTATAGATCTACATGGAATGGGTAATAATGTCAAGAACTTTGTGTGAAGCAGTAATTCTAGTCTTTTTCAATGAGGGCCAAGACCTCCACGTATGACCTGAGAGATCTGTCCCAGATAATGCAGCATCTTCTGTGATTCCGAATTCTTCTAATAATTCCTGTTATTGGCAGGATCAGAGTGTAATTAATTAAGGCCTCAGTAACATTTAACATTGATTACAGTCGATTATCAAGCCTCCACAAGTGTTTTGGCAATTTTGTGCAAGAGTTTTCTTGCTGCCTTTGATAATTTAAAAACGTTTTTGAATTTCAAATGAGTGAGGATTTTGAGCAGGAGTTTACGAGCTGCGAGTGCGCATTTTATGGTTTTGCATGAGCATGTGGTGTGGTTGCAAATTATTTGAGTGATTTTTATGCTCCCTGCGAAGTGAACGACAGTTTGATGGCTTGAAATAAACATGTGGGGGGGGGGGGGGGAGGAGGAGGGGGGATTCACAATGGTTGAGTGTTTAAAGCATGTCGAACAAAACTCATAGCGTTTTGAAAATTACAGGAGGGTTCTGGACAAGAATTTGACATTTTTTTAATGCCTTCCTGTGAACTAAAAATGCACCTGACCTCATGAAAATAAAAAATTTACTGTCGCAGTATTTAATAATGGCTAGATGGCTATGAAATAGAGGTACGCCAGAAAAGAGTACAATTCATCCATATGGGGTACCTAAATAATGGCTTTAATGATAGGAAGGAATAAGTCAAGGGGAATGAGGGTCCTTGACAATAGGGGTTTTAAGCCCTTTTCGTTTTTAATGGAACAGGTGTAGGGACAAAGCCCATTAATTAAAGATGGGGGAGGCGGGCTACTGAAGTGTTGTGAAAGCCAAGGCATGAATGTAGACCTTACTATTAGTAGTTTGTCACGTTGTTGTGTCGGCTGCTTTATAAATCTGGGAAGTAGCATAGCCATCCGATTGGCAACTGTACACGTTTTTTTTTTTTTTTACAAAACTTTGCAATCTTTACAAATTGTAATCCTTATAAATTTTTGGGAAAATGGCAGCTTCATCAGGCATTCGCGACAGCAGGGAAAATCTTCCCTCTATTCTGAGGAGCTACAAAGCACATCAATGGACAGGAACCCAGTGGCATTCATTCCCTGTCAGATCCATCACCCTAATTTCCATCCAGATGCCACATCAACTTCTCCAGGTTTTTCTCACACCAGCTACAACTCTTCCCAGGTCCCCAGCACCTTGTCATGTCTTCATGCTTCTTCGTACGCCGATATCTGTTTTCAATCACAGGGAGGTCAGGCATGACATCTTGCATCTTGAGAACAGCCGAGGGTTGGAGGCCATTGGTAGGTAATCTTCACCTCAGGCCAGTCAGACAAAGTCACCACAACGTAACATTTCTAGCGTCTGTTTTTGTGAATGAAAGTTTTCCTTATACCCGTAACCACTTCTAACAAGCATGTACTCTAATGCTTTAGGTTGCGCTATGAAGAGTTCGATGCGTAATTCCGCAAAGTTGCATGGTTTAGAAATTAACAATCACAATTGCCTTGTTGTTAAGAGAAAATAATTACGGCCCTAAAAAGAGTAAGGCCTACAAACTGGTTTGGGGTTGAGGTGAAGAAAATCTATAGAATAGTGATAACAATTTTCTATTAAATTCAACAGGACTTTCATTATAAAAGGTTCCAGTGGAGGTCCATCCACACCAGTGGTAGAAAATCAAGAACCTTTTCAAGTATTTATGTGAGTGGTTTACCATGATTGATGAAAAGGTGGAGCAGTGAGTTATCTAGACCATCATACAGTTGAGTAATCAACCATGGTGGAAAAAATACATTGGGACTGAGAAGGACTGGACTGGTGCTTGTCGCAAACCGTGCCCATAGCAGGTTCAACAGCCCTACATTGGCTACATGTGAGCTTTGGGAGATGGCAGCATTCATTAACAAAATATCTCCCTGTGAAAGAAGTTGCTTCCCGAGGCCAGAGCTGGAAAAGTGGCTTTTAGATCTACGTGGGGGTTCCCCATGATTCTCAAATGGACATCAGTCTTTAGAGCATTTCACCTACGCAATATCAAGTTGCACATGACAGCTGTGGAAAGTTCCAGCTTTTTTATGATGGAGTAGATACCAGACAATGCTGCACTAGGGAGCTTCCCCAGATGATTAGTGAAACCGTTTTAAGTATTTTTCAATAGATGACAAATTCCCCGGATAAAACTTAAAACGTTTCTGGAGACAGTGGCTGAGATTCACTATCTTAGATCTCACATCTGTGGGGGTAAAAAGGCTCATTGCAAATGTGCAGATTTATAAACAGGGCCTGTGGTAGTAGGAGGGCCGACGAGGCGCTCACTTAATGATGCATATAGTATGCACCCAGTATTTTGTTACACATTGGCTCCCCTGGGCTTAGAAATGAGGGTCTGCTAATAGGAGCACAATAAAGGAAGGAGATATGCACAGCACAGGAGTAAAGAAAAAGCCAAAATGGGAAGGTGGATTCTGGTTATGGTAGATGAGTGATAGGACTGGTTATGAAACCCAAGCAGATGAATTTCCACCAGCAGTAGTTGGATTGCACCAAGCATAACAATTACACCTACAATAATTCTGTAAGAGGAATCGACTTAAAAAGGCCTCAGTCTATGTCAGGAGTTCAGGAACGACAGTCCCATCAGCCCCTTATCAACATTCAGGTTTATAAGGAAGGTATCACTAAGAAGCATTCCTGAGGATATTGCTGTCAAGTCACACTGATTTGGTTAGTGTAGGGCTCCATGTTCCCATCTTTCCTCTCCAAATTAGAGAAGTGCCTCAGGAGGATCCCATGAGCAGCAAATCTTCCTCTCACTTTGTCAGAACCCCTTTCAGAGGGCCACGGGGCACGCAGGAGCTACTGTGCCCAACAGTGGTGGTTGAGGCCTTTTACTCTTTATATACCATAGACCAAACTACTTTGGATCCTGAGCAATTGGACCAAGTGCCTCTTCTGCGCTGGACTCTCAGTGGTTGCTGTGGATAAGCAGGCAAAGGCTCCCTCATGGTGGAGTGGGATTGAGTGTAGCCACAGGCAAGTGAACATGACATATGACTTAAAGTGCACACAGTACTAACAATAAATCAATGTCCAGTTACATATTTTCTTTTTTAAGAAAATGAAGTGTTTTGTTTCTAACTACACATTCAAAATAATAACAAAATTCTTGAGCAACAACACAATCCCCTTGAGGTCAAGGGTTTAGTAGTTGTTAAACAAATCCCTGTTCCACTCTCTTCCTTATAACATAGTTGGGGGTTGTTCTCCATTCACTGGTGGCCACATCCAGGGAATGCTCACTAATAGGCCGTACTCAATAGTTCCCCTTTGACTCTTTAGTGATTAGTCAGAAATGTCTATGGTGCTCCAGCACCATCAGCAGCGCTTTCCCCCAGGCCCAGTTATAGTCGTACTTTCTCCGGCGACATGGAAGCATTCAGTGATTCAGTTAGTGCCCTCTAAGTGGGCACTCACAAGTCCTGATCCTGTTCAGCAAAGTCAGGCTGCTTGCCATATACGAGGCTGCAACCAGTGGGTGCAGGCTTTCTCCCCTGTGCTGTGTTGCTGGATTGTCCCAACGATCAGATCTGCTTCAGCTCTCTGTAGACATGGTAAGCCACACTTCCCCCAATAGGGACTGGAGGAATTTGATCCTCCAGCTCCCAAATGGAGCCCAGTGAGGATGCAAGAGGTTTCTTTCACAGTCCACAGGGGGATCAGTCAGGTGTATATTATGGTGTGCAGGTTTGACCACAACTGCAGTCCTCTGTCTGGGTAATGAGCGGTACTTCGAGCAATGTTGGTACTGCCACCCCCTTCTGGCATATGGGGTTGCCACGGTATGTCCAGTCTAGTTGCACACTCCTCTGATGCACTCATCTCACTACCACGGGCCCTCCTGGCATAGCCAGTCGCCGATTAAGGTGGACACAAGTACTGATGCTCTGGCAACAAATAGTCAACAGTGGCCCCCTCTGGCATACAGGTTCATTGCAAAAAAGTGGTGTGGGCCTGGGGCTTCCCACATGGTGCTCACTACATGGCTTAGGACATGGCTACCCTCTCCTGGCATACAGGGATTTCTGGATTTCTTCTGCACATGGGAAAGACCCGATCAGTGCTCAGCTATTCCCTCACCCCTCGCTCGTGGAGTCCTCTCTTTAGGTCTCCCTACTTGACCTCGCTCCCTCCAGCATGCCCCTCTTCCTCACAGGAAACACTGCTCTTAGCTAGCAGGCAGGCACTGGTTGTCCAGACTCCAAGGCAAGTAATTTTGGGTTCCCTAGATGATGTCCCTCACCCCACAAGGAGACTAGGAGGACTTTGCTGTCAGTCCTGGTCACAGGCAGATGTCTTCCAGAGGGTTCCCTTCTCACACAGTCAATTTGACTGCTTGGCAGACTATATTTTTAGGGTCTCACCCTCCCATTCTTATAGTCCAATTTCCAGACACCACAAATGATTTATAGTCCGACTCTTTTGAAGTTTTATGTTGGGGTTCTGCTTCCTTTGAAGTGAACATTTTTCCTTTTCTTTTTCCTTCTTGAAAGGCTGTGACAGCAGGAAAATCTCTGAAGCTGATAGACCCAGATTACAGTACATGCTAGTGACCGGACTTCACACCTGGATGTCATTTGATATGTGCATCAATAGGTTACTCCTAGGCTCCTACCCCTATTTTTTATGACTTTGTTATCAGTCCCATCTCCTTCCTGACGTGTCCAGGCCCCTTCCTTGTGATTTATCATGGAAGAAGAGCATTCTTTTGAAGTGTAAAGGGGAGTCTCCACCTGTGTGTTCCACCCAGCTCACAGGAGTGCAGCAATGCACAAATCTGTCTGGAGGGGATTCCTCTCCTCCTCATGTCTTCACCAAGCAGGCCTGGACTTCCAAAAATGGAACCCAGTGTCCTCCATCTAATGTACTATTGCAGGCACACTTGTACTCAGTGTACCTTTAGAGCCCTCATATGTTTGAGTACTGGTACCTCCATGCATTGTGCCACTACAAACACACATATATTCAACACACACATTTAATCTGGACTCACTTTTCACTAATGTAGCCTCTCTGTAATGTGCCATTTGTAAACAAACACACACTGCCAGCACACACACTCAATAAATAACTTTATCTCGGCTGAAAACCATAAAAGTATCCAATAAATAACAGACAATTACGATGCAATGAGATTACAAATGATAAAAAGCACAATTTCCACATAAAGCATTAAAAAGAGGAACAATAATTATACTGAACTAAAATATAAAACTCATTTGTTAGATCAATTACCGAACAACTATCTAATTTTATAGATCAAAAAACCTACCTAAAATTGATTCCATAAAATAGTCTATTTCTTCCTATGGTAGATTGTGCAAAAATAAGCTGTTGATACACACAGTTATAGCAACAATGTAAAACTAACTACTGACATCAAGTTTCCTTTTTCTTTACAACAAACCTTCATAGTTTCATGCCCATAATGGTCAACAGAGGCCTAGCGTAATTATAGCTAATCCAATCAGTCGGCAGTGTATTCTCTAGTTCTTATGGCCCAAGGGTTTTGTAGGTACTTGGCAACGGCAAAGACCACCTTATCACTTGTGTCACTAGAAAGGATTTGCAAGGATATACTATGTTTCCTTTTCCCTATTGATCTACATAAGGGGATTATCCACTTCTTCCTGGGCATCAGATACCTAGGACAAAAAAACATAAAATGGGCCAATGTCTCAGATTGCTCAGGACAGAAGTGGCAGAATCTCGATTTATGCACCTCGCTGCACCATCTTGTAGTAAACGTATTAAGAGGCACTACCCCTAGCCTAAATTTAATAAAAAGTGTTTTGGCGTAAGGGGGATTGATATTATCCATAAAAGCCTCAAACTTAAGGCTACACTTGTGGTCCAAAACTGTAACGTCCTACTACCATGGTCCTTTTTGGACCTAAGTTTGGTCAAAATTAGCTCCCAGTAACACCACCTTATTCGTGCCTTTGCTTCCTTCGTCAAGCTATGGGGGTCTGACCACACCTCGTCCATTTTAATAAGTTGGCACGTATCTCTGTTGTAATTAAGCCAGGGAACTTTTAACACACTGCGATCCGCTAAAAGCTCAGCAACAGCTGTTTGCTAGGGGGACAAGTATTCGGATGTCCAAAGGCGGACCCAATAAATAAGGGGGCTTAAGGCAGCCTCACCTTGTGTGCAGTGTACAACAGTTCACCATTCAAGCATTGTAATTCACGCAAGCACACATGCACCCAGCTCATGCTTCCATTGCGAATGCAGTGCGCGCATGTATTTTATTCCGTGCAGGCATACACTCATTATATGCACTAACCACACATATACTGCACAGGACTGCTTTATCCCTGTATTGTAGCCTTAACAGGTCACACGTACATCCAGCACAGTCACTACTGCCGCAATGCACAGCACTCCACATCTACATGATGTAGGGTAAGGGTGAGTTAAGCATACATCAGTGGACCTTTAAAAAAGGTGAGTGAACTGTAAAGCTCCCACCACTGTAAGAGATACAACGACCTGCTCAGTACTAGTAGCCTCCTATCACAAAGAGGGTAGCACTTTGGGCACCCCTCATGGTCCTACAAAACCACAATCAACGAGAGACCTATGTCGTAGTGCACACACATGATCCATGTTTACCTATGACAAATAATCAGCATTAGCGATCCAGACAACAGTACAGCTGGGCACTCACAACAGAGGTTTACGTCTTTACCTATGCAGAGGACTTTTCCGTCCCAACAGTCTTTTAAAGTGTTTCTTCTCCTGTAATTCAGTTGCAGGCCTTGTAAAACCACTTATTCTACACTTCTTGGAAACTCAAAGGTTTTTTAGGTATTTAGGACATTGGAATGATGAAAGCTCCAGTGCAGACAATGGGGTAGCTCCAAGCTTCTAATGGCTGGTATAAACCTGGAGCTCCAACTTTCCAATGTTTGTCTTCACAGCAACAGCTGTGAACAAAGGTCTCATGGAGCCCGAAGGATTTAAACCCCCTTGCGCTCCGTGAAGCTTTTGTTTTACAAGTTAGAACATCCTGCCCTGCTTGGGTGCCATAGTTGGGCTGTACCAGCCATTAAAGGCCTGCTCCCTTGTTAAAGGGCCTCATCTTCGGCTTGAGCCTTTAACACTGGAGTCGGCCTTTAATGGCCGGTATAGCCTGCTATGGCAGGCTTTAAAGCTATAGTCAAGACTCTGGAATACTGCTCTAACACTCTTTGACCCCGTTTGTCCTTCCAGGCTCCTGCAGCTCTTCCCCCACAGCATTTTTCGGACTCCAGCAGCCCCTCCTACTCCCCTACTAGACAACACTTCTTCGCTACTGGTTGAAACAGCAATCCCTTTAACTCACATAACCCTGCAGTGCACGCATGCTTGCACTCACACACACACATGCACACTCTCACGCACTGCATTCTAAGCATGGATGAGAAGTTTTTCCCGATTCTCAGAGAGAAGGAGTCTTAAATGAGAAAATATTTGTATTTATTCTCTTTGCTTTTGGCACACTTTAGGGCCAAAAAATAATGTTGTAAGTCACTGATGCAGTCAATTTTGAATTCTCTTCATTTCATGACCTAATATGAGTTAGATCATGGACAATTCACTGGCACTGCATGAAGTTAAAACGTTCTATGATCTTGGCTGCATGGGCAGCACCATCACATTATGACGAGGTGTGCGAGCTGCTGTCCTTCCAACTGCTAACTGCCCAAGATGTGTGGCACTGTCACTCACTACTGGAATTCTTAGTCAACTTCAGTTGCATCCTAATGCTTGAGCTTTAATTTTTTGCCACTACTAGTATGGAGTGGTGTATAAAAAGGCAGAGCTGGCTGTAGGTGTCAAGCACAGATGAAAGAGAACCGCAAAATGTATTCTCTCTTTTTCCTAGTCTCCAGGACACATCCACTTGTGGAGAGAAGACTCGCTGAGTATGAGTCTGCTGACTTACAGTAGACTATCCCAGCTGATAGAATGTCAAGCCAGTCATGAAACACCTCAGATGATAGTCTTAACTGCCAGTCCAGCCCCTCCTCCTCACAGGTCAAACAGCTGGTGAATAGCTCTCAACTAATGGAATGCACCGCAGGCTCAAAGCCCCTTGCCCAGTTTTACTTGTAGCTTGTGCATGAGCAGCTAGAGGCCTGAGATTTTTACCAGTCCTCTGTGAAGTGGATCCTTGGTTTACCTGCGGAGTCTCAGGAGCTAAGTGCGGCTTTTTGAAGGCAGCCTCTCAGCAGTTGTTTGCACAGCAGCATGACGTAATCTACTCACTAATCATTCCTGGGTGCGTTGCAGGTGACAGATCCAGACCGTCTCCAACATGGAACAGCCAAGGCATGAACATGCAATGTGTGACAATTCCCATTTGAGAACCATCAACATCTATTCAGGGAAGTAGCAGCTTGAGGTCCAGTGAGGACTTCAGGCACTCACACAGTGCAGTGATCTGATTGGGACCATCATTCACATAGGCCATAACCAACATCGTGATTTGTTACATTTGACCGGGGGATTGGAGTGAAGTCTCATTCTTGGAAAGATAATGTAGTCATTAGCACCTGCATGAGTCACACCTATAGAGAAATAGTTCCCTTGGGTACTGTAAAGGAATAGTTAGTTTGCTCCTCTTCAGAGATGCCAGTGCATTTGCAACTCCTTTCAGGCAGATATCACTAAATTTGGCAGAAAGCCCTTGCCTGTGGGTGTTGAGGTCAAAGTAACAGGCAAACTGACACTCTAGTGGGCCACCCACAAAAGCTGAAATTAGCCCCTAGGGTCTCTGTTAGCTACATCTCTTGAAGAATAATTGATAATACCACTAATTCTAATGCTACTTCTGCTACTAATACCACTACATAATAATAATAATAATGATAACTTTTATCAAATTTTGCGGAACGGTAT
This sequence comes from Pleurodeles waltl, assembly GCF_031143425.1. Lineage (NCBI taxonomy): Eukaryota > Metazoa > Chordata > Amphibia > Caudata > Salamandridae > Pleurodeles > Pleurodeles waltl. The sequence continues at coordinate 1,330,100,469 of NC_090445.1, forward strand.
TTAAACAGTCAACTGATGTTATCTTTTTATTTGAAGAGCAAATTCTAATTGTGATGCAATCTAAATATGCTACCATGGTCGCAATGCGAGTGTCATTTACATTTAGATTTGGAGAGGAGGCTGTGATCTATGTCTTACAAAAACCATAAAGCGCATCCCTTGACACACAGCTGGTTGTGTCATTGAAATCTTGTCATTTTACACAATCTGCCCAAGCGCTTGTCACCAGGGACACTGGAAAACGCATTGATGTCATTTTAGGCCACCAGAGGCATAGAGGCAAGTGTGTGTATCATGGTTCAAATACGGTTTTATAAGGTACTTTTTCTTGTCCATGTCTTCCAGGACAGATGGCTCATGGTGGGCAAATTGTCATACAATGCATTACATGGGGAATGAGCCAAATCTTGATATATCCGGTATAATACAAGCGAGTTTGCACTACCTGTTTTGTCCAACAACTCACTTGTAATAAAAAAATGACATCATTACTGAACTGATTTACCAAATATGAGCTGTGATGTTACAGTGCCTCCTGGCTGCAGATGTTGTCAAAGTCTGGTTATAGGTGGAGATTTGTGAGTTTGGTTAGCGCCCAGAGTCCTGCATGCCTACTTAGAGAGGGAATGAGTGTGCCAGGGCTGACAGGATGAGAGATTGTCCTGGAGGAGAAGCTCAGCCATGTTCCTGAAAAGCGACACACACAGTAGAGGAGACTTGCTAACGGGAGACAGACCCGAGCTACGAGGAGTCTTCCTGCCTCCCTTGGTGGTTTGTGTGGCAAATTAAGTGAAACATCATCAACCGGTAGCCCAGCGTGCCATTCAACATCAAAGTGAATGACCGGAGGGCCCTGTTCGCCGCCTACCCTCACTGTGCTGCGAGCCCTGCAGGCATGTCAGCACCGCTGCTCCAGAGGGTAATGGTACAGGAGGTGCTGCAGCACCCGAAAATAACCCAGCAGGAGTTCTAAGGGTGAAGAGGACTTTACATTGTGTTTTAACTTGTCCATTTACTGTTAGTTTAAAGCTGAGGTTGAGTGTCAGGCAATGTCTTCTGACAAACTGCTGCCGATTTAACATTGAGATTGATGCTTGCCTTTCATTGACTATAACGTGAAGCAATTTTGTAATGTTAGCAAAGTGACAAACTTGCTGGTGTGAGGAAACTGCAAAAGAAGAGGCTACAGGAAGTCGGATGTTTTCTAACACACAAAAATATGTAAATACTTATTAATGAACCAAAGATATTTAAAACATATCAACAGCAAGAATGGACAAACGAGGTACATTTTGAAATGCTGAAGTGTGATGGTAACAGAGTCTCTATCTAATAAGGTCAAAATAGACCTAAACGTTTTACTAGATGGATGAACAAATGATAAACATATGCAGTCATTTGATATTCACGTTATTGTTTGTGTGCTATATATCGTTTGCAGTAAAGCTGCATGTCTAATGCTAATTTAGTGACTGTAGGAAAGTACCATCTTGCCTGGCATGTTACCCCCATTTTTCACTGTATATATGTTGTTTTAGTCTATGTGTCACTGGGACCCTGCCAGGCAGGGCCCCAGTGCTCATAAGTAAGTGCCCTATATGTGTTCCCTGTGTGATGACTAACTGTCTCACTGAGGCTCTGCTAACCAGACCCTCAGTGGTTATGCTCTCTCTGCTTTCCAAATTGTCACTAACAGGCTAGTGACCAATTTCACCAATTCACATTGGCATACTGAAACACCTATATAATTCCCTAGTATATGGTACTGAGGTACCCAGGGTATTGGGGTTCCAAGAGATCCCTAAGGGCTTCAGCATTTCTTTTGACACCCATAGGGAGATCTGACAATTCTTACACGGGCCTGCCAGTGCAGCCTGAGTGAAATAACGTCCATGTTATTTCACAGCCATTTACCACTGCACTTAAGTAACTTATAAGTCACCTATATGTCTAACCTTCACCTGGTGAAGGTTGGGTGCAAAGTTACTTAGTGTGTGGGCACCCTGGCACTAGCCAAGGTGCCCCCACATCGTTCAGGGCAAATTCCCTGGACTTTGTGAGTGCGGGGACACCATTACACGCGTGCACTATACATAGGTCACTACCTATGTATAGCGTCACAATGGTTACTCCGAACATGGCCATGTAACATGTCTAAGATCATGGAATTGTCACCCCAATGCCATTCTGGCATTGGGGAGACAATTCCATGATCCCCCGGGTCTCTAGCAAAGAACCCTGGTACTGCCAAACTGCCTTTCCGGGGTCTCCACTGCAGCTGCTGCTGCTGCCAACCCCTCAGACAGGTTTCAGCCCCCCTGGGGTCCAGGCAGCCCTGGCCCAGGAAGGCAGAACAAAGGATTTCCTCTGAGAGAGGGTGTAACACCCTCTCTCTTTGGAAATAGGTGTGATGGCTGGGGAGGAGTAGCCTCCCCCAGCCTCTGGAAATGCTTTGATGGGCACAGATGCTGCTCATCTCTGCATAAGCCCGTCTACACCGGTTCAGGGATCCCGCAGCCCTGCTCTGGCGCGAAACTGGACAAAGTAAAGGGGAGTGACCACTCCCCTGACCTGCACCTCCCAGGGGAGGTGCCCAGAGCTCCTCCAGTGTGCCCCAGACCTCTGCAATCTTGGATTCAGAGGTGTTCCTGGCACACTGGACTGCTCTGAGTGGCCAGTGCCAGCAGGTGATGTCAGAGACTCCTTCTGATAGGCTCTTACCTCTCTTAGTAGCAAATCCTCCTTCCTAGGTAGCCAAACCTCCTTTTCTGGCTATTTAGGGTCTCTGCTTTGGGGAATTCTTCAGATACCGAATGCAAGAGCTCCCCAGAGTTCCTCTGCATCTCCCTCTTCACCTTCTGCCAAAGGATCGACCGCTGACTGCTCAGGACGCCTGCAAAACCGCAACAAAGTAGCAAAGACGACTACTAGCAATCTTGTATCGCTCATCCTGCTGGCTTTCTTGACTGTTTCCAGGTGGTGCATGCTCTGGGGGTAGCCTGCCTCCTTTTTGCACCAGGAGCTCTGAAGAAAACTCCCGTGGGTCGACGGAATCTTCCCAATGCAACCGCAGGCAACAAAAGACTGCATCACCAGTCCTCTGGGTCCCCTCTCAGCACAACGAGCGTGGTCCCTGGAACTCAGCAACTCTGTCCAAGTGACTCCCACAGTCCAGTGACTCTTCAGTCCAAATTTGGTGGAGGTAAGTCCTTGCCTCCCCACGCTAGACTGCATTGCTGGGTACCGCGTGATTTGCAGCTGCTCCGGCTCCTGTGCACTCTTCCAGGATTTCCTTTGTGCACAGCCAAGCCTGGGTCCCGACACTCTAACCTGCAGTGCACAACCTTCTGAGTTGTCCTCCGGCGTCGTGGGACTCCCTTTTGTGACTTTGCATGGACTCCGGTTCACTCTTCTTCCAAGTGCCTGTTCAGGTACTTCTGTGGGTGCTGCCTGCTTCTGTGAGAGCTCCCTGACTTGCTGGGTGCCCCCTCTGTCTCCTCATTCAATCGGCGACATCCTGGTCACTCCTGGGCCACAGCAGCATCCAAAAACCCTAACCGCGACCCTTGCAGCTAGCAAGGCTTGTTGGAGGTCTTTCTGCATGGGAACACCTCTGCAAGCTTCTTCACGACGTGGGACATCCATCCTCCAAAGGGGAAGTTCCTAGTCCTCTTCGTTCTTGCAAAACACCAAGCTTCTTCCACCCAGTGGCAGCTTCCTTGCACCCTCAGCTGGCATTTCCTGGGCTCCTGCCCACTCTCGACACTGTCGCGACTCTTGGACTTGGTCCCTTTGTCTTACAGGTACTCAGGTCCAGAAATCCAATGTTGTTGCTTTGCTGGTGTTGGTTTTCCTTGCAGAATCCCCCTATCACGACTTCTGTGTTCTCTGGGGGTTGTAGGTGCACTTTACACCTACCTTACAGGGTCTTGGGGTGGGCTATTTTTCTAACCCTCACTGTTTTCTTACAGTCCCAGCGACCCTCTACAAGCTCACATAGGTTTGGGGTCCATTCATGGTTCGCATACAACTTTTGGAGTATATGGTTTGTGTTGCCCCTATACCTATGTGCTCCTATTGCAATCTATTGTAACTTTACACTGCTTGCATTACTTCCTTTTGCTATTACTACATAATTTTGGTATTGTGTACATATATCTTCTGTATATTTCTCATCCTGATACTGAGGGTACTCACTGAGATACTTTTGGCATATTGTCATAAAAATAAAGTACCTTTATTTTTAGTATATCTGTGTATTGTGTTTTCTTATGATATTGTGCATATGACACCAGTGGTATAGTAGGAGCTTTACATGTCTCCTAGTTCAGCCTAAGCTGCTTTGCCATAGCTACCTTCTATAAGCCTTTGCTGCTAGAAACACCTCTTCTACACTAATAAGGGATAACTGGACCTGGCACAAGGTGTAAGTACCTCTGGTACCCACTACAAGCCAGGCCAGCCTCCTACAGTGACCATTTCAAGAGGGCATTTCTACGGAAAATGTGCTTTCTGTAAGTGGCAGTACCCTGGCACGCCATTCTTTTGTCATATTTGGAACAATGTATTCCAAAATGTGCCACCGAATACACACTACTACCCCGCCATTCTGCTGAATAGAGAAACTCCCTTGCTATACGTCTTTGTGTAACACTTCGATTTTTTATCATCACTATGACATCATTGACGTAACATTAATGGGAGCATCCTCACTCTTAAAACATGTTTCTGAGAAACTGGCTGGTATATCTCACCGTATACCTATTGCTATTTCTGGGCTGATGCACTAAGCTACATTTCCTTCCCAGTAACACTGCATGTGCGCGATGTGACATCACACCAGGCTCCTAATGGAGTCTGTAGTGGTCCCTCTGAACAAGCCAGCGATGGAAAACAAATGGATATTGTCAGCGATGCCATAATGGTTAAACCCATGATAAATGAGTCTGCAGGAAGGGAGCTGACCGCAGCATTATCCCATCAGCTGAAGACACATCTTTTTTTTCTTTTTTTTTAAACCCTTTTAATTAGCAACTGCTATGCAAATGACTCCCGATATAAACGAAACCTCTTCCAAAGAAAGAAGAAACGCGAGTATTTCTTTTGGTTGCCCCATTTAGGCCCATCTTTAGAGTAGGATGTAAAGCGTAAATATTACTGTTGAACGTGTATATTTAACATTTTATGCAATATATAAGAATGTGTTATTTCTGCATTACAAATAGAGAAATGCCACATCTCAGTATCGAAAAATCGTACTTGATGGCGCCGTCAGGAGGACATGTTACCTAAAGGCCAGACTTTGGAGCCGACTTCGAGTCCTGAAGTCCCTCTGTCTAAAAAAGGACCTTTTGTTAGTGTAATCTGATGTTTAATCTAAAGCGCTCCCATTCCCTTGTGCCGACTTCCCGCTATATTTAATTGAAAAAAATCAAACAGACCCTTGTTCTTTCCATTTACATATCATCGAAGTCTTTGTATGATTACCGAGTTGGGTCAACCTTTTACTAAGTAGTTGTATTTCCACACATTTTCCAGTATGCCTAATTGGTTAATGTTATTCCGATATGCCGTTTTGGTACATTCTATGCCATCACATTGGCAGAGTTCCTGCTGAAGACGAACACAGACATAGGTTTCAGGGTTCTCAGGTGGTATAACCCGGCCTTTAGAAATATGGATCTCCTCCTTGTCTATGTCTGCCTGTTCAGTCATCTCCTCGGTGTCATGGAACCATTTACATGTTGATTCCCTGTGGATTGTGCGAAATCTCTGATATGTTGTTTATACAATGCTATCTGGACCAGTTTCTTATCTACCCTATTATTTTCCCTTCCTCTCTCCCACTGCCATGTGCCCCCATGCTTCTTCTTACTCCGTTCTCTGATTATCCGATTCCATCATTTTATTCCCATCCGGAATAGCTCTTTCCGGAGTCTCTCTCCCTTTACTGTTGTGCCCTCCTGCTCCACTGATAACTTATCTTTTATCTTTCCTTTATTTTCTATTTTCTACTTCTCTATTCCACTATTTCCTCCTTCTACTCTCTTCCTCCTGCCCTGTCTCTCACTCACCTCCTCCCCTCTACATTTCAGACCTTTCTTGCTCCCCTTCTTCTCATCGGTCTCTTCTGTCCACTCTCCTCTACCTCTGCGTTCCCGTCTATCTCCGAGCTCGCCTGAGAGTGTTCACTTTTTCCCGCCTCTTCTCAGTCTGCTGACCGCTAACACTTCCCCTTTCTGTAATCTCTGCCTTCCTAGCCTACTATCTCCTAGCCTCTTCAGCTCCGTCTTTTCTTCTTTGCTTCCTCCTCCTCTCTTCCTGCTTGATTCCCGTCCCTCCCCACCACGCTCATTCCTCGCTCACTTTCACTTTTGTCATCCCATCCTCCAACTCCCACTAGCCTCGACTATCTATGGCCATTTACTGCACCCATGACCCACATAACAGATGCAGGCACTGCCTGTACATTTATTTACAGTTCGTATCTGTGCATACTGTGAAATTATTCACCCGAAACCACATTCCTTGGTCCACCTTAGCAGGGGTAAAGCTCGAGTGGTGAGATTGGCTGACACTCATAACGTCCAGTCCCCTCAATGTACTTTTAACAAGACTAGAGTAAGTTGTTCGATTTTATGCAGTACGTTTTAATATTTTCTTTAGATGCATGTGATCTGCTCCAGAATCATGCTATAAATGCATGAGGTTTGATTTGACATTATGAAAGGGCATTGGTTGTAAATTTCTTATTTCGCAATATTTGTTTTACTTTCGACAAGTTTAATTTACATTCTGTTTTTCCACGGCTTAGACCATGCTCCAAAATTGACTTTTATTTTATTTCACTTTGTTTTATAGTATGGAAATCATGTATGGATTATGAACAATGGATTGCACAGGGGATGAGAAGAGGACAGAAAAGAAGAGGAGCGAGGGACAAGGGATAAAGGGGAAAAGCAAGAAGATAAGGGGCGAAGGACACATGGTTAGGACAAAAGGAGGGACAGAAGAAAATGATGAGAGTGAAAATAAGAGATTTTATTGTCAGAGAAAAGAGGGGGAGAAACAGTTGGAGAAATTATGAGAGAGGAGAATATGGGAGGAAACAAGATGGGAAATTAGAAAAGACAGTATATGAAGAAAAGATATTCTAACATCCAACTTTATCCCCAGTTTTACCATTAAAAAAAATCCTTGGATCAGATTGTGGCAAATCTTCATTGCACTTGCCCAAGCTACGCAGTATAAGGGCTGGTATGGCAAAATATTCCAGGGCTGCTTTTGGTTTCCAGTCCGATCCAGCATATAATATGGAAGAAGGGACAGGGGTTTAGTGTGCATTATTATTTTATGATTAGGTTGAGAGAGAGCAAGGTATGAAAGTCTACTGAGGTGTGCATTTTTCTCTTGGTATCAAAATATTGCCAATTTTCACTGATTAACCACTGGCAGTAATAATATCAAACTGCAGGTTATACAGAGGCCTGTCTGTCAGAATGTCTTGTACAGAAACATCGTCTGATATAAATATTGTGTACTGAATAGCATTGCCAAACATATCATCCAATTGGGTGTACACATTATATTATTAACTCTAGCAGGGCGATATTTTTGGTAGCTGATATTTCGGATACAATTTTAATGTCTGATAATATTCTGACATACTTATTATGGCACTGCACCATAAAGATGCATCTTCAGTCAGGTATTTGCATGAGAGCCATGCTACCCAGTGCTGGTAATGTCTTACGTATGTCCTCATTCTGAATAGTCTAATAATTAAGGTGGAGCAGGAAACTTCAGATACCAGCCTCATTGGAATTACAAGTTCTGCTGTAATTCTACAGATCTCATGTCTTTCACCCTGAAACTCCACCTAACAGATGAAGTCTCCGGGAGAAATACCAGGAGGACATGGGTAAATAAGCAAGGGAATCAAGACAATAATAATAACTCAGATTCTGGCATAAATGAGCAATTCCTTATTGCTAAGGGGATCCTTTGGGTTGCACTTGTAAGTGACCCATAACACCTCCTTCCCTTTGGATTTATCAGTACGCTTCTTGTCACTGGGTTAATTTACCTAACTCCTCGCCAAGGCACTCATAATGAGGTCCAAAATGATTCTTAATGGCCATTCAGGATGAAGACATTAAAAGAATTGGTTAATTCTGTGGAATTAGCTAAAAGTCCACTGAACATACTGTCTCCAGACACATTATGGGGGACTCAGTGTCTGGTGAACAGTGACCATTTTTAGTTGCAGTAAAAGCCCAGCTCTATTGCTCCAGCAGGAACCACAGTCCTAGTCAGGGTATGTCAGATAGACACATAAATTAGCCTGTGCTCACCCTCTGGTAGCTCAGCACAGGGTAGTCAAGTTTAACTTAAGAGGCAATGTGTGAAGTATTTGTGCAACACTTTAAACAGTAACACAGTGAAGCTACCACAAAAAGACTGCACACTAAGTTAGAAACATATATTATATTTTTATAAATAAAACAAGACCAAAATGACAAAAATCCAATAAGTAGAAGTCAAGATCTGAATGTTCAAAACTTAAATGTAAAAATAGAGCTTAGAAGCAAATAGCGCTCAAGGCGTTAAATGGTCGCTCTTGACGGGGATAAAGTCAAGAGTTCATGCTTCCTGCAGTGGAGTGCAGGCTGGCAATAGGGACCACGCAGGGCCCACTGAGCAAAAGTATCTTCCTGTCACAGCATGAGATGTGTTGATGATCCCCAAGCAATTGGGGTGTTGAGCTGAATTCCTCCACACAACTATGGTGATGTGCCGGTTCCGTTAAGCAAAGCACCAGTTCCGATTGCAGCAGTTCTGATGCAATGCATGGGGTTAATTCATGCTGGAGGGGGTGATGCGTTGATCTTCTTTACACAGAGGTGACAATCGTTGGTTCTGAAGCAGTAGTTCCGGGGGCAATGCAGTGGTTCCGAATGCAGTGCGCTAGTCGGGTCCCTGCAACAGCAGTAATGCATCAATCCGGATCTCATGAATGCATCAGTTTCAATTGGCGCAACAACGTCCATGCGCAGGTTTGGGCAGATGCAGAACTCGATATTTACTTCCAAGGGCCCTGAACTGGGTTGGCACCACTTGGCAGAGCAGGACCTACAGTATGCAAAGTTCAGATGCTGTTTTGAAGATGGAGGTGAAGTCTTTGATATCCCTGAGACTTCAGCAACTTTGATTCTGGTATGTAGAGATGCTGGTCCAGTCTTTCTAACTCCCAGGCAAGAAGCAGCAGGCAGCAGATCAACACAGCAAAGCTGTTCAGCAAAGTGTCAGTCCCTCCTACAGCACAGCAGTCCTTCCTCCTGGCAGAATGTCCTCAGTTCCAGAAGGGTTCCAATTTGGTGAATTTAGAGGTCCAGCACTTATACCAAGTTGAGCCTTTGAAGTAGGGAGACTTCAAAAAGATGCCTTTAAAGTGCACACGACTCTGCCTTTCCTGCCCTGGCTCCAAACTCTCTACAGTGGGCATGCAACCTTTTGTGTGGGAACAGGACATAATCCTTTCAGGTGTAAAGTTTCAGATTCTCCCTCCCATCCTGATCTGGATGACCCATCAATATGCAGATAAACACTCAATCACATCTACCCTTCCTTTGTGTATGGCTGTCGAAAGAGAATGCTGGAAGAAGGGTGTCACCCACCCCAGATGTGTATTCCATGGACAGGCAGAAGGCACCAAATGGTTCAAGTAAGAAAATGTCTGCTTTCTAAAAGTGGCATATTCTGATTTGCAATTTTAAATCCAACTTCACCAATTGTGTCATTAAATGGTGATTTGAGAGACATCAAATAGGGGGGTCCCATCTCTTCCTAATTAGAAAGTACACCTATAATATGTAATAAGGCAATCCCAATATTATCCTATCAGAGAGCTAGGCCTTGCAGTAGTGAAGAGCGAACTGAAGAGTATTTCACTACCAGTACCTGTAAAATTTAAAAATATATGTCGTACTTTTTAAATACACTGCACCAAGCCCATCCATGGGCAGCCCAGGGCCTACCCTAGGAGTGGCCTAAATGTAATAAAAAGCAAGGTATGGGTCTGACAGGTAGGTTAACTTGTCAGGTCAAGATATCTGTTTAAAACTGCACATACAGGCTCTGCAGTGGCAGTTCTGAGACATGTTTGAAGTGCTACTTAAATGGGTGGCACAATCAGTGCTGCAGGACCACTAGTAGTTTTCAATTTACAGGCTGTAGGCACATGTAGTGCTCTTTACTAGGGACATATAAATAAATTAAATATGCCAGTTATGGTAAGCCAAGGTTACCATGCTTTAAGCAATAAGCACATGCACTTTAGCAGAGGTTAGCACTTGGAATGTGTCCAGAGTCTTAAAGCCAACAAAAACAAATTTAGCAAAACAGGGAGTAAAAATTCAAAAAGGTTGAGTATGACCCTGCAGAAAGGTCTATGGCCAACAATCCTCATTCACTCTATCCTTTCCCATTTCCTATATGTCTGCTGGTCTGTCAGTACAAAAGACACCAATTCTACAACAGTATCAATATATTCCTAAGAGTCTATCTGCTATTTTTATTACCCAACCTTGTAGTGCAGTCTAGGAATTAAAACCTCCACTTTTTGCCCTTGAATTTTGGGGACCAGGGCCATTCATAAGAGGACCAGCAGAAAGCCTTTATGCAAGTACTATGAGATTTCGTGTAGCACTGAACTCCAGAGGATACCTGACAGGTCTTCAGGAGACCTAAATCTCCTGTATGATTCTCAGTCTCTGTCCTACTACCAAATTTTAGAAATATAGCTAGCTACACTACATGTTGTACTGTGGCATAACAGTCACATGACTGTTAGGCTCACATTACCAGCAGACACAGCTCGATACACACAAAATTACTCAATGACATCTAGAAGGAAAGGCTCATAAGAAAACAGTAAAATTACATGAAGACTTTGTCCAGACAACAGACAGCAGTGAAGACCACCACAGACACAAGGGCGCTTACATCTCTACACACGCTCTCATTAACAGAGATTTTGAAACTAACCGCTGGGATGCATTGCACTGACAAAATGCTTAACACACACACACACTGGAAAAGCAGACTGCCCTGTCACTGAGCAGAAGTGGGAGATCCATACTCATAGCCTAATTTAGGAAAATATTTTTACTGTATTTCGGTGTTGCATTCACGTCAAGTCTTCAAATGAAGCTTTATTCTGTTTTAAACAAACCATAAAAGCACATTATTAAATCACATCTATAAAAACAATTGTATGCTTTTTGAAAAACATGGCCCTTTTATAAACCAGTCACATATTTCAAAATCATTTAAAAACTATAGGACCAAACTGGTACTGAAATGACATGCCATACTCCTATATTAAAAATCCAGAGTATGCAGCAGAGCTTAGAAGTGCAATAAATAGTGCCATACGTTAAAAACTCGAAAAGGATAGACTTCATCACCATTAATACAGAACAAAAATCTTAAAATTAACTTAAGGACCCCTCAGCCCTCATTTGGCTTATCAAACTAATAAACTATACTACAGTCACTTTCCCACTATTTTATGCGATTGCACTGTTGAGGCAATAAATCTGTACACAGTGATGGAGATTGCCTCAGTCTGAAGGAACTGCAAATAAAACAGAACTTCTTTGCACTTTTCAATATTGGTATTTCACAAAAGAAATCTTAAAATGGGTAGCCTCGGCTCTTTATAGAGATCGCAAAAGAAAAACAAGTGTAATTGTGATTGGAACTCACAAGGACACGGTAACACATCGTGACTATTGTAAACATTAGAAAGATAGGATACCAAATAATGCACTGTACCAAGCCTAAATCTGACCAAATAGAACCTCTTGTGACGCGGTGCTTTTGTCAGATAGGGTTCCATGCCAGGAGTGGTGCATAATGGAAGATATGCCTCGACTAACTTTTTTTTATTCAAGAGAGAGCCTTTTGGTTTAACAGTTTACACTTTACAATGGCCTTAGTTGACATGTTGATAGTCTGTGGGTTGCCAAAAAGGTATTCTCTTTCAATCGCACGAAGATCATGCTTTACATGCCTAAACCAAGGCAAACATCAATCACTTTTGACTCAGCACAGCCTCTGGCCTAAATCAAACCGACAGCAACAACAAGGTCAGGGCTATCCTTGTGATGTCTTTGAGGTATTAAAGTCCTAATTCCTCACGCACTATTAAAGCTGAAGTGCTTCTAGGAAGAGACAGAAGTCCTTGTAAAAAAAACACTTTTCAGTGACCTGAAGAGGGTTGCAATCATTGAACCCCCACACCCCTGTACCATAAGAAGCATGAGCTTTCTTTTTAAATGGTGATGGCAGCATCAGGTGGTATGGGCCCTAGTTTTGCAGCATATTTGACAAGTTCTGCTATAGCTTTGTCCAGTAGCACTATCCTGACCCCATCAGATGTTTCCATGAACTAGCATTATCGAACTGGACCTCTAAATAAGTGAAGGCGGAAACACACTTAAGAGCTGTGCCAGTGGTGTTAAAGGAAAGATCCTGCTCTGATGCCAAGCACACATCATGGCAAAGGATTTAGCTTTGTTGGTAGAGAGCCCCAAGTCAGACAAGAAAGCCACAAACCTGTCTAGCTTTTTTTGGAGCCCCCACCATGTTCTGGCCATTAGGACACAATCATCGGTGTACATTAACATTGGCAATGGCCTAATCCACATGCGTGGAGGGTCTCCTTCTGCCTCTTCCAGACAATCAACAAGCCAATTGATATAAAACTAAAAAGAAATGGGGCCAGAAGCTAGCCCTGTCTAACACATTTTCTAATTTTAATAGGGGCTCAGCACTCTCCATGAGCCCGAACCTTTCACTTGCTTCCACATCTTCATGTAGTTGCACATGCAGGTGTATGATTCCCGGGTCAGCACTGTTCTTGATTAACATGCTCCACAACCTTCCTTTTATGACATTTTCGAAGGCTGCGCTGAGTTCCATAAATGCCTGAAAAAGACACCCCCCAGCTTTGCCAGTACAACTTTGTTGATTAGAAAATGCAGGTTCAGGCACTGATCAGTTCTTCCGAGTCCCGGCCTAAATTCATACTGGGGAGATGCTAGAATATTATTCTCATTTGCCCAGTTCTCCAGGTGATCCAAGATGATTTGTCCCAATACCTTAGCAGTGGAATCAAAGAGATTGGGCAATAACATTGAGGATCACCCTGTCACACTTTTTGAAGATCAGGACGATTATTGCTTTGGACCAGGATTTTGGGGGCCAATGGAGATCGTACCCTGCATAACACTCACTAGTATTGGGGCCCAGAATTTTAAATTGCTCTTGAAAAGGTCAATTTGGACCCCATCTGGTCCTGGTGCTTTATTACGTGGACACCTATCTAAGGCCAATATAACGTCCTTGTGTGTGATTAGTAGCTGCCCGTTATCCCTAGATCTTATAGGCTCAATGGAAGTGGGATGATCACTCTCAACTAGATTATGGGAATCATAGACAGTGGCAAAATGCTTCACCTGGTTATTGACGCGTCTAACTTAGTAGAGGGGCTATTCATGAAGAAGGGAGCATTCAATGTCACCCAAAACTTGGTTGTATAATTTCTGGTGCAAGTGTCAGTTAGTTTTTCCCAGGCCTTCCTTTGACCTCCTATTACTCGCTTAATCTGTTTCCTTATAGTGGTTTCTAAGTGCATGATCTTTCCCTTATCCCTTGGGGAATCTTTTACAGCATGTAACAGATTGCTATGGGCTAGGGAGCAGGCTGTACTGAACCACTTCTTACTCCTTTGGACTCGTTGCTGCTGGGCTACAGTAAGTAGTTTGGTTGCCTTCTTGCATATCCCCACGAATTCCCCCATTATACCTGTGGGATATGCAAGGCCAATACTCAGGCTTACCTCAAAGTGCTCCCTTTCACTTCTCAGAAGTGCTAAAAATTCCTAACAGTCAACCTTGCTCCATTTACGGTGTATCACCATATTTCTGGAGTATTCATTCAGGGTAGCCATTTTCTCATGAGCCGCTAGGGGAAACTCCAAATTAAAACAAATTTCCAGCAGATTATGATCACTTATCGCAGATTATGATCACTTATCGGGCACTCGATAATAGAGAATTTACATACTTTCTCAACCCATGATTTAGAAAATAAAATAAAGTCAATCATGGAGTCGTTGACTCTGCCCGTGAATTTTGCCTGTTCAAAGAGCTCTGAAGAAGCCAGATCTACGGCCAGAAGGAGGTCATAGGTAATTAGCAATTTATCCCTGATGTCACCACAGGGATTGTGCTCGAAGTGGGAAAGATTACAGGAATCCTCAGTCCCCGCTCCACTTACCCTATCATTTGAGACAGAACAGAGTCTGTGGTTAAAATCTCCACCATATTATTACAAAGTCTGTGTTTAGCCCTGCTACCAGCTTGTCTGTAGCATTCATCAGAGAACTAGTGACAATTACGTTGCTTTTATCAAACTTGTTGTGGTAAAAATGAATCAATACCATTAGTAGGAACCATGCAGCAGACAGACAGACAGATTATTTTTTAAAAAAGGTGAGTCTACATAGACCTTCCCAATCTTAGCCGGAAAGGAAGTGCTCACTAGAGTTAAAATATCACTGCTATCTCATCCTGAGGTTGAAGGCATCACTGGGATGAAGATTGAGTAGAAACCATTTATGTGTACATTAGGACCAGGTTTCTTGGAGACAAATAATCTGACAATTGGATGCCAGTTTGACCCAGCTGTCATTGGCCAATTTACTGCCAGTCCCTGTAATATTCCAAAAGAGTACAATTACTTCATAGTTTGAGTGACTACACTCTGAAATATTTGAGCATGCATTGCCTAAGTCAAAAGTTTGCTGAAACCTTCAAGACCATCCAACATCAAATCACTGCCCTAAGGAGGCCTGACCTCCTCATTTGGCTGACCATTGAGGCTCATGCCTTCACAGGTGCATCTTGTGAAAGGGAATAAATAGCAAGGCTGGCCATTGAAGTTCTACTAATATATTGATTTATTGGTTTGCAGTGTAGGACAGAAGTGTGACATGTCTCAGTTATACCAGGCCTTCCAGAATGTATTCTTGTACTTACTGGCGAGGCATGATTTAGGGATAGTCAGTCAACCCCATCAGGGTCTGCATAGTGGTTGTGTGTTGGAACAGTGTTAAGCCTGGTAGCATCGGGCATTGAGTTAGGCCTAGAAGAAGAAGTCATAAAAATGAGTCTGTAACAATACCCCAGTGGATTCAGACAGATCCCCCAAACTGTGCATGAAAATTCAAATTCAATTCCAGGATCTGGCTCTGGTCTTGGCCAAAAGAAAGATAGCAATGACTTGGAAAGCGGAGACAGGTCCAAGATTTTAGGCATGGACAAGGGAAGTCATCAAATGGGCTAAAGCCGAAGACATGATCAGACATAGAAAAGCACGGAGAGGTCAGGGTCCCATAGAGAGAGCTAAAGCCTGGAGCACACTGACAGATGAATGGGAAAAGAGACTTGAAGAAATGCAACAACCCCGACATCCGTAAGAGTAATTCGATGGATTGGCCCAGCCCCCAGTAGGTTACCATAATACACGCATCTTACTACAGCAGCCCTTCAGGAATGCATCACTCCCACCCATAATCGAACCATACTCCAGACCATTCCAGTGGAGATCAAGCTCTTACAGATACTAGCTACCACACAGCACTTACCGGGCACTCCAACGGAAGTTGGGTAGGGTGGAGAGGGGGGAGGTTTGACCCTCTCAAGGGGAAACTCATAAGCCGATAGCAGCTTGTGGGGCGCAATATTACCCAATGGAAATTTTTCACTCCTTACCATATTAACAGACATAAGGGAAGTAGCACATGAAAATGTCAGTTCACGAGTCCACTGATGAAGAAACCCTGAGCAAGAAGATATAATGCCTACAAGAAATGCTATAATTATCCAATACCACATTTTGTCATTCTACTTGAGAGGGTTGTTCGACATGTTGTAATGTTTGTCTTTTAACCTGTACCAAAACCCAATAAAATGTTTAAAAAAAAAAAAAACTCTTTTGGGACCTTTCCCAGCTCACTGAAACCTATGGACACCTTTAATCGTTTTGGCAAATGCATCACTCCTAATGCACCCAAAGGATGAAGATAACCAATGCACCACTTTATTTTGTAACTGAGATTGAACCTCACATCGGGCTACTCGAAGAGGTGGTACGTTCTTTACAGTGGCCACGCAAGGGGTGCACACGGGGCAGTTGCAAAACTTGATAAGTTGAATCGAGGCAGTCTAAAATGATGGGTGCAGAAGGAGTTGGTAGGTTTGTTGGATTCAGAATAGGCCCATCGGGAATCAACTGTGTCACAGTAGGTAAAGAGGTTCGATTGGTACTACTATCCTCTGTGGGAATAGAACACTGTCTGACAGGACGATTTTCAACTCCTAGAGGGCAGCATTGGTGGAAAACACCTACAGTTGAACCAGACACAGTGGATTTTATTGGAAGAGCTAGATCCATCAAAGTCTCATTGATTTTTTGAAGGGCCATCACCGCAGGGCTGAGGAGTCCTGCAAGTGCCACTTCTAATTGGGGGTTACTACTAGGGGTGATAATTGCATTAATTGACATCCCCTGAGTGCAGGTTTTGGTCCTGCATGATGGATTCACTATCGTGGTCTGTGCATCCGCCATTCTGCCCTGCTTGAGCATGCACAGGAGATGTGTTGGCCGGGATCCCTGCCACTTCGGTTGGGCGCAGATTTCTTTTTTCCCTTTTACTAGGGGAGCACGCCAGAAGCGTCCTTAGTCGAGGAATTCATACCCCAAGTTCATTCCCCGGAGCGGCCCTAATTATATTCAAGTTACCTTGCAATACACACATATTTTTTGCTACAGGACCTGTCTATTTGAGCCCCTTCAGGGAAATCCCTGGGTTGTTTATTAATGGATGTTGCTGGGGGTAAAGTAGGATCGGCCATGTTAGAAGCGCCAGTTATATGTGTTAATGACCTCCTAGTCGCACCAAGTCTTTCTTCAATGCTGACAATTTCTGAGTTAATTGCATTCATGGCGGAATTCGGATAATTTATGATAGATCCCACAGTTCAGCGATCATTAACCGCAGAAGTAATGGTACTTGCCTTGCGCTCATGGGCGTAGGAAGTGTGGGGGACGCGGGGGATATGTCCCCCCCAGATTTTGGAGTGGGGGGGACACGGGGGACAAGGGTGGGGGGGACGAGGGGACAGAAGAATTTTCCCTTCTCTCCTGTATTTCGCAGGGCCATTAGCGCATGAAAGCGCTACCTATAATGGCCCTGCACTTGACCTGTGACCTGGCTCCAGGACACTTGCCCTCCTCCCTTTTGTTGTGCTGCAGCACACAAGGGATTCCTTCTCACCTTGCCACCACAGCCGCCTGCAGTCTGCACTTCTGAGAACAAAGGGAGAAGAGAGGCCCTTTGTTGATTGCTGTCTGCATCCCGTCCCTCCTGAGCCCTACTCTTCACTTCCCTTGAAAATCGAACACTGAAGACAGCAGCAAGACTTCTGAAGATAAGGAGGTTTGGGTAATTAAATAAAGTATTGCCAAGTAACTCCCTTTCTTTTTAAATCCAGTGCTGTGTGGCAGAGTATCTCCCTTTCTAAAAACAGTATTGTTGAGTTACTGTGAGATGTGAGCAGGGCAGGCTTTAGCGCGCTAGTGGCACCCTGTGCGCAAATGTTTGTTAGGGCCCCCCTTTCTGCCGCCTCTCTCTCACTCTCTTCTCTCCTCTGTCTCCAGCTTGCCTGCCCCAGTGATAATTATTGTCCCCTAAGTTGACATCCTGCCCCCCCCCAACATTTCGGTCCCCTGTCTCTCCCTCAGCCTTCCTGGTATTTGTGAAAGCCTGCTCTGAAGGGCAAGGGCTGTCTGTAAATCTCATTTCCTGACAATGGCCTGTGGATGCAAAGCCAGCACCGTGGCAGGTCACAGGCTTTACAGGACTTAACAGGCTGTGGTGGAACAGAGCCTGACACTGCTGGATAGATAGCGGAGAGACCAGCACACAGCATGGGTCCCAGGAAGAACCAGATGGCCTGAGAGATGGACAGGGCTAGGTAAGGCAGCAGGGCCAGCTCTAGGGCGATGCAACTGGTGCTGCTGCACTGGGTGCTGACTTAGGATGGGGGTGCTGTGTTTGCAAGTATATTGTGACTTTAAAAGCACCTGCTGGGTGTTCCTTGCCACCAACAGTTTCAGGCAACAATAAAAATCTCAAGATAATTCCGGTGATTAATGGTGTTCCTGGAGAGAGATTGAAGTTTTTTCTAGTCCGAGTTTTGACTCATCATAACGTACAGGGTTACTATGCCTGTACAAAGAACGTCTACATGCAGATCACAAAGTGTATATAATGTGAATAGGTCAGTGAGTTACTGATTTTGTCCGATGCAGGAAAGTACCCTCTTTTTGGCATGGTTACCCCACTTTTTGCCTGTTGTCATTATGTTTTGACTGTGTTCACTGGGATCATGCTAACCAGGACCCCAGTGCTCTCTCCCATTACATTTGGTTGTTTGGACCACACACACCCCTCATTTGGCGTACTGGTGCCCCTTTTAATTCCCTAGTATATGGTACCCAGGGCATTGGGGGATCAGGGGTGCCCCATGGGCTGCAGCATGCATTATGCCACCCATAGGAGCCCATGTAAACTGTGTCTGCAGGCCTGTCATTGTAGCCTGCGTGAAAAGGTGCTTGCACCCTTTCACTTCAGGCACTGCACCAAGTCACTGTAAGTCACCCCTATGGCAGGCCCTCCTAGCCCCAGAGGGCAGGGTGCAAGTACCTGTGTGTGAGGGCACCTCTGCAGGAGCAGAGGTGCCCCCACAAACTCAGCTCCATTTTCCTGGACCTCGTGAGCGCGGGGAAGCCATTTTACGCGTGTACTGGACATAGGTCACCACCAGCTCCATAATGGCAACTCCGAAACCTGGGTATGTTTGGTAACAAACATGTCAGATTCATACGCCAATCCTATTGTCAGTATTGTTTGTATGATTCCATGCACTTTGGGGGCTCCTTAGATGATCCCCAGCATTGCTCCTATCAGCTTTCTAGGGTTTTCCGGGCAGCCCATGCTGCTGGCACCCCTCAGACAGATTTCTGCCCTCCTTCTGCTGCTTGAGCAGCTCATGCCCAGGAAGGCAGAACAAAGGATTTCCTTTGGAAGAGGGAGGCAACACCCTCTCCCTTTGGAAATAGGTGTTACAAGGCTTGGGAGGGGTAGCCTCGCCAAGGTACCGGTATGCTCTGGATTGCATATTTGGTGCCCTCCTTGCATAAACCAGTCTCTACCAGTTCAGGGACCTCAGCCCCTACTCTGGTGCCAAACTGGACAATGGAAATGGGCGTAACCACTCCCCTGTCCATCACCACCCCAGGGGTGGTGCCTGGAGCTCCTCCAGGTGGCCACTTGATTCTGCCATCTAGAACCCAAGGTGGGCAGAGGCCTCTGTGAGCATCTGAGTGGCCAGGTCAGGCAGGTGACATCACAGCCCCCTCCTAGGTGGTCACCCTGCTAGGTGACCAATCCCCCTTTCTGGGCTATTTAGGATTTCCCTCTTCGGTGGGTCCTCAGATTCAATGTGCAAGATTCCAGCAGGACTCCTCTGCAATGTTTAGTTTGACTTCTGGCCACTGGAACCGCAACTGGACTTCACAGGAACCTACAATCTGCAGCTCCAGCAACGACTTCGCCCTGCAACATTGTTTCTCTGGCTCCTTCCAGCAACTGCAACATTTGCCCGGCTGTGCTTCCTCTGATGGCAGCAAGTCTTCATTCTGCATGAGAAGAAAGAAGGAAAATTCCTTGGAGTGAAGGAGTCACTTAGCTGCATCCGCAGGCACCAACTGCAACAACGACAGGCTGCGTGGATCTCCTCTCCTCTTGAGCTGCGTGGATCCTGAATCAGGGGTGGTAGTCTGGAGTGGTCTCCTTGGTCATCTCTACCAGCTGTCCAACTTTGGAGTTGGTAGGTCCTTGCCTTACCATGCAGGACAGTACCCCCATGCACCGCGTCTCTTGCAGTTACCAAGGCCTGTTGTTATCTCCTCCAAGGGATCTTCAGGCTCCATGTGGCCCCAGCCCCCAGCACTCTTCTCTGTGAAGCACAGCCCTCAACGTGCTTCACCTGCGACGTAGGACCTCTCTCCAGGTGTGCTGCGTGGGCCTCTCTGCAGCTCCTGGGCTCCTTGCCTGTAGGTCTTTTTTGGGGGCTGCCTCTCCTTCTCCAGACTCTCTGCCTTGCTGAGGGTCACCTGGGACTCCCCTCCATGGGTTGAGTCCCCCTGGACCTTGCTGGTCCCCGGCAGCTCCACTTTTGTCCTACTGCGGCATTTGTCTTTGCCAAGGCTTGCTGGTGGGTTTTCCACACCACAGACACTGCAATTCTTCATTCGGCGTGGGACATCGACTGCATCACCTAGGAACTCTTCATCTGCTCCAGTGCTGCATTGCTGACCGTCTTCGTCTCCCCATCCACCAACTCCTGCATCCACAGATGGACGGGTAGTGGCTCCTGTCACAACCTGACACTCCTACGTAAACTGGATTTGGTCCCCTTATTTCCCAGGTCTTCCTCTTCCAGGATCCACCTCTAGTTTTTTGCTGTCTTGCCTGCGTTTTACAATATTCTTCTCTGAAGTCCTTTTGGTGGGTTGGGGAAAAACCAGTAACTTACCTCTTTTCTCATGGTCGCTGGGGGGCATTCTGTTACTTACCTTTGGGGTTTCCCAGTTCCCGCAGCTCTCCTCTACTGATTACACTTCCTTGCATGGGGACCCGGCTTTCGCATTCCACTTTTTAAGTATATGGTCTGGTCCCCTCTAGGCCTTCAGTGTTGCCTATTGCTTTTCACTGTTTTCTATTGCTTTTTATGCCAATTTCTGATTGCTACTGTACATATAACAGTGTGCTACTTACATCCTATTGGAGTATTGCCTATCTAGTTTTTTAGTGTTTGTGGTACTGTAATAAGGAACCTTTAATTTCGTAACACACGTTTCTTTCATGTGTGTAAGTGCTGTGTGACTACAGTGGTATTGCATGATCTTTGCATGTGTCGTAAATAAGTCTTGGCTGCTCATCCACAGCTAGAGACACTGTCTACACTTCACTAATAAGGGGATACCTGGACCTGGTATAAGGTGATAATACCATAGGTACTCACCACACACCAGGCCAGCTTCCTACATCAGAGAGCCCGCTCCTTTTTTGTCACCTGCAATTTATAAATTAAAACTGAATATAGAACAGTGAGCAATGATCAAAGAGCTGCATGCAAACATCAAGGTATAGATTAGAGCGCTATGATTTCCCGCCACTTTTTAAATAACTTAATGTTGCAAAACAAGTTAATTTGAGCGTAAATCAATTCTTAATATTAAAGAGAGTCCCCAACCATGGTGTTATGTTTTTAATTCAGAGTTTGCGCTTCTCTAGATAAAGCACTCAAACTATACCTGCTACCAGTATGGATGACCTATGACACCAACACCTTGTAGTCCTCTGTCCTATGTAACATTTCATATCCACTGATTTACACTTATATGATGATTGTCTCTGCGTAATGTCTGTGTGATATAAAGTGCTTTGCAACCCTAGACTGGTATGAGGGCTGAATGATGGAACAACACATACGTATATCATGCATGCCTTAACATTGAGGTCTCAACAACGACCGCGTCTTTACTACTCATGCCCTTACAACAAATTGCTGTAAAAGAATGTTTGGTAAAGGAACATGCATGGTAAATTCTCCCCGCCCTGCCCCCTTACATCTGATACCATACTCCACCCTGCCCAATCACTTATAACTGCCCCTGCCCTAAACCCTAAACCTCCCGCCGTGAGCCCTAAAAGTAACCCTGCCCTGTCCTTAAAACTACCCAGCCCCCAGTATGAACCCTAAAACCTACCCTGAACTGCCCTAAAAACTACCTTGACGCCTCTGCCCCCCTGAACCCTAAAACCTACTCCGCTCTGTCCTAAAAACTACATGACCCCCACCCTGTTCCCTAAAACCTACCCCACCATGCTAGCCCCATATCTGTGGTAATGGCAGCATGGTCAATGCATTGCACTGCATTGATTGCCTTGTAAGGGATATTTCCCGGTATGAGTGGTGCTATAAAACGAATGAAATGCATCTGAGAGAGATTTGTGATGGATTGTAGTGAGGGAATCCGTGGCGGAGGTGGACACTGGGGGGCACCATCAAACAATGTCGCACAGGGCGCCACCAGCACTAAGGCCGGCCCTGTCAGACAGCACAGCAGTTCACAGGAAGGCGGCAGCACAGAGACTGCCACTTGACAATCAGACAAGGACCTAGCAGCAATCATAGGCCTTACTGACCTTCACAGGCAGGCGGGGGGCCAGAGACTGACACTGCCTGACTAGAAAGAAAGCTCCTAACAGGCAGCACAGTGCATTGCAGGCAGCACAGGAATCGACAGGAAGCACTGCGCCCATCAGGCAGTACATACCTCTTAGGACTTCACACAGGCAAACAGCAGCACAGAGCTTGTTGCTGTCTAATAGGCAGCCAGGGGCCCAGCAGACAGGGAATTGATGGCCGCACAGGACTCGACCGGAGGCGACCGCCTCCTCCCAACGCCCCCCCCCCCCCACGGCAACCCTTCTGGGTGCAAACTTTGTGCAGGCGGCCCACCTCAAGGTTGTCCCTGTCCCCCCCAGAAATTTTGTGTCTCCTACGCCCCTGCTTGCGCTTACCCATTCTGCGCCAGCTACAGGAAATGATCACTTGAAGTAAAGCGACCTTAATAGTGTGCACGGCTGTCGCGATGACTAGCTCCTCGCCTCCTTCTCCACCTCTCTGGCTCTTTGGGGCATGTGGAACAAAACAGTCCTTCCGGGCTCTCGTGTCCTATTGTGTGGGAGTAAAGCTGTCTTAATATTGTACCTGACTGGCGTGATTACTTGACTGGCGTGATTACTAACCACATTCATTGCTACTCAAGGGCATTGAAGAATAAAACCTGGCCAGATAAATTTAAATATGTTGAGTGAGATAAAATGACGTTATGCAAACGTGTCTGCAAGTACATTAAATTAGGCCTTGTCTATGTCGATGAACATTTTTTAGAGTCAACCCACACGTCGTTTCACCATGAAGGTGAACAAAAACCATAAAATGCGAAACTTACGGATTTCAGTCACGTGTAGGGAGGAGCTGTTTATGTCCGCGTGAAATTCAAAGGCACTTGGCCAGAGTGAAATCCCTCAAACTTCGTTGAATCTGGACAGTTTCCTGGACAGTTTCTAGTGGCCCTGTAAATTGGATCATGTTTTTGAAAATTGTTTGCGGAATGGCGTTGTTCCAGTTTACTGTTAAGGTGGTTCACTTTAGCTGCCTGCTCAACTGATAACTCGATTTGCCTGAACACGTGGTCGGTCACCTGAATAAAAATATAATTGTTAGATCTAAGTGCTGCATCAAATTCTTTTTCTTTATAGGACGGGGTTTCCTTCCGTTTTAACACTACAACAGGCCAACCATGGTTCATATATTCTCCCATTTCTTGCTGCCTCATCACTTTAATCCTATTTCTGAATAAGAAAGATTTGCATAAGAAGCCCTGAATATTTAGAGGTACTTTCACTATTACACAGTTTGCGATGAGGTTGCATATTCCCTCCTTCACCACATCTACAGCTTAGGGCCTCTTCCCAGAAATCGGAATGAAAGGCCTATAGGTTATAAAACTAAAAAGTGTTTTATTGTGTTATATTTTCTGCTGTTGAATTAAAAGCTTTATTATTTTCGCCTCCCTTGTAGTGAAATAAGTTTCCAAGAAAATGTTAATGTGGTGTGATTTTTACTTTAATCTCACCCCTTCGTTCCTGTAGAAAACATCAAAATCTTAGAACCTCTGTAAGTGAGAAGTAGTTGGGAACATACCCACTGTTGTTGGGCCTTTTGTAACCCTAACCACGTATTTAAATGCAGAATTTCTTAAATACAACAGAAGTCATTATACAACTCTTTGAATACCCCCATACATCACTTTCATTTTTGTGATACATAGTTAGCAATGCTTCCTTCCTTAAAGTAACTACACTGGTAGAATAACTCCTGGTAGAATAATCATTTCACTTACATTTCCTCCACCGGTTTCACAGAGCCATTATATACATGTGGGGAATTGAGGTGTATCAGAAGGATAAAGGTGGAATATGTCCCCAACCCCCTAGTTTTGCTTGTAAACAACAAAACATAAAATAGTGCAAAAAATAATATATTCTCAGCAAACTATTCCGCAGTCCACCAAGATATTTCCCGCCTTTTTTCAAAACCATCCTGGAAAGCATTCATTTCTTCAAAATCTAGTTTTTCTGTAGAGACGAAAAGCTGTTAACATTATTTACTATCAGCATAGTTTTCATATGGCTGAGCATCTTGCCCTGAGCCATCAGATCTGAGTGTGTGTTTCCTGGCAAGCATTTGGAGCATTGTGTCTAGACCATCAATAGCTTGGTGTCCACTGTGTTTGAAGTAGCAATTGCTGTCACCACCATGTCCTGTGTCCCGGGGATGAGGCAGGCTCAGCCAGTCTAGGAGTTTGTCCTGACAAAAGAGTGTCTCAAAACTAGTCATTCACTTGAGTTCTTTCTAGCGAGGAATAGAAACAAGGCGGTTATGATCTGTCTCCTGAGAGTCACATTTTTGTAGCTCCGGTCAGTATCTGGGCACAGTTTCTTTCCACTCTTTTCTAGTACACATACTTACAAGAATTCTTGATTCCTTGAGATAAACTGACACAAAGCACTACAGGCTAATCATGTGATTTGGGATTTTGGATCTTTTCAAGATTAAACATACAATTCCTCTGTGGACCTCAAATATTATAATGTAAGTTCCTTTTAAGTAGTGTGGTCATGGTCTCCAATGAAAATCTAGTTTTCTGATGTACAGTTCTTCCAGTTCCTTATAATTGTGAGTTTGAGGATTGAAGGTTGAGAAGTATGACAGCTAGACATCTTAATTTTCTTATTTCTGGAGGCTGAAAGGAGAGACATGCTTTATGCTGTGGAAGACAAAAGTCAATATGATGCATATTTTCCCCTGGGCATGGGGACACTGTAGTTTTCTGAGGGGGTGATGTAGATTAGACATCAAAGTAGAGAAAATACTGTTTATTCAGCAAAATAGTCATATACATCAGCATAGTCTTCGCAGGTCTTCAACTGTGGCAACTGACACAAGTAGAAATTTGGTGAAAATATAGAATGTTCACCATACATGTTATGGTGCAGTGGAGGGAAACACCCTTTGAGGAGGGAAGATGGGATTATGTCTCCCACTGGCTTCAACTGAGAGGAATAGAAAGAAAATCATTACCAATTAACGGTTAACACTAGAGAGGTTCAGCTGGAGCCCATTAAGGGAGGATAGTGGACGGGCACTACAATATGAACATAATTAAATCATGCGATGTAATTGGGGGTCAGGTTGAATGTTGTCACTTCTGATACACTTGGCATGTTGATGAATGGACAAACCCTGAGCAAAGCCCGAGATGACTTAAGTTTATTTTATGACATTATGTCATGAAGGATCCAATAGTCCAGTCAGGATGTTTCTATCTAGCAAATTCATTTTTACTTAGCACCAACTATCACCATTAAGCAGTGTAAAGACTACTTGGAGCTCTGCCACTTCAGGCTTAACTTGATGTAGAAAGTTGATTGCTGGGAGAGACAGCCTGTAAGGCCTTTAAAAAGCAATATCAAAAATTAAACAACTCCAAACCTAAATTACAGAGATTGGAGCAGCACGCCCACTAAAGAATTAAACAGATTGACAATAAAGACTTAGCTTTTCAATATAAGTGTGCTTTTTTGAGTTTTGTTCTCTAGTTTTAAACAAGCATTGTCATGGCCAAAAGGTCTCCATTTTGTGCAGGCCAGACTCCATTTTGTTTCCTCATAATCGTCCTTCTACCTTTGACCTAGATACCATTTTTCCTAATCCTTTCAACAACCTGTGAAAGTGTCAAATCATGTAAACAATGACTTTGGAATGCACCTAATTTAACATCTGGGACATGTTCCCCGTTATCTATATTTCAAGGTCGGATAGCCTATATAAAAAATGTAGTCTGAATTGGGGTACTTTTGTTATGCTGGCTTATACTGGTTTGACTTAAGTTTATTATACTGAAGCATAAAGGTTATGTCTGGAATTTAATGGAAATTTCCCTAGTTAGGGTAAAGATTGGTGTCCAGTATTATAAAAACCCATGAAATGGGCAATGACATGGGAGGTATTCTCTCTAGGCTATTGCATATGACCCTGCCAGTGATCCTGACAGAGACTGCCAGCCTATTGTACTGCCACAGCATCCATTCCTGTACTGAGAGCTGCTACAGTGTCAATTCCAAGACAAAAACAGAGGAGCTGAGCCCAGCTGACATGTGTTTTCCTTTTGAGGGAACACACTCTCCTGACCGAAGTCTGGTAATCAGAGCTTTTTTTCTGTAAACAGGAATGCAGTGTGCTAAATCCCAAGAAACTCTAAATGCAAATTAAGATACTCCATGCTCTCATAGTTTAGCGCATAAAACTAGTCCTTAGGGTTTTAGGTTGCCAGTGAAATAGAAATGTTCATATTATTCTCGCTGTTAGTGACATGCATCAGTGTTTTTCTAATCATTTTCTATGGGGTTGTTATTCATGGGCTAAGCAACAGGATGATACTGTTGAAATAAACACTTTTGAGTATAAAGTGTTTTTCTCTTAGTGCAATTCAGGGGGAAGTGAGGGGGAAGTGAACCTGATGGAAGTGAACGGGAATGGAAGTGAACCTGAACCTGAAGCACCAGCAGGGATCCGGGATCAAGGCGTTCTTGTCAGCGTCTTGTGTTTTTACCTTCTCACCATCAGACAGCTCAGCCATCCCCTGCCTGCTCGCTCCCCCGCCCACCTGCCAGCCGTTAGCCAGCCAGTCACCAGCCAGCCAACCAGCTGTTAGCCCCCTGTCAGCCAGGGCTTCACTTGGCAAACTACAGATCATGCATCAAAGTCCCCAGAGTCAAGCGGCTGTAAGGAAGGAAGCAGTGACAGTGAGTACTCGGAGCGGAGCGTGGGGGGCGGGCTCAGAGGCTTTAAGCCTTAAACTTGCCTTGCAAGGCGAGGTGCCAAAGTCTGCAGTCTTTACGAGGTTCAGCCTGCGAGGTGTGACTAGCGAGCAGCAGTTGATGGCTGCTGCTGAGATTGCACCCCAGGGCGTTTCCATGGAAGTGGCCCAGCTAGGACTTGGTGCGGCTTGTGGAATTCGAGGTGAGACCCGCTCGCAGCCACCTCGGACTACTTGAACTTACTTGAACTTGCTGCTTCCTTACTGGGTTTTCGCTGCTTCAGCTCCTGAGGGTTTGCTGCAAAGTTAATTAAATCAAATTATTAAGTGACAATCCTTTTTATACAGCTAAAAACTGTCAGCATAATTAACATAGGTCATATATAGTCAGTTGATAGTAGTACTAACAAGCATTAATCCATCAATCAATTATTAACCATCAAGGAAGTTGACAAAGACTAAAACACAGCAAGTAGATAAAGACAAATAAACCTGCAATTCCGGATTGAAGGTTTGAAAGAAATCAGTATACACTGTATTTATTGTATTTTTGAAGATTGTCACTTGTGAGTGTGACTCGGTGACTCACTACCTGGTATTTGGCATCTGGCAGCATCTGACATATCATGTTGTTGAATATCTAGCAAAACATCCAACAGTGGCTCCAGGCACACAAAGGAGCGTGCATAGGATTGCACATGAGTTTACAGGAGTTTATAGGCCCCGAGTTTGGACTCCAGACTCCTGACCTGCAATTGATTAAACCAGTTAAAAACACATTCTGGCAAGACCAGGGGCTCCCTATGGCCCACCACAAAAAAGAAATCAGCTCTGGCCAGGGGCCGTGAAGCACTAGAAGAACTTGTCAACGTCTTTGTTCCAACAACATCCTCGCAGGACAACGTCTCAAATGTGGAAACACAAGTTAAGGTTAATCCAGCAGTCACAAGGTCTGTCCAGGACGTCCTTTCAGCCACCAAGCACCATTCTAAAATAGACACCAAGTTATTTTTCCCAGTAACAGCCATTTATGCAGGAAATTCAAGTGTTGCAGGTTTGCCATCTCCATTTGTTCCCACTATTTTCAACCAAGTAGCTGCTTTTGGTCTAGCCCAAAGCCATCATACACTCTCAAGGCCAATGGCTCGACACTGAGCCCACATGCAATGTTAGGACCTAGGGTATTAATCCTTTTGGCCATAGACAGCATGCAGCTTGATAGGCTCTGGGAAGATGAGTACGTCCCTCAGGCCCCACAGCAACGGAACCCTGTGA
Source organism: Pleurodeles waltl (assembly GCF_031143425.1). Taxonomy (NCBI): domain Eukaryota; kingdom Metazoa; phylum Chordata; class Amphibia; order Caudata; family Salamandridae; genus Pleurodeles; species Pleurodeles waltl. Next base: position 1,330,128,897 of record NC_090445.1, read on the forward strand.
AGGTCAGGACTTGTTCTTACGCACACTCTCCAGGACACTCTTCTCCACGATTAAGATGCTGTTATGGAACTAACCGCTTATTTTCAACCACCTCATCCACAAGTCTACCAATGTGCACTTTTTGAGAGTGGAGTTGGCATTCATGTGGCTAAGCCCGTTATACCAATAGACACTACTCACTGTTTATCCTCAATTCTGTCACTTACGCAGTAGGAACAGTTGACAAAGCCAACAAGGCCATATTCATCTCATCATTTGACATGCAAATTAAAGCACTGATATTCAACAAGAGTCAGACCTGAAGGGGACTACTTCTGCTCAAGCCAAACAGGCTCAGTGCCCGGCCAACTTCCTTTGCGGAGGCCTGTAACTCATCGCTGTGAAGATGAGCCTCTTCTTGGCAGCCCAGCCTTCCGAGGTATCCCTGAGAGCAGCATCCAGCAGAACCCATCTCCGCTCACTTCATTTGAGTGGGAAGCAATGAAAGCAGCTTACAAAAGAACCGTACCAGCTCTACACCGCCTTCACTTGAAGCACCTTCTACAGCCTCAAGCGAAAATGCCAGTATTGGTGCCCACTCTAATACTGCAACAGAGCCAAACAACTGTTGAAGCTGACAACTCTCAGTCCACAAAGATGGATACTCAAATTAAATTGTTAAACACATTGGCAGTTTTTTCATCAGGGATTGACTCACAAATCACAGACCCTAATTACTTGATAATTAAAGTCCAGAAATCAGATGACACCTGGACACCAATCTCCTTCTGCTTTTGCTCTCTCATTTGGATAAGCTAGCAACTCTTCCAGGAATACTAAGTGGGGGTTTTGAAGTCGTGAGAGGCACCCTGATGCAGCATGCTTCTAGCTTTCTGAAGAGAACTAATGCTGCTATGAGTGGTCAGCCCTTGTCATCTCAAACTGAACATCCCTCTCCTTTGACATCTTTGTAGGAAGCACGTCAGGAGCCCTTCAAACTTTCCAAGCAGGGTCTCAAAGAAGAGCAACAGATAGCGGCAACTAATCAACCAAAAGAGTCTATTGAAGTAGTGTTGCAAGCCTACAACCCTTTAAGTAGCCCCCAGGGTAGCCAGCATTTACTTTCAGACACAGGCCCTAATGACGCAAGAGACATTCCAGTTACAAATGATCTGCAGACTGAACCCATGAAGAAAAACTGACGGAAAGGAGCATGCATAGGATGAAAGTTGCCGGGAGAATATTGATCTTTAGTAGTGAAATAGGCCAGATTATTTCCCCGTATGGTCTCACTTCAGGGCAACAGGGAGACCATTTGGAGGGCAGAGCAATAACACTTTACCTGGTTCTTCCTGGATCCAAGTAAGCACCCTTTTACACAAATTAGGCATGCTGCCTTAGCCAATCCTCACAAACAGCAGAAACAGGTGATAACGGCTCCCCAAGGGGAACCACTCGACGCTGTAAGTCCAGCTATGCAGTCATGCTCAGTCTCTTATTAAATCAGCCCTCTTGGCTGCATGGAGCCCCTTTAATTGTTTCCCCAAAGCCAGAGGCTGTGCTCTTCCAAGTGCCTCCCCCAAAGCCGGTGGCTGCACTCCAGCTATTGCACCACTAATTGTAACAGCAGATTTTGCAAGAAAGATTTGTTTGATTGAAGTGCCCCAAGACCTGTCTTATCAAAGAGCCACCAGTATGAGCCCATTGGTCAATAGCTATCCATCAGCCGTGCCGGCATCTCAAGGGCCTACCGGCTTTCATTCAGGAATCAAAGTCAAGGAGCCTGCAACTTTGGACGTCCCTGAGCTGAAAGTACAGGCACTTCTTTTTGGCAGTTGAAGTACCAGAGCAACTTTAATGTATCCAGAACATAAGTCAAGGGGTGCCTTTGATTTGCTTAACAGGGTCAACATTATTAGGCTGTTAAGTCATATACCTAAGACAGCAAACTTAACCTCTGCTGACATGGTGTCGGCGGAATTTTTACCTTCTTCCTCACCCCAAACAAATTAAACAACTAAAGTGACCTGGACCTCTACCGAAGTAGCAAACGGGTTCTGGGAGTGGCAGGCTTTTTTAGAAACTGGGGCATTTAAGTTTCTCTTGCAACTGAACTGGCTTATCCTTACTTATGTCACGGCTGGACTATGGAGGGACTGAGCCCCTGAAGTTAGTCTCTGGCAGCATCCAAAAGAGTGCACGAAGCAAGTTGCAGTTGTCTTTAACTCCGCAAGGCATCCAACTGTCACCACAATCCCAGAGGCCCTTTCTTATGGTGATGATTGGCACTGGCTTCCTGGAACCTTGCGCTCAGCAGCAAAGCAATTATGAAGAAGCAGGAAGGAGTAGTTAAATAATCTCCTCAATTTTTAAAGGGTGTCCAGCCACTGATCCAACAAACCATCAGCTAATACCACTTTCAGATGTTGAGTCCAAGTTTTTTGCGGGGTGCCTTTTGGAAGAACTAGAAACCTGAGCTGCAGATAATGATTTATTTCCGTTCAATCAAACTGGCTTCTTTAAAGGGGTAGGCACAACTGCTAACCTTTGGGGGTTATCTTGCTTATTTTAGCAAAGTCAGCGTGCCAAATCACCCCATTATCTTTAATTCATAGACTAAAAGGCTGCATTTGATCATATAGACAGAGGGAAATTGTGGGCCAAGCTTGCAAAGTGGAACATCCCGGCCCACTTTCTAAGAGTGATAATTCTTTTCCACATAAACAACTTGGTAAGAGTTAAATTAGGGAACGGCACGCACCTCTCCAGAGAAATACCAACTTATCAGGGCCTGCAACAGGGGTGCATGCTATTTCCTCTTCTTTTTAACCATTTTCTGGCTGATTTACCATTTTGTTCGGACAAGACTAGGGAAAATGGCCCTGACGCATCTGATGTACTCTGATGAGCTCATCCTTTTAAACCGCACTAAAATTGAGCTACGGGGGCTTTTAAGTGCCACGGCTGCATAATCTAGAGAAAATGCTGTAGTCATCAATTTGGGTAAATCCAAAACAATGTCATTCTAGAGAAACTACACAGCGTCGGTACCAGTGACAACTGGTCGACAGCAAAATGGAAGTTGTGTGATAATACAAATATTTAGGTGTTCTAGACTGTGGTGGTTCGTTGAAACCTCATTTAGAGGGACGTCGACAAAAATCTCTTTCTCTTACTTTTGCATTTAAATGTATAAAAAATGCTATAGGCAGTTCGACTTATCTCCCCCTGTTAAAAGTCATCCAAGCCAAATGAGTTCCTACTATAACATATGGTGGTGAAGCCTTGAGAGAAAGAGACAGGGCACAACTAGCCAAAATGATTATCAGGCTTTTTCAGGCAATTTTCTGTCTGCGGAATTATACATTGCTTTGTCAGTTACATCTTGAGTTTGGCCTGGCGAGACAGTCATTAATGAGAAGTAATGCATTTATTAAATTATCTTACAAACTCAAGGTAGCAGGTCTGGCTCCTCTAGGTGGAAACCAATGAGCAGCCCAGCTCTCCCACTCAGCTTTATTTGCAGTCCTCTCTAACAACATTGGCTTTATCAGATCAATGGGATTATTTTAGTTTGTTTCACTGAGTCAAGCAGGTAATTTATGAAAGCGTCAAACTCCACTCATAGCTAATGGATAAAGAGGTTCAGAAGAACCAAGCGTGGCTTGTTTTGTCATCATAAGTTAGACTCGCCCTGCAGCCGTATTTGGGAATAGCGGTTAGACCACGAACTAAAGCAGACTTCCTGAAATATGGAATGGGATGTTTGCCAACATATGTGCTTCTCCCCCCATGGAAACAAAGTTATTTGTCAGGTATTTGCCGTCTCTGTGGATTAGCCCTGTAAAAGCTGACCTACCAGATATGTTTCTGTAATGAGAGACGCTGTTGTGTTCAGTAAAGGGCTTCGATCCTGCCTGTCGCTCACCATTTGTTGGTTTGTGTGGCACTCTTCTTTACAGCCCCTTAATTCGTCAAGGCATGCCTGGCATCACTTCCGTCTTTCTGTGTGGAGCAAGGATCAAGCACTAATTGAGGCTACTTAATTAGTGCCCGTCCGCTGCTCCCCATGTAAACGAGGTACTATTTGTTGTTTTTAATTTCGAGGCTTGTGACTGGCAAATACATGCCCCGCAGGACAAACAAAATTGCAAAGTTGTATTTTTTAAAGCTAACTTCGTTTTATTTTTGCCAAGTCGTCTTTTCTCAGTTTCTTTTCATGCTTTCTTTTGTTTGTTCTCGTGGGTGCTGTTGTCAAAAGATGACAAGTAACTAATTCAAAATATGCGAGACCCATTATATTGCAAATGCTTGTCTTTCTTGCACTCAAAGCCAGAAAGTTTTTTATGGGTTCCTTTGGTTACCTGGGGCACTCCCAGCCCAGACGCTGCTTTAAATTGCAATCCCCGTTGCTAATGTGAGTGGCGGGGTCAGGGCCAGTGGGTCTCGGAGGAGCAGGACGCAATTCCCAATTCCCCTTCTAAACACTCCTTCAGAGGAGTTTAATGAGATCCCCTCCAGCCCCACCCCACCTCTGTAGTGGAGCCTGTTTGCATTCCGTTATAAAGGGAACATAGCGCCTTCTCCGTAGGCCCAAGTGCACAAGATAACCAAAGCATGCGCCAAGCTCTCACATGGACCTGTGAAAAGGTGCAAAACAGCATTTGATTCCCTTCTTGCACTTTCTTTTATTATAAGCGTGCACAAAATAGTAAGTGCTATGTAAATGCAATTAAAATTTGCATTAGCTCATGTTTTTTACACAGGCGGCTAATTCCAACTTTTAGCTGGTGGTAACCGGCAATGTTAAAAAGTGTGCAGGGCTACAATTATTCCAAGTAAGCCTAACCATGAAATAATAAGGCAGTGGAGGACCAAATTATGTGGCTGGTTTGACTAAATTACACGGCAAGAAAAGGCCACATTTTGTCATTGTATTACCTCACTATTTTGTCAGTTATGCACCTGGTAACAGTGTCTCAGAAATGAGTTTATCGTAATTAATACCAATTTAACATCTAATTGCATCGATTAGCAACTGAAAGATGACCAGTCAACCTTTTCAAAAAGCCTTCTGGTGCGCAGTAACCGGAGGTGCCATATTTTTGTAACTTTTGATCTGTTTAAGCTAGAAACCAAAATGTTTTTGTTAAAATCTGCATATTATGCAGCAGATGATGGATTATGTGACAAATGCGGCAAAACCATAATGATGGGAAAATCACTGCAGCTGCAGAATCTGACAATTTCAGTGGCCCTGAGTATAACTCGCACCCTCCCCATTCACAGTGCTGTCATCCATGAAGTCATATCAAGGATTTCACAGAACATTTCATGAGTGATGTAATATGTGAGGTGATAAACCGTGCAAGGCGAGGGCGCAACTTATAGTTACTTGAAATAACTATGTAACTGGTGAATTTCAGTGATTTTTTTAAAGCTTAAAATGCCATTATAACTTTACTTTAACCTTTGTTTTTTCTGTGAACTGTTGACATTAGTTAAACATAATAAGACATTATTACCAGAACTAACTATAATTCCACTTAAACCTTTGTTGTTTATAGTGAATTTCTAGTTTCTTTAATGTAAAGTAGTATGTTATTAACATGTGTGGTAAAGGCATGCACAGTAAAGGCACAAATGCTGACCTACGTGGTAAAGGCATGTGTGATAAAGGATACATGGTAAAGGTATGTGTGATAAAGGATGCGTGGTAAAGGCATGCATAGTAAAAGCATCATTGTAAAGGGTGTTTTCCCCATCAAATATGACATTACAAAAATTTATTTACGTGCTGCATGGCTGCCATGACGCTCAAAGCACAAACAGGCACAACAGTGTCAACTCGATCGGCGGTATTGGAGCACTGGTCACATTGTTCACAGTTACCTAATCAGTAATTTCTTGTGGCACTCGCTTAAAACACTCGAAATTGGTAAATGCTTTATGTCAAATCCTCAAAGTGAAAAGCGTCTCTCCCGGCACAGCAGGAGAGACGATACTACAATATTCATTGCACTCAGGAAAATCATCCCATAATGCTTTGCAGGGCATTTCTTTTACAAAACAGTTTTGCTAATAACTCAGCATGTGGTGGTTCTAGGACAATGGGACCACCTTTAAAACATTGACCACAATGTGCTCTTTCTGTCTAAAGCATTTCTTGGTCCCCACACTATGTTAGTGGGGACTCCAGAATAGTAACCCCTGTCACCATTCATTATCTTTATAAGTTTTCTCATGACTGGAATTTTTATTTTACAACTGAGAGAAGTTATGTTTTATTGACCTTGTTTGTAAAATCATTGCAATAGGTCTGCTAGCCTTGAAAATATGTAATGCACTATGCTTTCTAGGGACTACATATAATGTTATACTGCATTACATTTTCCCATTCTTTTTTCATATGGTTATGCTCTCTAAGGTCTGATTGTATGGTTACATGACCATGTTTCTTTCAGATGTTATTTTTATTGTGGTGTCCTCTAGGGGCTATTCTTGGCATTGCAGTCAACATACAATAATATACACGGCATGAAACCTCATTCCACAATGATGTGCAGGGCATTACTTTTACAAATATTTTTGTTCATAACTAAGCCTGTGGTGGTCCAAGACAGTGAGACCACCTTCAAAATGCTCTTTCTGACTACATGATCTCTGGGTCCCCACACTAGGTTAGTGGGGACCCCAAAATAATAACCCCTCCCAATATTTCTCATAGCTCAAACTTTTGTTTTACAGCTGGGAGAAGTTTTGCTTTAAAATCCTTATTTGTAATATCATTGCAGTAGGCCTGCTAGCCCTAAAAACACTCTCTAGGGGCTAAGTATATGATTACATTGTACTACATTCTCCTGTTTTTTATGGGGTTATACCTTCTAGGAGCTAATAGTATGGTTACACAACCATGTTTCTTATAAATTATATTTTTATTATGGTGCCCTCTAGGGGCTGTTTTGAGCATTACAGTCTAATGCCAAATGTGCATTTCTCATAAAAGTGTATATGATAATTGTATATGTTTTAATTATCTCTCCTTATTACAGTTATGACTATGATTCAGACCAATTTAACATCCTTATTACATGATGACTGTTTAAACACTCTTGATATTTTTGGGTAACCCTTCTAGTTTATTTCTCCTCTGTGGCTGTCTTGTGTCTTTTTTGGGGTAATTGTGTTAGCCAGCAACTCTGAGGGTGAGGTGGTGAAAGTGGCATTCTATTGAAATTAGCATTGGGGGTTTAAATTAGGATGCTAAATGGCAACAATTTCATTTTTTGCTGCAGATAGAGGAAGAAGTCAAATGGAAGTGCTTTAGTTATATGCAGGGCCACTGGAATTATATGGCAGGAAAAGACAAGAATATGAAGCAGGGTGGACCAATTTATGTGGCAAGAAAAGCCCAGTTATGATTTTACAATGCCATTAACCCTAACTCAAGCAAATGTGAGTCCTAGTACATTGCAAATATTTGTTAAGGGATTGTTAATAGCCCATGAAGCATGAACAGGGATGTTGAGCATGGCTGTATGTGGCTACAATAAACCTGGACACTCACGCTCAGGCACTGGTGCTCTGAACTACTTTCAGGCATCCGTGGGTGATGAAGTTAAACCTTGTAGAACTAAGCTAAAGTCTTAGCTATGCAAGATAATGGCTAATCTTTTTCTTGCAACCATATGCCACAAAAATAAAAGGAAGATAGGGAAAGAACACATACCACCATCTAAATGCAATGGTCATATGCTTACAATAAAAGTGTTACATTTATTTTAACAAATAATGATTATAAAAATTTGAATAGAATGGTCCGGGTGCTTCCTAGTAAGCATGTGTATTTAGAACAGGTATAAAACCCTTTTCTAGTTTTCAAGTAGATCGCCTGAAAATGTGATTCTTACTGGTGTAAAGAAAAGGCACTATTGACATGAAATTACTGTAACCCAAAGACATTGGTCCATATTTATACTTTTTTAGTGCCACATTTGCGCTGTTTGTTGACGCAAAAACGGCGCAAACTTACAAAATACAATTGTATTTTGCAAGTTTGCACCGTTTTTGCGTCAAAAAATGTCGCAAATGCGGCGCTAAGAAAGTATAAATATGGGCCATAGTTTACACACCAGAGTTACTAGAATGTGTAAAAAAAAAACATAACAAATAAAAAAATGCAAAAATAAAGTATTGGCCCACTAGCTCTGGAACACATGTGCACTTCTTTTTAAACAGATATGCACACTGCTCAGACAAAATGCCACGTGCACTCAACGTGCAAGATAGACAAATGCTTAAATGAGATGAACCACAGTCCCATTCTGGTTGTGGTTTGAAACAAAATGTGAATGTCAGGAGAATAAACCAGTCCAAGAAAAGAGCTGACCTAGTACCCTTCTATGTATTAATATTTCCATGATTTTTTTAAATGATTTTTGTTTATTATATGAGGCTCGCTAGACAATTACATCTGTCAGTAAGTCAGAACTTAAAAAAGAGCTGCATTGGTTGCTCATCTGCATCAGCTATTGATCCACGTAGGGGTCTAAACTAGCAGAGCTGTTTCATGCTAGATAAATCCTCTGGCATACTGTTGTAAACTGAAGTCAAGCAACACAGATGGTGTGAAAAAACCTAACTAATATGCTCTATTAATTTACTTTTGTGATTGGTGCTTTAGCAGAATATTCCTATGTGAACGAACTGTGCAATAAAAAATCATGTACATTAGCAGACATTGAGGCCCATATTTATACTTTTTGACGCAAAACTGCGCCAACGCAGTTTTGCGTAAAAAAAATTAGCGCCGGCTAACGCCATTCTGAAGCACCATGCGGGCGCCGTATTTATTGAATGACGTTAGCCGGCGTTAGCCGCCGTCGCCGTCTGGTGTGCGTTAAAAAAAACGACGTACACCTGGCAGTGCCGGCGTAGGGGGATATGGAGCTTGGGCGTCAAGAAATGGGGCAAGTCAGGTTGAGGCAATTTTTTCGCCTCAACCCGATTTGCGCCATTTTTTTTCACTCCCAACCCCCATAGAAATGACTCCTGTCTTAGCAAAGACAGGAGTCATGCCCCCTTGCCCAATGGCCATACCCAGGGGACTTCTGTCCCCTGGGCATGGTCATTGGGCATAGTGGCATGTAGGGGGGCACAAATCAGGCCCCCCTATGCCACAAAAAAAAAAAAAAACACTTACCTGAACTTACCTTAATGTCCCTGGGATGGGTCCCTCCAGCCTTGGGTGTCCTCCTGGGGTGGGCATGGGTGACAGGGGGTGTCCCTGGGGGCATGGGGGGGCACCTCTGGGCTCCTTCAGAGCCCACAGGTCCCTTAACGCCTGCCTTTTGCAGGCGCTAAAAAATAGCGCAAAAGCGGCCGTACGTCATTTTTTTTGACCCGCCCACTCCCGGGCGTGATTTTTGCCCGGGAGTTTAAATCCGACGCACATGCCTCGGAGTCGATTTTTTAGACGGGAACGCCTACCTTGCATATAATTAACGCAAAATAGGTGTCCATGCTAAAAAATGACACTAACTCCATGGACTTTGGCGCTAGACGCGTCTAACGCCAAAGTATAAATATGGAGTTAGTTTTGCGTCTAAATTGCGTCAAAACAAATGACACAATTTCGGCGCAAACGGAGTATAAATATGCCCCTCACTGTCATGCATACAAGTCTACACAAAGACTCACTGAAGAATAAACATAGAAAAGGATCAACAAACTTTCCGGTGTGTGCAAATGTTTCTTTCTGGTTCCGGCTTCCCTCAACCCTTTTCCAACTGCAGATGTTCAGAATTCAAGAGCCTCATTTTATCGCATGGAAGCTAAAACATATGTCTGTGAGAATGTCCTCAGAAATGAACATCTGAAGATGGATTTAGCTACCATCATACATACAAGATCTACATGCTCAAACCCCATTTCTAGAATCCACTTCAAATGACGTTTTTCCTAAATGAACATACTGTGGAAAAATCTGTTTTCATGAACAGCATGAAAGAAACATCAATCATTATAATTCACATCCTAAACATCCCCCTGCCATGAAGCACTTTAGCAAACAAATATTGGCTTTATCTCGTTAACACATGCTAGCACCTGGAGTATAAAACTTAGAGCTGACCAGTCAAGCAGAAGTTCCACTTGGAGGCTATAGCTACTGTAACAGGCTGACTAAGAGAATATTTTATGGCTGTCAGCTTCCAACGTCCCTCCCCTCTGCTGCTTTGGCTTCTTTCTGGTGGCCACATGTTTGGCCCCTCAATGGCTGTGTTAACGCGTCCCTTTATGATTATTTATTACACATCAGGACTCGTTTTAGGCCAATGAATCTTTTGACCCAGTTGAGAGACACCTTAGGACGAGATAACTAATCAGTATGTCAATCAATACGTCAATAATGTCATCAATATTTATCACAACAATGCATTTCACTTTAGTCAAAGACATTAATCAACTTAAGACACCACCATGACCTTGCAGTCATGAATAACCACACCAGTTTAGTAGAATTTTACAAGTTTTATTCCCTATTAGCTACAATTCTAAAAGCAGATGCGTTAATCTCAAAACCAAAGAAACACAATAGCATAGTCACAATATGGCAACTCTGATAGGATTTCATTAAGGCAAGAATCACAAACATTAGAACGTAATGCGGCATGAACATAGATCAACTTTAGCAGAGTGTCATTAACGCATAAGTTCAACAAAGCATTGATTCTGTTGTTTTGTCTATTTGCATCAGTTTAGTGAACCCCTGTCCTACCCACTGATTAACATTAGCATGTTGGGCTTCATGCAAAATAATTTAGAACACCAATTTGGAAAACATCTAGCTATGGTCTCTGTCAAAAGTAAGCAGTTGGTACCTAGAAAGGAAAAGCAAACAGACAAATTACAATTTCATTGTCATAGTTACCCTCCAAGGTTTAGGTCAGCACTCAGGTTCAGTCTTCGTCTTCAGGACATCAGTTGATTCGCCATCAGTCAAAACTCAGCTCTGGGGCCAAAAGGGGCACTTCCTTCATACGGAGGTAAAGTGTAAATGGGCAATCTAAGGAAAAGGATGGTTTAAGCAAAACCAAAATAAGTCACCAAACAGAGTGACAAAGTTTTTGGATAAAATCAGCAGCATCTCCCTAACCAATTTCTAAATGGCTCCCTGTGTCATCGGTTTTTATCCCTTTTTCGTAGTACATTCCCCTAAAATTTTATTGGTCATTGGTCATACCCCACTATCTTCACCCAGTTAGAAAACAGATGATGTCATTAATCTTTCACCCAATATTAGTTTACAGGCATTTTATTGGTCCATATAATTGACGTCTTCAGAGGTAGCACGTCCGGTATGATTTCATCCTTCTGTAATTCTTTGCACATCTTTTGGTCAGTAGCTCCATTGTCTTCACCCGTTTAAACGACCTTGTACATTACATTTGTCTACACTGTTGACTAACATTTTCTACGAGCAATATGAATTTTGTGAGAACGGATCTACTATGATTACATTCATCTTCTAGTTTGAAGAAAACAAGAGGTCATGTCCTTTTGCGAGTCAGCACACTGCAACTTAGGAAAAATACATTTAATATGAAAGCCAAGCAGCTAAGCTTCGGCACATGCTAACTCAAGGCCTACAAATTTAGTTAGCATACTTTAATAACATAATCACTAATAATTAGTACAAAACTAAGTCTAATACAAGAATTTATAAACATTAGTCATTTTTATTAGTACACGTATACATTGGCGGCCACTCCCCGTGGTCACATTTCAGGTGCACGTTTAAGCAAAATACATTACTACAGTTTCTATGCTGCATTATTACATGTTAGTTCATAAGCATTTGCATATTAATATAGATTTATATAAGCCACCCTCTCTCAGTTGCTAACTTCAAATTGAGGAAGAGCCTGAAAGCTGTGGAGCGCAGTCCTTTTTAGAGTCGAGCGCGCAAGTGCTCTAGCCTGTTGTAATCTCTCTGTGGGCATATAAAGACGCCCATGTCATACCCATCACTATAGTTGGTTTGTTGGCTTGCCTTTTAAAATTTGCTTGATTTAATTTGTGAAAGGCATGCATACATCATGAATTTTATGGTGTTTAGCCCTGCTCGAGCCCACTGGCCAACTACTGAAAACTTACAGGGGTCCTTGTTTTCCGCATGGTTTCTGGACTACTTTCCCTTTTTATTTCCTATGCAGCACAATTTCGCTGGGCAATAATTGGGCGCTTTGCATGACTACCATTTTAATTCTATTGTTTATCTTAGCTCTCCGCTGTGAATTCAAGGTTTTACACAGTACGAATGTGCTCATTTTTTAAAATTATTTATTTGTAATTTTCCCCTATCCCTATCCCCGCCCGCCCCTCCCCTTGTTTAAAGGTACTAACGTTATGCAGGGAGAGGGGCTTTAGGAGTTTACAATGTTAATAGCTCTACCTCGTTTTTTATTTATAACTGGCTTGTCCGAAGAGTCCTTTGCTGCAACTTTTATCTAGAAGTGGCCTTGTCTGTGGAGGCAGGAAGGGGTTAATGCTGGCCGATGCATTATTTTGTGAAGACGAGGGTTGGTGCACGGTGGCCCGCAGCACAGAGGCTGTGGTTGCTGAGCTACTGATGCAATCTGTGTTATTTACTTGCAGAGGGCCCAGTGTTACCTCTTGTGGTCTGAATGGGACTAGGAAATGGCGTCCTTAGGGCTGGGTGGGAAGCAGTGCTTAATTTGTGCTTGTTGTTTCTGGTGCTAAGCACCAGCACTTATTTTTGAGGGCCGGGGCTTATTCTTCTGCCTCAAGCATTTTCTGTGAGCAAAAGACACATATAGGAAAGACGGAAGAAGGAAAAACGAAAAAGCGTCACAAAGGTAGAAAGTAGAAAGCTGCAGGATGAGCTGAAGGGGCAGGGGGTGACCGTAAATGGATTAAAGATGCCCGAGGGGGCTTCAGGATTACGCTGCCTCAGTATTCACTGCTGGAAGGTTTAACTACAGCAGCCGCGTGTTTAAGAGGAGGGCTTTGAGCACAGGCACCTTTTTATTTACAATTTAAGCACTGGTGAAAAGGCGTCACAGGTGCAGTTGTGTCCTCTGTCTCGTGTTCATTGATGGGGAGGAGGTGAGCTGCTGCTTGTGGTTTTAACTCCACTCCTCGAGTGTGAGAATTATTACGCTGCTTCAGTTTACTGTTTAATGACGTTATCCATGTCAACATCCCACACCCAGGACCATTTAGAAGCAGAAGAAGCTGGTGAGTGTGCCACCGGGCAAGCTCCACCCTGCCTTGTAGCCCAGGGTCAGGGGAGAGGTGAAGCTGGCTGCCACAGCAAGCTGCAGTTTCACTGCTTCCCATCTCAAGGTTATATCCCTCATGCAAACAAAGAACAAGGCTGTGGCAGTCTCCCAGTTTCTTCTGGGACAGAGGGCGTTCTAATCATGCTCATACATTCGGCCATGGATTTATTAATTACTCTTGTTGTTTCATAAATACTAAGTTAAATACTGTTAATGGTAACCCTGTCCGCATAATAATTGGCGCGGGTCGACTTAATGTTTGAAAATAATTATTTGTGGTTTTTTTTGTGTGAATGCTACCCTACCGAATCTACTCAATTTAGGCCAGAGTGCATGAGAAAGTGTGCACAAGCTATCTCTTTGATTTTATTGAAAATTGTCTGTTTGCATTAATGCCTAGCAGCATAATACATAGATCGTATTAATGTTAAATTAGATGCTATTTATATTAGGTCTGTGGCCTTACATAAATCGTATAGACTTCCCCAAATGTTTAACTCTGCTTTTTAATTTTTATTTTCCAAATATTTTCATAAAGTTCTGTTGGTTTAAAAATTGTGTTAAGTGGGGATGCAGAGAGTTTTAAATTGTAGGGCATGGAATAAAAATACAATATTGCACTTTTTAAATGTTTTAATTCTTCATACTTTATTTTATTTTAATTTGCTGCATTTTTGTTTGGTTACACTGTAGACCATTTCTATCACCACTTACCTAATTGCTTATTCTGTTTTCCATATGCACGCTTATAATGTGAAGCACTGTAGCCTCAGGCCGTCAGTTTATGCAAGTGGGGGGAACAGACCGTGACTCGAGTTTCTTGTTGGGCTTTTACTGTGGTGCCGACTAGGGCCCTGCCACTATGGCTGACTGATGCTTGAAGGCTAACCAGAGCTGGCATCTTGGGGCTGTTGGGGGTTGACGCTTTAGAGGCACTTACTGCCTATGGACGAACCAAGATCTAGCTTCTTGCAGAATTTAGTGTAATACTTTTCAGCTGTTTTGCTGTAGTCCATCTTAAAAAGTCTAAGGAAAATGCATGGGGATTTTGCATTTTGAGACACCCTTTTTTCTCAGCCAGCCCCTGCTTGATGGATCATCCCAAAACTTTCCAGGAAGGAACTGAGGGGGATGCATTTTTTTTTGGAAAGTTTTGTAAAGCTTCTTCAAACGGAGTCAACGTTATTAGCAAACCAGCAAACCAAAAACATTGTTTCTATGGAAAAGCAGACCTAACTATAACTACAGATACTCTATTACATATATACATATTACCTACTGGCAGTTATAGTTATAGTTAGGATTAACTCGCTCAGTGATGTAATTTGAGATGTCCTCAGTGAAGTCATCATTGATGTCACTGACCATATCATGAGTGATGTAATATGTGAGGTCACAAACAGTCCATTACTGGGACACAAGTTATAGTTGGCTGAGGTAACTATATCCGCTGAATTTTTGTACTTTGGACATGTGAAATGTGAGTCTAACTATAACATCCCTGTAACCTTTGTTTTTTTTAATTGAATTTCTATGGTTTTTCAAAATTCAGTTTCCTAACCATAACATCCCTGTAACCTTTGGGTTTTTTCAGTGAATTTCGATGTTTTTTTTAATGTAAAGTAATTTTCACTATTATACCTTAATCCAATCACAACCTTTGGCCGTGTGCAGTGCGGGTTGGCTGCAGGACCTGGCCTTGTGGCTAGGCACTGCGGCCAACCCCTATAACCACCCTACCCCACGCTGCCTTCAGCCATGCGCAGAGGGGGTTGGGCCGCAGGACCTTGTCTGCGGCCAGGCCCTTCAGCCACACCCTGCAGCCAACCCCTATACCCATCCACATTGCGCACAGCCTTCGGCAGTGTGCAGCGGGGGTTGGCAGCAGCCAGGGGCCAACCCCCTCGAACCACCCAACTCCTTGCTGAGCACAGCCTTTGGGCAAGTACAATAGTAACTGCCAACAGGTCTGCATGCCCCCCTCTCCTGAATGATTTTGGTTCCAGGGACAACATCCCTCGGGGACCAGCCTACTTATTAAAACATTTTTGGTCGGAGGGGTGGCCGCATGGCTCCCTCTCCAGGCCCATCTCAGACCCAGGGACCCCATCCCCCGGGGCCTGGCTTAAGTAATACATTTTTTGTAGGGAGGGGCAGCATGACGCACCTTCCCAGGGCCAATCTCTGCCCCTAGGATCCCATCCCCCCAGGGCCCAGCCTAACTATAAATTTTTTGGTGGGGAGGGGGGGCCACATAGCCCCCTCCGCAGGGCTGATCTCAACCCCTGGTACCCCATCCCCCAGGGCCGGGCCTAATTATTAATTATTTTTTTGGAGAGGGTGCCGTGTGGCCCCCTGCTCAAAGCCGATCTTGGCCCGGGGAACCCATCCCCCGGGGCTCAAGCTAACTGTTAAATTTATTTGGGGAGGGAGTCCGCATGGCCTCCCTCCCCAGGTCCAATCTTGGCCAGGTGCCCCCCCCCCATGTTTCTTAAGTTAAAACCACGGGGAATGGCGATCCCCGGGGCTGTGAGGGGGCAAGATGGCCCCCCAGGATTCTTCACTTAAAAGACCTGATTTGGTCGCCAGGGCTGGAGGAGTCTACGTGCCCCCACGCATTATTTTGATTAAGTGCCCTGGGGAGGTGGTGGCCTCCAGGGCTGTTGGGGGGCTGGCCACTCGCCCCACATTCTTTACATTAAGTGCCCTTGGGAGGTGGCAGCCCCTTGGGGCTGGGTAGGGCTGTGCAGCCCCCAGGCATTATTTTGAATCAGTGCCCCAGGGAGGTGGCGGTCCCTGGGGCTGTAGGGGGGCCTCCTGGCCCCCGCATCATTGTGATTAAGTGACCCAGGAAAGTGGTGGTCGTCTCTAGTGCTGCAGTTGGGGTGGGCGGCCCCCCTGCATTCTTTATATGAAGTGCCCCCGGGAGGTGGTAGTCCCCAGGCTGTGGGGGGAGGTCAGGTGGCACCGCCCGCATAGAAAATGTAAATGCTCCCTGGACCTGGCACACTCAGGGGCATGTAAAAAACAAGTGCAGTAGCCCATGCTTGTTTGTTTTTTTATGGGATTCGGCTGAAGCCGAGTTCCAAGATGATGGCCAACACTTCCTGGTTTAAAGTGTTGGCAACCAATCAGAGCTGTGCATTTCCCTGCACAAGCTTGTCATGCTAGCTTTCTGCCAAATTTGGTACAATTTCGTCCAGTAGTTCGGGCTGTAGTTGTGTAATTGTGTAGTTGTGTTCAAAGGTCCAATTTGAATCAACATCGGAAACACACATTCCCCTTTTTCTTGGCCCCCCACTTGAAGGATCACCCTGAAACGTCCAGTGTGCATCAAGAGTCATAGGGGCACTTACAAAAAAGTTTTGTGAAGATTCATCAAACGGTGCCAAAGATATAGGTAAGTCAAAAAACGCTTTTTTCCATGGCAACATGGCCCTAACTATGACTACCTAGTGTTGACCACCACTAAGTAATATATCTAAATATAATATCTAGTGACGGTCTCCACTGGGTAGTTATAGTTAGGATTGTGTTTCCATAGGAAATGCATTTTTTGTGTTGCTAATAACTTTGGTGCTGTTTGACAAATCTCCATGAAACTTTCCAGAAAAGTGCTCTGTTTGCCCAGTGTGTGCATGGAATGTTTTGGGGTGATCCTTCAAGTGTTGGCTGAGACAAAGGGGGTCCCAAAATGCATTTTCTCTATTCATTTTTCCATAGGAACTTTAGACACAGCTACATCCTAAACCGCTGAACTGATTTGACACCAAATTTGGTAGAAAGCTAGATCAAGGTCGAGAATGAGTGCTTTTTGTGTGCTTTTTGTGTTTTTTGTTAATCTGATTAGTAGTTTTTGAGCAGTTAATGCTTAAAAACTTTGTATATCTTGGGATGCGGAGATACTGAGGATCCTGACAGATCCCAAACTTAGATCTGATTGGCTGCCACTACCTCAACCACAAAGTGGTGGCAGTTATCTTGGGACATGGGACTCGGTCCTAAGTCCTAAAAATAATGCCAAAAAAGACACAAGGGGATGGGGTAGGATTACACTGACCCCTAGGCCTGGTGGGGGCTCCCAGAAAGACCCCTCCTGGAATCAAAGTTTGTTTTCTTAAATTGTGCTGCAAATGTATGGAGGTTCTGTGAATCCATGACAAAAAAAAAAAAGTGTGGTTTCCTGTGCATGTTTGTTTTAAAGCCCCCCTGCATGGGCCAGACCCTGTAGGGGGAAACATTTATATTTTGGGGGAGAGGGTGTGCATGCCCCCCCTCTGCAGGCAGATTTCAGCCCCGGATACCTCATCCCTACGGACCCATCCATGAAGTAAAGGGGGAGGGGACACTAAGGCCCCCTCCGGAGGCCATTTTCTGGCCCAAGGACTCCATCCCCTGGGGCCCAGCCATGTAGTGAAAGGGGATTGGGGCACAAAGCCCTTCTCCCTACGCCATTTTGAACACCCTGGACCCCATTCCCTGGGGCCAGGCCGTGTAGTGAAGTGGGGCATGTGGCTACCCCTGCCTGGGTCATATTGGGCCCCAGGACCCCATCCCCCGGGGCCAGACTATTTATGCAAAGGCCTCACTGCCACCTTCTCCTAAAAAATACTTGGCCGTGCGAGATGGAGTCCCCAGGGCATAAAACGGCTTGGGGAGGAGGGCTGCATGGACCCCCCCCCACACATTTTAGATATATGTATGGCCTTGGGGTCCCCAGGGCTTAAAGAGGCTCAGGGAGGCCCTCCTCCACTTTATTTTTAGAAATTGCCTTGGGGAATGGGGTTCCCAGGGCCTAACCAGGCTTGGGGAGGGGGATTGTGTGCCACCTCCCCTTTATTTAAATAGTGGACACTGGAAATGAGATCCCTGGGGACGCTAATTGTTCGGAAGAGGGGATGTGTGGCCCCGTCACCTTTATTTTTAAAAATGGCCATGGTGGATGGGGCCTAGGGCCTAACTGGGCTTGGGTGGAGAGGTCAGGTGTCCCACTCATCTTTAATTAAAAAACAAATGGCACCTGGGCCCCCTGGGCCAGGTTTTATGGCCAACCCCCCATGGCTGTTCGCAACATGGGGTTTGCTTTATGTGAGGTGTTGGCTGCTCCAGCCAGGCACTGCAGCCAACTCCCCCCCCCCCCACCCTGTGCACAGCTAAAGTCTGTGCACAGTGGTGGGTTGCATTTTACGTATGGCAGTTAATTATTACTTTATGTTAAGACAACCATTGAAATTGACTGAATGAAACAGATGTTAAAGTAACATAATAGTTAGGTGTGATAAAAAGATCTATTTTGCTAAAAAGAAAACCTTGGAAATTAGCTGAAAAAAACGAAAGTTAAATTAATGTAATAGACAGGTGAATATGTCAGTGATAATCTATTGAACTAATAAAAATACAGAAATTGACTAGTTATAGTTAGCAGTGCATAGTGAGCAGTGCTAATTATAATTTGCTTCCCCGCCATGTACTGCTTATGACCTCATATATTGCATCACTCATGACATGTTCTATGACATCTTTAATGACATCACTCATGACATCTCAAATGACAATGTTGATGACATCATTAATGACATAACTGATGATATCATCCAACTAGTGTGTTAGCTTAATTTATAGTTTACATAGTGGCACATAACTGTCAGTTAGTACTTCTTTATCTAATTTTGTAGAACCTTTGTCCAGCTAATGGGTGTTTACAAAACACATGTGCTCCTAATACATCATAGAATACGTTATAAATGTTTGCAAGTGATAGTGGCCAATTTGAGTTCAGCAAGTTTCACCCAAGTTTTTAGACTCTGTAAAAAAAAGTTTGCTAAATTGCAAATATTCTACATACAACATAGTAAGGACTTCACTTAGAAGAAATTGGTGCAGCGTGATCGATGTGCTAGTCTTCTTGCTCTGCCCTGTGATTCCCTAACAACTCCACAGGATTGCTGTATTTATAGTACAGTGCTCCATGGCACAAAGGGGATCATTCCGACCCCGGCGGGCGGAGACCGCCAGAAGACCGCACCGCGGTCAAATGACGCGGCGGTCATTCTGACTTTCCCGCTGGGCGGGCGGGCGACTGCCAAAAGGCCGCCCGCCCGCCCAGCGGGAAAGCCCCAGCAACGATGAAGCCGGCTCCGAATGGAGCCGGCGGAGTTGCTGGTGTGCGACGGGTGCAGTGGCACCCGTCGCGATTTTCAGTGTCTGCTTTGCAGACCCTGAAAATCTGAATGGGGCCCTGTTAGGGGGCCCCTGCAGTGCCCATGCCAGTGGCATGGGCACTGCAGGGGCCCCCAGGGGCCCCACGACACCCGTTCCCGCCAGCCTCTTCCTGGTGGTGTAAACTGCCAGGAACAGGCTGGCGGGAAGGGGGTCGGAATCCCCATGGCGGCGCTGCTTGCAGCGCCGCCGTGGAGGATTCCCTGGGGCAGGGGAAAACCGGCGGGAAACCGCTGGTTCCCCTTTTCTGACCGCTGCTTTACCGCCGCGGTCAGAATTCCCCCAGAAGCACCGCCAGCCTGTTGGCGGTGCTTCCTCCGTCCCCGGCCGCCAGGGTCGGAATGACCCCCAAAGTGTCCTCAGCTGTGTCAGAAATTCTACGCAGTTTTGGCGCTAAACTGTAAATTGCTGGACTAGTGTCATTGCTGCTAGTGTCAGTGCTGGTGTCACTGCTAACTATAACTGGTGAATTTCTGTGTTTTTTTAGTTCAAAATGTTAATATTATCAATGACATATTCACTGCATATCTATAATATTATAACATTTAACGTTTGTTTTTTACTGTGACTATATATAAATATATATATATATACATGTATATATATATATATACATATATATATATATATATAAATATATATATGGATATATAAATATATGTTTCTATATATATATATATATATATATATATATATAAAACCTACTGCGTTATTTGACTTGGCTATATCTTTGGCGTTGCTTGACGAATCTTCACAAAATTCTCCACCAAAAAGTGTGCCTAAGGGTCTTGTTGTGCGTAGAAGGTTTCGGAGTGATCCATCAAGCGGGGGCCGAGAAAAGGAGGGGTCAAAAAGTGCATTTCTTATGTTAATTCCATAGCCTCTTAAGACACACCTGCAGCCAGAGCCGCTGTACGGGATTACACCAAATTTGGCAAAAATGTAGACTTTGGTTCGCTGATCACCCTTTTTTATTTGGTGTAAGTCAGTTCAGTAGTTCAAGAGAAACTGAAGAAAAACCAAATTTGTTTACCTAGGGTTGCGACGACTTCGTGAATACTGACGATCTTGTGCAGAGATCTGATTGGCTGCCAACAGTTCAACCATTAATTGTTGCAGCGTTTGGAAAAAAAGGGGGTAGGGTACATTTTCATTTGCCCTAACACCCTAGCCTTCGTGCAGAGGTACCCCTGGCTCCCCGCCTTGGCAAAAAAGTGTGTTTTAAAAATAATTCACATCGAAATTTGCAAAGCACGATCATCCATGCTTATTTTTAATTTTACCCCAGGTGGGCCAGGTTCCAGGGGCATACTTTTTAAAATATTATTATGGAGTGGGGCACCCCTCTTATGACTTAATAATGCTCAGGGGACCACCACCTCCCAGGCGTGAAATGCACAACATATGCAGTGGTCTGCGTGGCCTGGTGCGTCCCGGGGACCACCACCTCCCTGGGCTATGTATATAAAGTAGGTGGGAGGTATGTAGACTTCTGCACCCTGGTGACCACTGCCTCTCCAGGGCAACATCCTAAAACAAGTATAAGCAGGAGTCATGTGACCCCCTATCTTGCCCCAGGGACCCATCACCTACCTAGGGCTATGGAATGATTTAGACAGGGGGTCCTTCGCGGACCTCAGGCCCCAGGTATCACCACCTCCCAAGAGCAAAATTGAAAACATGGCCCTGAGGATGACCACCCCCCATTGCCAGCTCCTGCTACCTCCCAAGGTCCCCACTTTTGGGAGGTAGCTGTTTGTACTTTCTTGACAGCTTCACCCAAGCAAAGGCAACCTCTCCAATTTCAGCAAACACTCCACTTTCAGCAAGCAGGAGCTTTAAAAATGCTGAAAACAGAGGTTTCATTTCTTTCTCTGCTCACTAAGAGGCGGACAGGGAAAGAGATGAAAACATTATTCCTACCCTCTGGGAGCTACTATTTGCAGCAGCTTCCTGTGTGAGGAGCAATGCCGGCTCCCATGGGTGGTGGGAGCCGGCAGAGACTGCAGGGGTCTTCAGACTCCCCCCACAGTATCCATAAGCACTTAAATTCATAAAGTACAAATTGTCCAAGTGTATTTGCTCTGCAGTTCCATCCTGTATAGATATCTGATGAAGACACTCAAGGAACAATCACATTGGCAAAGTTACAGACACACAAGGTCACTGAAGACATTTCATCAGCATCCATTACGCAGCTGTAATGTAGGAGATGCACTGTACATTTACCCAACAAGGAAGCACTTATTAATTAGCCAGTAGAAAGTATTCCAGTTGGGTAGACACTTTGCAGAAAACAGTGGCTCTTCTTGGATAAATATGCATGGCAGGATTCATTCTGGCACAATGCTCATTTCACTTAAATTAAACCTCAATGGGAAGCAATTACAGATATAAACAAAGAAAGTTTTCAAGTTGAAGCTCCACTTCTGTGAAGTACTAGTCATCCACATTTCTAGTATATGAAAAAGACAAAGCAAAGCAAGTGCTTTTTCCCTGCATTCTCACCTTGAAATATTATCTGTAAACCTTGATGGAGGTGTTTGCATCCTTTCTTATGTTGAGGGCAATATCTCATGCAGTGATTGAGACGAGTGGAATCTTTCTTGTTAACTGCTGCTGAGAGCCAACCTCCGCTGCACATGGCTGATGGCCTTGTGCAACGCAGGGTTGGGTGTTTGTAGAGGTTTGGCTGTAGGGCCTGGCCAAAGGCCAGTCCCTGTTGCCAACATCCGCACTGCACAGGCAAAGGCCATGTGTGGTGCGGGGTTGAGTGGCTATGTGTGGTTATATTTGTTCAAAACTTTAATGTTGTCACTGACATATTCACCTAACTATAACGTCACTTAACCTTTGTTTTTTTCAGTGAATTTCTAAGGTTTTTTTTTGTCAAAAACAAATCATTTTACCACACCTAACCATAAAGTTATTTTACGTTTTTTTTTTTACATTCGCCAGTAGGTATTTATAGTTGGGACCTAGTTTCCATAGTAAAAGCATTTTTGGTTTGCAAATAACTTGGGTGCTGTCTAATGTATCTTCTTTGCCTTGTTCTCCATTGAGAGGTTCAGTGAGATTCATCAAGTGGGGGCTGAGAAAAAGGGGAGTCATAAAACATGTTTCCCCAATGCAATTTCCCTAGGGATTTTAGACATGACTACAGCCTGAGCCGCTGAACGGAATTCCACCAAATCTGAGAGAAAGCTACAACTTAGGGGCATATTTATACCCCATTTGCGTCGAATTTGCGTCATTTTGTTTATCAATATTCGATGCAAAAAGAACTCCATATTTATATTTTGACGTTAGACCCGTCTAACATCAAAATATTGGAGTTTGCACCATGTTTTAGCTGCGTGAACCTATCTTGCGTCAATGAGATGCAAGGTAGGCATTCCTATCTAAAAAATTGTGCTAACCCCATAGCCCCATATTTATCTTCCCATACTAAAATGATGCATGGGTGGGAGGAGGGGCTAAATAATGGTGCAAAGTTTGTTTTGCACCATTATTTAACGCCTGGGTCAGACCAGGCGTTAAGGGACCTGTTGACCCATTTCCATGGTTAAACACCATGGAATGGGTCCACAGGCGCCCTTCTTAAGCCCCAGTAACACCCCCACCCACACCAGAGGGACTCCGGAGGATGGGGGACCCCATCCCAGGTAAGAAGTATAAGTATAGGTAAGTAATTTTTTGAAAATTAAAGTGCCATCAGGGGCCCAACTTGGGGAATGCTGCATGGCACAGGGTGCAGTGGCCATGCCCAGGGGAAACTGGTCTCCTGTGCTGGCCATTGGAATGGTGGGCATGACTCCAGTCTTTTCTAAGACAGGAGTCATGTGGTATGGATGGTTTTGCATCAGAAAATAACGTTAGGCTGGTTAGAGTCTTCTTTTTTTACTCTAACCAGCCTAAGGTCATTTTTGGTGCAAAACCCTTTTCTCCCATGCCACCAGCCCCACCCGGCTAATGTAATTTTTTTTTTACATTAGCCCACCCTTTGCACTGGCTTGCACCATTCCATACATATGGCGCCCGGCTGGGCCTCAGGAATGGCGCAAGCCGGTGCTACATTTTTTTGTGCGTTAGTGCAGTTTTGCACCAAAAAGTATAAATATTCCCCTTAGTCCATTGTCTTTTGGTGTAAACCCTTCAGCAGTTTCAGAGTTTTTGGGATCCGCGGGTCCCAGGGAAAAGCAAGACTCTGATTTGCCAGCTCCAAACTGACAGGAAAGTTGAGGCCACCGTTTTCTTTTATGCTACAAAGGTGAAATCGCACAGTTATCCTGATCCCATAGGACATGTGGAGGGGTCCCTGAGGAAACCCTCATGGGCAAAAAAAATTACACTTTTTTCCAGCCGAATTGCGGATCCGCAGATCCACTGCTGGGCTCAGCATGACCCCCAGTGTAAATCTGCGATGGATCTGCAGATCCAAAGCAGACTTTAAAAAAATACACCTATTCACACATGAAACCCTTGTTGCGCACTGCCAAAGGGAGAAAAACAAAGCTACGTTATAGCTAGGTTGACATTTTATCCATACAAAACCATAGATATTCAGCAGGTATAGTTATACTGATCTGAAGAAGCTATAACTCATGCTGCTAAGTAACTGTCGGCCATGAGTTATAGTTTCTCGACATAGTTTCACTATGAGTCTAAGTATAACTACTGAATTTCAATGGTTTTGTGTGAATATATATATATATATATATATACACACACACATATACTCATAACACATTTTCTGCAGTTCCATGGACTTATGTGTTTTTCATTTAGTAAGGCTTCTGTTGGTAATCAAAAAACATTCACTTTTAAATATCAGGGCATGGTTCAAGAAAGAACATAACTCAAGAATGTGCCAGAGCTGCATAGCAGGTAAAGTCTTCTGCCAAGAGTGAAGTTTGTTTACAAATGCCATCAGTGAGCAAGACATAAAACACAAATTCCCAGTCTTTACAAAATCTACGTGTGCCATTTACTGTTGGAGATATTAGGTAATCTTTGAATTACATCTCTCAGTCTGTTTGAATGTTAATTCACAATAGCTGAGACATCAAAAACTGAGGATCTCATTCATATGAGAACCTTAAAAATCTGTAAACTCTAGTCCATTTTAGGGTCCTCTCGTTCAGCTTTATCCAGTAGTTGAACACTTCTCATTTCAATCCAATAATTGGAAATGAGTGTGCATGCCAGTAAAAATGCCATGCTTAATTAAGTGTAAATTAAAGTTTGACAAGAGCACTCCAACACTCAAAAATGTCCACTTTTGTGCAGACTTGCCAACTCACACAATGGCACTCTGTGTCACACGATATTGTCTCTCTTCACACGTTCACCAAGTGAGGAACCCATATCACACAATGGCAGGGAAGATGAGCTTAAACCATTGTAAACAGTGGATTTTCAGTCCGTTTTTAGAGGCTTTGAACTGCTGATATCCATTCAGGGGTGTTAAAACAACCATGGGCATTGAAACCAGCCCCAGCAAGCTTTTTTTTTTTCGAGGAGGGGGTGTGGAAGGGGGAGGGGGAAAAGTGCCTCTTAGGTACTTCTTGGCACGAGCTCCCACCCCGTCAAAGCCCCATTGTCTCCTCACTCTGTGAATTTTTTGTTTTAGTTGGCAGATCTGCTTTTGCTATGCCAACCTGCAATACCTAGACGGCCTGCTTCATTACCTATAAAGGAGCCCATGAAGACAGACTACAATAGCTGGTTAATTAAATTAAAACCCTGGAGGCTACAGGTGACCCACAGCAGCAACATATATGCAAACAATGGTGTAGGAAGTTCAAGAAGTAGACTAGGCATCAGGCCTTTTCCTTCTATAGTCTGAGAGTATGCCCTACAGTACTGTTGGAAATCCACCAAGCTCCCACCTTCCTCCACTTGCAAAAATAAGTTAGGCCCCTATTCTTCAAGCAACTCCATGTTTACACCTATTCTCCTGGTAGCAGGTCACCTAAAAACACCCTTAGATGTCATAATAATATTCTTTGTCCCTTCCCCCATTCTTGTCCACCTTTACTGCATCTCTCCCACCCTCGATTGCCTTCCTCCCCCTCTAACACTCATTAATGTGCCACTCTTCCTCCCTTGCCATCGCTCCACATTCCCTATCCCACTGCACTGCTTAGTCTTCTCTCTTTTTTTTTTATCTCCTGACTGATGCATAGAGCTTTGTAACTTGGTGCACTGTACATAAATACACCAAACAAACACACATATAGTGGAAAAAAATATCCTCTGCTCTTCAGTCTCAGAGTTTCCTAAACGGGTTTTAATATAAGGACATTATGACATGACAGAATGTGTTTCTTTACTCAAACAACTTAGTAGTAGGGCTGGGTGAAATGTCAATTATGCCTGCAGAAATCACAGAACTTCTATCATGCTTTCCATGTGACATAATTGGCGGGCAAGCGCATAAAATCCTATTATAGGCGCATTCAGGGAAAATTTGAATAGACACAACTCAAGTGGCTCTTGTTTGCAGCACATGCTTTTTTTGCATGTCCAAAATCAATGCAAGATTACAATTCTCACTATATTGTAGCAGAAAAGACCAGAATTGCATTTGATGTAATTTTTCAGAGTTTTCCGAAAATGTCATTTAATTATGCTGAAGAAAATTATGTGAATTTTGTAATCCCCTACCTGGAAGTCAGTCCTCAAACTGCAAACACATTGGGGCATATTACAAGCCCCGAGCGCCACAGGAACATCACTTTTTGTGACGATCCGTTGCGCTGTGCACTGCAAGGTGGTGGTAAGTCACTTTTTGTGGCTTAACACCACCTTGTAAATAAGGCCCCTTCACACGCAGTACTTTGCATGGAAGGGGCATTGTTAGAAATGGGGTCTTTGGTTGGCAGTCAGGTTACCCCCTGTCCAAGCAAGGACCCTCACTCTAGTCAGGGTAAAGGAGAATCACCCTCAGTTAACCCCCACTCACCCCCTTGGTAGCTTGTCACGAGCAGGGAGGCTTAACCTCAGAAGCAAGGAGTAAAGTATTTGTCCCAACACACACAGTAAATCAGTGAAAACACTACAAAATGACACAACACAGGTTTAGAAAAATAGGGAATATTTATCTAAACAAAACAAGACCAAAACGACAAAAATCCAACATACACAAGTCAAGTTATGAGTTTGAAAAGCAAAAGAGTCTTAAATCCTTTCGAAAACAGTGAGAACGTTGTTAGTGTACAAAAGTACCTGGGTAGCATAAAAAAAGCCGCACAGGCGAGCGTGCGTCGAAAAAGGCCAGCGATGCGTCTATTTCTCACTTGCAAGCGAGAGTGTGTGTCGATCCTTCTCAGGTCGGGTTGTTGTGCATCGCTTCTTCTCTCCCACAAGAGAGCGATGCGTCGATCGGGACGGGCACCTCGGGTCCGGGTAGGCTTTGCATTGATTTTTCGAGCCCAGTGATGTTGCGTCAAAATTTGGTTGCACGGTGTCAAGAAACCGCGCTGCATGGGGGCTTGCGTCATTAACAGCAGCCTCTGCGGGTGTTGTGTCGTTTCTCCAGCCACGTTGCATCGATCTCCCAGCTGCGAAGTAGGTGGAGAGTCGATTTTAGCTGGAAGGCCAGTGGCGCAGCATTTTTCAGCCGCAAAGCAGGTGGTGCGTCAAAAGTTTCTCCACACGACGGTCTTTGCATGGATTTCTGTCCTTTTTCACCAGCTGCACCTTTCAAGGGCCCAGAGTCAGATTAGGGCACCACCTGGCAGGCAGGACTCTCAGCAAGAAGCTCAAGAGCTGGCAGAGAGAAGTCTTTGTTGTCCCTGAGACTTCTACAACAGGAGGCAAGCTCAATTCAAGCCCTCCGGAAGTCACACAAAAGACAGCCTTTGTCCTCTCTCAGACAGAAGCAGCTACTGCAGGCCAACCTAGCAAAGCATAGTCCCAGGCAAAAGGGCAGTACTCCTCCAGCTTCTTTGGCTCTTCTCCTTGGCAGAGGTTCCTCTTGGTTCCTGAAGTAATCTGATTTTCTGGGGGGTTGGATGCTCTTCTTATGCTCCTTTCTGCCTTTGAAGTAGACCTACTTCAAAGGAAAGTCTCTGTTGTTTTCAAGATCCTGCCTTGCCCAGGCCAGGCCTCAGACACACCCCAGGGGTTGGAGACTGCATTGTGTGAGGGCAGGCACAGCCCTTTCAGGTTATGCAGGCTACACTTCAGCTCCCTTTGTGTCACTGTTTAGAGGAGAGGTGCAAACAACCCAACTGTCAAACTGACCCAGACATGGAATCCACAAACAAGCAGAGCCACAGAATGGTTTAAGCAGAAAATGCCTATTTTCTAACAGTAGCATTTTCAAACTCACACTCTAAAAACCAAGTTCACTAAAAGATGTATTTTTAAATTGTGAGCTCATAGACCCCAAACTCCACATGTCTGTCTGCTCCCAAATGGAATCTATGCTTTAATCATATTTAAAGGCAGCCCCCATGTTAACCAGTGAGAGAGATATGCCTTGCAACAGTGATAACCAAATCTGGCAGTATTTCACTGTCAGGATATGTAAAACACATAAGTACATGTCTCTTTAACACACACTGCTCCCTGCCAATGGGGCTACCTAGGGCATACCTAAGGGGTGCCTTACATGTATAAAAAGGGAAGGTTTAGGCCGGGCAAGTGGGTGCACTTTCCAAGTCGAATTGGCAGTTTAAAACTGCACTCACAGACACTGCAATGGCAGGTCTGAGTCATGTTTACAGGGCTACTAATGTGGGTGGCACAACCAGTGCTGCAGGCCCACTGGTAGCATTTGATTTACAGGCCCAGGGCACATCTAGTGCACTTTACTAGGGACATACTGGTAAATCAAATATGCCAGTCATGGTTTGCCAATGTACACATACAATTTATACAGGGAACACTTACACTTTAGCACTGGTCAGCAGTGGTAAAAGTGTCCAGAGTAAACAAAACAGCAAAAACAGAGTCCAGCACACAGAAACAACCTGGGAAGTAGAGGCAAAAAGTTAGGGGAGACCATGTCAGTGATGACAAGTCTAATAGGCGTGCAATGGGAGTTACTGTGGGCGTTCCACAGCAACACCCATTGCATTTTCATGCTGCTCCAGATTTACAAGAAATCGTAAATCTGTGGCAGCGCCAAAATCTAATGCCACCCCACGGGTGGTGTTAGCATGGCACAATGAGGAGAAATGCTTTCACTTCTCCTTGATTTTGCTCTTTCTATGTGTGCTGTAGAATACAGAACACTTTGAAAAAGCAAATCTCCATTGAAGATTGTTTTGTGCAGGAAGGTGTCCCTTCCGGCACAAAACATTCTCCCCTGCAACTCAGCCATCTTGCACCATGGCGCAAGGGTGACTCCATTGGAGCTTGGCAGCTAATTTAGCAGCTGTGCAGGGGAAAACAGTGATGCGTCCTATTTTTTGGAACTACTGCTCATCCCTATGTTTCAGAACTGATGCAGCGTGTCACTGTCAATTTTGGCGCAGTGCTGCCCTGGGGCAGTTCTTTGTAAATATGCCCCAATGTCTTTTCACTCGTCATTCAGGATGACTCTCAAAGAGAAGCATCACTAGGATGCTTTTCCATAACTCAGTCTCAGATACTTTGACTATTACTTGACCTGATCATTACTTTGAGTAAAGTGTATCCTCACACTTTATATCATCTGAAGCCCTGTTCTCCAAGGGACTACTGATTTTAATATTGCAGTTCAGGATTTGCCTGCTCTTGTGCTATTTCCTCTTTTCATTCTGACAAGCGGACTTAGACAATGTTGTAGTGATACTGGAGCTACACCATGAAAAGACGTCAGACAGTCTTTCAATGGATCCGGGAGGGATGTCTTAGGTACTATCAACTTACTGTCTTCATAATGAGGTACATGTGGATGACTCATGCAACTGATCTATAACTTGATTTTGAAATCTGCCTTTTCTGATAATCCAAGTGCCTTGGCTGCTAAGCTACATTTCTGATAAGCAAATCACACCTCGAAAGATTAGCCTTCAGCTCCTTTTAAAAGCCCTTACAATTTCTAACTAAAACAGGCCTCCTTCTAGAAAGTCATACTTCCTGCCTCTACATCTTATTAAGACAATGTCGTCTGATAGTAGACCTCACCTTCTACCACAGGACAGTGCAATATGTCACAAAACAGTTCTTACTAACACAAAAACACACAGATTCTTACTAGGGTGGGTGTAATTGGCAGAGACTTAAATTCTGTGAGATTCCATGGAATCCCAAGATGGGGTCTATTGGGCATTTGCACTGTTTGCAAAATGTACCCTTGCGTCCAAAAATGAATGCAAAGATG
Source organism: Pleurodeles waltl (assembly GCF_031143425.1). Taxonomy (NCBI): domain Eukaryota; kingdom Metazoa; phylum Chordata; class Amphibia; order Caudata; family Salamandridae; genus Pleurodeles; species Pleurodeles waltl. The sequence continues at coordinate 1,330,158,717 of NC_090445.1, forward strand.
CATTTTGCACTAACAGCGCATCCAAATACCACTCAGTGGCCTTGCATACTCTGCAGTGATTACTACAGAGTATGTAAGGGCACCAAGGGGTATACAGTGAAATGTGTTCCAAAAGGGTCTGCAAACAGTCCCTCTATGTTTTAAAAAATACTGCAGATTAAACTGTAACCCCTTCGCTGCCAGGCCTTTTCCCTCTGAGGTGCCAGGCATTTTTTTGGCTATTTGGGGCAGTTCATGCTTAGGCCCTCATAACTTTTTGTCCACATAAGCTACCCACGCCAAATTTGCATCCTTTTTTTCCAACATCCTAGGGATTGCAGAGGTACCCAGCGTTTGTGAGTTTCCATGGAGGGGACCTAGAAATTAGCAAAAATACATCAACATTTTGTTTTTTTTCAAATAAATGGGGAAAAAGGGCTGCAGATGAAAGCTTGGGATTTTTTTTCCCTGAAAGTGGCATCAACAAAGGGTTTGTGTTGCTAAAATCACTACCTTCTCAGCTTTCAGGAACAGGCAGACTTGAATCAGAAAAAACACATTCACATTTTTCAACACAATTTTGGCATTTTACAGGGACATACCCCATTTTTACTATTTTTTGTGCTTTCAGCCTCCTTCCGGTTAGTGACAAAATGGGTGTGAAAACAATGCTGGATTCTGGACAGCTAAACATTTCTGAAAACCAGACGAAATTCTGAATTCAGCAATGGTGTCATTTGTGTATATCCTTCAAGGTTTTCCTATAGAAAATAACAGCTAAAATAAAATAATATTGAAATTGAGGCAAAAAAGAGTAATTTCTGTCCACGTTTTCTTCTATAACTTTTTCCAGCTATGGCAGATTTTTGAAAGCGATATACTGTTATGTCTGCTGGACTATTCTGGATGTGAGGATATAGAGGGCTTGTAGGTTCATCAAGAACCCTAGGTTTCCAGAGCCAATAAATGAACTGCACCTTAGACCGGGTATACAGCAATTCATTTGGTGAAATATAAAGAGTGAAAAATAGGTATCAAGGAAACCTTTGTATTCCCAAAATAGGCATAAGATAAGGTGTTGAGAAGCAGTGGTTATTTGCAAATCTCTGAATTCTGGGGTCCCCATACTCGCTTGTGAGTTACAGGGCATTTCTCAAATAGACGTCTTTTTTACACTGTATTACATTTGGAAGGGAAAAATGTAGAGAAAGATAAGGGGCAAAAACACTTGTTCTTCTATTCTGTATTCCCCCATGTCTCCCGATAAAAATGGTACATCACTCGTATGGGTAAGCCTAATGCCCGCAACAGGAAACACAACATGGACACATCACATTTTTACATTGAAATCAGACGTGTTTTTTGGAAAGTGCCTAGCTGTGGACTTTGGCCTCTGGCTCAGCCGGCACCTAAGAAAACCTACCAAACCTGTGTATTTTTCAAAACTAGAAACCTAGGGGAATGCAGGATGGGGTGACTTATGGGGCTCTTACAAGGTTCTGTTACCCAGAATCCTTCGCATACCTCAAATTTTGGCAAAAAACACCTTTTCCTCACATTTTGGTATAGAGCATTCCTCGAAGTCTCCAGATAAAAATGGTACCTCACTTGTGTGGGTAGGTATAGTGCCTGCGACAGGAAATGCCCCAAAACACTATGTGGACACATCAAAATTATCAAATACAAAACTATCTGTTTTTGTGGGCAGGGGGAAACCTACGTTTTTGGTCCTGGGTTCAGCAGCCATCTAGGAAAACCTACCAAACCCAGACATTTCTGAAAACTAGACACTCAAGGGAGTTCAGGGAGGTGTGAATTGTGTGGAACCCCCAGTGTTTTCCTGCTCAGAATCCTCAGCCAATCTCATCTTTGGCTAAAAAAAATCACATTTTTCAGTGTGGGCTCACCGCACCGGCACACCCATCGTTCCCCTCAGGCTTCCGATTAAAATGATACCTCACTTGTGTCGGTGAGCCAAGTGACAGGGAAGAGTCAAAAACATTTCGAAATTGAGGAGGAACCAAAGCGGGTCCAAAAGGGCAGTTTGAAAAAAACATTTTTAGGCTGACAAGTGGGGCAGAATTTTTATCGGGATATATGCGACAATGCTGAGTGGTAGGAATTTTGTGAATTCCTGTATAGTCCTGAAGGTTCCATCACAAAAATATGGGGAAAATGTGTGATTTTAAGCAAAGTTGGAGGTTTGCAGGGCATTGTGGGTAGGAAAATGGTGCAAACTGTATGTGAAACGCACCACCTTGGACTTACCCAGATGTTTAGTTTTCAAATGTGTCTAGGTCTCGTAGTTTTTTCTAGATGGCAGCGTTCCAAAGTCAAAAAAGTGCAGCCCTCACCATTCCAAGTGGGAGGATTTTGAGAGTTTGACAAGCTCTCATGGCCCAAATGTAAAACCAAAATGCAAAATAATCAAATGTCCTCTTGCTTGCTGTGGGATAAGATGTTTTAGTCTGTGGGAGAAAGCTGAAAGACTATTAGCCCCTTCAGTTGGGGTGGGGGCATAACTATGCCCATCCTGGTTGGTAGCCACCACCCCACTGTTTTTGTTTTAATTCACTGGCATCTAGTAGGCTTTCTGCCCCCCGGGAGTGGATTGGGGTAATTTCCCCATCTGCCATCCGGTGGGCAGAACAACTTTGTCCCCATTTATTTGGGGTGGAGTTGTGGCCATACCCCCACCCTCTATTTTTTAAAACAAATCTTCCCTGGTGTCTTGCGGGCTTTCTGTCCCCCTTGCGGGCAATTGGGCCTTACAGAAATAGGCAGATCTGCCCCCAAGGGGGGGCAAAAATGGCCAACAGTAATGTGCCCCCATGGGGAGGGACCCTTGCTAAAGGGGCTGCCCCCCCCCAAACAAAACACACACACCAATCCATGGTTCTTAGTGGGGCAGATCAGCCTAATTAAAATAGGCTGATGTGCCCCCCAGGTGGGCAGAAATGGCCCCCACCCCCTGATGGGAAAAGAAATGCTTTGCACTTCTCTTCCGATCGCGCTGGAATGGGAGGCAACCTCTGATGAGGTCTGCGCATGATTGTGCGCTGATGTCATCAGACGTCAGGGGTGTGGAAGGGGAAGCGATTCCCCTTCCATCCCTGCCTATGAGACGGGAGTGGGAGGCCCACAGGGGAAGTGCTAGTGCTCTCCCAGTGAGCTCGTCCCAGGATGAGGTGGTTACGTCCCTGGTGCCGGAGCGTCAGGGCCGAGGACGAGACCACCTAGTCCTGGGCACCCTAAGGGGTGATTCAGCAGTAATAGAGGCGGCACTGCTTCCTTTTGTAGCCCTGTTTAGAAACAATCCAACCACTGCAGATTAATTCTGCTAGTGTAGCGGGGGAATTTACCAGTAATTCCATGTTACAAGAGTAACAATGAATTAGCAAATTCCTCTAATTCCACTAGTGGAATTAAAAATTGTGCCCAGGCCTAATTCTTACGAGACTAGACCAGATCTGTTTTCACAATATTGGCCGTTCTGCTACCAGCTTCATCTTCTGCAAGGATCATATATCCCACTCAACCTACCAAGAATGACAGCCCATTACATGGGTCATGTAAGGTGCATGCGCTTTTCAACATGGAAGATGCTTGTGTATAGGTGATATTATGGGATGTCAGGTAAACAACTTGGGGACAATAGGCGACAATCCATCAATGTAGATTCTACAAATCAGGTGCATCACCTAATTGTATTGTTGTGGGTTGTTTAAACATAATACCCCTCTGGCATAATGAAGTCTGATTTTCCCCACATCTACTGCATTTCTGAGGAGAACTAGACCTAAGCTTCCCAAGTCCCCTTCAATTCAGCTATTCTCCCTATTACACACTCTGATGCCAAATAGAGATTTGGGTTGACATGAAAACAACCTGCTCATCTGGCATATGACCTTTGGTAGAGGCAATAGCTAAAGTAGGAAAATTTTCCTAAGAAGTAAAATTGATTATCTTTTATTCACCAAAATGAATATTTTTAGCAGAGTGATATCAGGAATAGATTCCATTGAAATGGCGCCAAAGGATAGGATAAACAATAGGATTGAGAATTGTAGTCTTGGTGCTGATTAAAGTCAATAAGCAATCAATTGAATCTTTGGTTATGCCTCTATCAAACTATTACCTGAATTACGTTTCTTTTACCGTTCTCTAAAATGTATGTACTCCGTAAAATATTTTAGTATGCCATTAACCTCGTCAGTGTTGTTTTCTTTGTTACAGATCATGAAAAACATATTCAGTGGCTTTCTGGAACAGATGGTGATGTCTGGGTATGGGTAATGGGAGAGGCACCTGGGGACAAGCCTTATGAACAGATCACTGAGGAGCTGATGGAGGAAAAGGCAAGACTGCAGGCTCAGAAGGAGGCAGAGGAACTCTGGTAAGCATGTGCAGAAACAGCTTCAGTTGATGTGTTGGTCTGGTTGAGAAGCCACAAAGAAAATGTCCCATGGAAAATGTGTTCAGTAAAAACATTTTGTGTGAAATATGGATAATGTGGAATTATTAGGGCAGAGCACTCTGATAGGTTGGTGTAATTGTAGTCTTTAACCAAACAAAATCCAATATGGTTCTGAAGGTCACCGGGAGTTACCTTAAATGAATTCTGGTTAAGGGGACGAAAAATAGCTCTGCATTGCTTTGCATCCCCTTTGTCAATTATTCAGAAAATTTGCAAATAAGACATTAGGCATTTATTATGTGACCACGTGGAAATGATCGTTGTGTATGCCATTACTTTGACAGTTTCGGCTCTTGGAGTTGCAAGTCATGACTACTTATTTCATTTATGTTTAGTGGCAGGAGCCTATTTCATTTCTCTAGCTTTATTCTTTACCCTTTAGCTAGCTACGTTATTTTGTTGAAGGAACGTCCATCGCTAATCCTCTGATGTCCCTTTTCCAACTTTCGCTTGAAGGAAAAAGAAAGAAGCTGAAATCGAGAAGAAGTTCCGAGATGTTCTGGCAAAGGAGAAAGCCCGGATTGTGGCTGAGAAGTGGAAAGTGGAAATTGAAGATAGAAAGGCTGCGAAACTAATGGAAGAAAAAATCCAGCTAGAACTTAAGGTTAAAAAGATTTTTTAGCTAAGATGGGCTATGACCTGAGAGGTTTGATTGGGGGTTTGCTTTTCTGTGTGAGACCTTTATGCTTCCTGACCACTGGGAATGTCACATACAACTCTGGAAGGGTTAAATTCACAAAGGCATTTAAAAGTACGCAAAGTAGTACTACAGAAGTAAAACTTCATGTACACTTAAACGGATCTGGCCTTTAAATGTTCAACGCCCTACTAATGGAAGTGGAAAGAAGCCACAGTCGTTTTCTACTTGGATCAATTGTACATGATTGTTTCCTGAATATTCTTAATTTGTTTACAATTTATATGTAAAGCCACCAAGGAATTTATAAGTACCTGAAACAGTACTACAGCAGCACTACTCACATACTCACACATGCCTTTGTGAGTCAGCCTGTGGGAGTTGTGTATTTTAAAAAGTAAACTGTTTTGTTTTCTTTTTCGTCCAGGACGAGATGTGACACCGACTATTCTAAATGGGTATTCTAATGTTATTTGTATCAAATTGATCAAAGTATCACATTTAATTTAGTGTCAGAAGTGAAAGTTTTCATTTCAGATGCACGGTGTGCTTTAATTATCACACTGACTGATCTAAATGGCTATTGTAATGTTATTTTTATCAAAACGTCTCAAATTAGCACACTTTAGTTTCGGAAGTGATAGTTTTTATTTCAGATGTTTGGTGTTATTTAACTCTTTAGGTGACAGACTACAGCGATGTATTGTACTCAGAGAGGTGGCCTATGTCAAGAAGACACCATGTGTGGCAGAATTTTCTCTTGCACAAGATGGCCACTGCTCGGTTTAGCTCCTTTGTCTCTCCTTGCCTGCCTAGCTCACCTTCAGTGTTCCTGGAGCCCTGAACTGTTGAATGGGGCGTTGGCTGGCACAGTCCAGAGTCCAGCGAAGGGTGGACCACCCCATCCTTGTCCATGCACGCTCGAAGAAGATGATGACGAGTGACGCTGTGAGATTAATGAATACAATGAACGGGTTGCCAGGATGGTGAGATATGCTATTTAGATCTTGACTATTGCGGATTGTCTGGACCATGAAGCAGCAGGGTTGAATTGAAATGAACAGGCCCCATATTTCTCTGAAACCTGCCTGCTGTGGACCAGGACTGCAGAGTCCCTCGGAGCATGTTGCTTGAAACAACAGAAACCCTGCATAAGTCCTCCTATGTTTAATATTGAAATGATAACGCCATGGTTGGGTGCCTCATCACAGCCCAACTCAGTCATTCTCTATTCAGAGACTGGGTAAAGCTGCCTTTGAATGTCAGAGATGAAGTTCCTGTGTAAACACACCAGCAATCTAATGGCTGAAACTATTTTGGCTTCCTCTACAACACCGTGGCAGCTGGCGAAACTGACTTACCGCTAAAACTCCAGAGGTGGAACTATGGGGTGATTATAATGATTGAATCCTTTAATGAATTACGTACATTCTTCTGCCTCCAGAGGTTCCTGGGCCTGTGATATTTAAAGGTGCCACTCTGCCCAAGCTGAATGCAGATGGCTGTTGGGTCATTGAGGGGAGCCGGCAGCTCCACCAAAAGAAGCACTTCCCTTGTAAATCAGCACAATCCATATGTACTGTACTACAGAGAGCTTCGCAAGCTTTTCTGTGTGCACACTGGCACATTGCTAGTGATGTAAGAGATGACAAAAAATTCACCTGGAAATTAGGTTACCTACACTGATCCCCACTTGTCTACACTGGTGTTTATTGCATGGGGAGCACACTTGAGCACAGCACAATGTCCTCTTTCTGCTTTGGGTTGCTGAGTCCTGGATTGACTCATCATACTCAACTGTTGCCTAATGTCTCGTCAAAAGCCCCAGAAAACGACTCCTTTTTTTAGAAGCACTTTCTAGCAAAGCAAAGACATACTTTATAATGCAGCAACAACAAATCATAGCTAGCACAGCTCTAGATTATATTTTGCAGTTTCCACCTCCGTAATGGTATCTGTGCTTGCCTTACAGGTGAGTACAGCTCATACTAATGTGGAAATGAAATCCATGCAGGAAGATGTCTTTATTCCAGGGCATGCTGGACTATGCAGAAAGACTGTTGGCTGTAGCTGAGAATCATCTCAAACAAATCTCTGGAATGCTGGATGTGGGTTCAAGAACTACAGTTTCTTGGAGGAAAGCATATGGTGTGATAAAGTGAGAGTTTCTGGAGTTCCGGAGAACACTGAACGTGATGACATGCTGTACTTCCTGGCCCCCTTTCTAGCTGACTTCTTAGGTATGACCTTCTCACCCTCTCTGGAGTTTCAGAAGGCGCACGGTGTTTGATTGATACACACTGCCCTCTGCAGGTGCCCCGAGAGACATTTTGGTCTGTCTGCCTGCTGACATACTAGAATGCCAGGCAGATACCCAATGTAGCAAAGACGCACAGATGCCCTTTTCTCTGCAGTAATCAAAAAATCTTACACTTAGAAGATTCTAGAGACTAACCTCAAAAAGAAATAAATCTTCTCCCCTTGCCCTCACATTAGGAAAGAGGACATCAGGCATGGTCTGCTGGAATTGGTGACTGTTGCAGTTGATGGAAAGAATAGGGAATTCTTTTAACAGATGGACCTGGATCCGTTTCTGGAGGATTTTGATGCCAGCACAATGGGCACTTCTTACACTGCAGAGTCTGTGTGATCCTCTGTTCGGCCCACTTTTCTCAGCAAACTATGAGAGAACTGGCCTCTCTGATGCAATGGATGAACCGCACAGACTGGACTCTGTCAGATGTTTTGGGCTATTAAAGACTAACATTTGGAGCGTACGGTGCCAAAGATGGACACAGGGAAAAATCCAGGTCTCCATACAAAACATGGCCCTTGAAGGGACAGCAGAGGCACCTTCCAGGGATCTCGGAACTCTGACTCGATTGCTGACTTTCTCGGTTTTCTTTCAATTGCCACTTTACATCTACTCACTCCCCTGGCTGCAGCCATCGATCATGACACCATGCGTCACTTTAGTATGCCTACTGCCTGACGGCCTTGAAAGCCCCTACACACACTGAGGATGTATACTGTTTTGAGAATTGCTATGATCCTATAACCAGCGTTACTTTGTCAAAGCTAACACATGATCTCCTAGGATTCTATAGCACTACACATGTATTTTGAGCTGTTGTAGTGAGTAATTATATGAAATGTTGGAAAAATTATGTAACGTTATGCATAATTAAACAAAAAGTAAATCCGGAAGTCAGCGCTTTATTTTAGCATGAAAGGCTTCCTCATGTCCATTTTGGACACAAGGACGTATTTCGCAATAACAATGTAGCTCAAAAAAGAAAGCTGTGAACACCAACCGGGTCCTTTGCTTTATTCATGTGCTTTCACGCTAAGATTTTGCCACGAACTGCATGTAATTACACAACATGGTGCAATGTAACTTCTTGTGAGCAGAATATTGGAAAATATATGACATTAATTACACACAATTACGCTAGCGTAGCTTACTTTTATCCAGTCCTAGTATAGAACTGTGCATGTAAATGTTCTCCATTATACATATGCCTGCAGCTGTTGTTGCTGAGTCCGCCCCAGTGCCAGGGCAGGTCACAAAATGAAGCAACATGAATGTTAAGCCTGCCTGTTTAAAGTTTAGGTTGATGCCTTCCCTTTCTTTAAATCACTGTTTATTCTACTTTGTTCTGCTTTTTATTGCCTGCTATCCACACCTGATCCCGACAAGGTACTCCCACACCACTTTCAACACCTTCATCCCTTGCTTTGCTTTCATTAGGTACAACTCTGCTTCCGTGCGTTTACTTCACAACATTCTAGGCACCTGCGATCCCCGCGTGACACGACCAGTATAGGCAGAGTCCTCCACCCCAACTACTCTAGACGACCCGAGTTACCGAGTAGTGTCCACTCTTGGGAGTCTGTGGTCAATTGTAGTTGGCTGGATGCTTTACTCAAGACAACTTGTATGGTTCTGAGTAGTACTAGAAATCTTTGTTTCGACCAATCACAGCCATAAAAGACCATCATAAAAACACCGCAATGAAATCATTAATCAATTCAGTACAATGTAAAAAAGAATATGCGCAGAAATCACGTTAAATCCATTAATTAAACTAATCTACAGTGATAATAAAAAGTTGAGAAATGTATCAACATGCCTAGCAAGATGAAATCCAACCAGCCACCAAACAGTACAGTTGTTGCATCAAAACATCGACCTGACTAGTTACAAATCTACAAGCTCGAACACAACAGTTTCATGGCGAACCTAGGGCACACAATGTTAAAGTTGTAGCGTATAGGATGTGATTCATGATGCTCATCTCTTAAGGACGTCTGGGCGATGCAATTCCTATGGCATCAGGTCCAAACTCCGTACAAAGAAAAGGCCTCAGCGTACAGTTGTTTTAGCGACTGTGAATCTCTTAAGAGCGCAATTGGACCGCACTGATCTTGCGCTATAGCCTCCACCCTTTATAGAAATATTTGGATACTGAAAACATATATCAATCTATGCAGTCTGAAGTTAAGATTTGTAGGGCAGGTACAAAGTTCCTCGCACCCAGTATTCTACAGGCAGGGGCCAGCCATGATTTCCTAATGCCTCCATATACAGGATAGAAGAACAGAAAATGTGCTACTGCTCAAGAGGAGATGTAGAGCATGGGTAGTTTGGAGATGTTCATGGCTGCATGCTCCATGTACTTTTGTACTTGTTCACAAGTTAGATTCCATTATCGAATTTCAAATGTAAGTTTTTTGCCTGATGGGGGCTCAATTTTGTCATGAAGTTCTTCAAATTGGGAAAATAATTTTACGTTTGGAATTTTTTCTGTTACGCTACACAAAGAAGGCTTCAGGTAACAATTGTTGTTAAATGCCCAATATGTACTCTTCAGATGGACCACTACCCTCTTATTACATGAGGATGGATTATTCCCGAGGTCACTCAAATCAAGATTGATAAGACATGTCTTGACAAACTTGAGCCATGCCATTCTAACTCTAACATCCAGTCCAATTAGCTCCTTAAGCGCCAGCTGGTACTGTCTCAGATCTTTGGTCAACCACAACCTTACCGAGTATAGAAGCAGCTTATGATTTATGATTTGTGATATCTGAGATGTTCTGCTGTGTGAAGTACCATCTTAGAGGAATCAAAGAGGCATTTTGCGTGAGGCCTGTAAGGCTTAAAGTACTCATCTAACATGTGGATGATGTTACTTACAAATTTTCCACCTGATGAATTGAATGGTGTGACAAAGCCTGGACCACCCGTAGCTGTCTCCATATCATTTCCCCTAAATACTGATGGACCAAATCACTGAATTGTGCCGAAAAAGACTCTATTATACTTGAACACTAAGGTGGTCATTCTCATTTTGGTGGTCTTTACCGAAGACCGCAGTGTACGTGGCCACTGAAAGCCCACCAGTGATGGAGGTCTGAAGACCGCCGCATTACGAGTCACCAACACAACTCCGCCAAAACATTACCTGAAATAATGACGTGAAGGAGGCGTCTGCACCACCAGCACCGCCACGCTGAGAACATCCTGCCCGCCAAATAACAAATCACAAATCTGCACCCTGACCTCAACACAGCGCTTTTCCATTGGCGGTCCGAACCACTGTGGGAACAAATGCACCTCCACCAAAACACTGCACCACATTGGACAATACCATTGCCCCACACCTAATACACATGCACACACCTCAACACAGCTCTACAAAACACCCCCCCACACGTACCCAGAACCCTTTGCACCCATAAACATTGTTAAAACGAGGCAAGAGCACACTGAAAGAAGGCACTGACCTAGATATCACAAGCACAATCACACTGAACAAGCATGGCACAACACACCACAAACCACACGCACATCCCATTACCCAAACTCACACTAACAAACAGCACACCCAGAAACCCTGCACAACACCCCCGCCCCCACCCCCACCCACAACCCAACCACCATGGCACCACAAAAAAAAACAGAATCACAGACGAGGAGCTGAGGGTAATGGTCGACAAAACCATCAGAGTGGAGTTGCAACTGTTTGGAGCACAGGTCCAGCAGACATCCATTGCCCGGAAAAATGACCTATGGCAGAGGATAGTCATCAGGGTGAACACTGTGGGGAACCATCCACGCACAAGGGAGTACATTAGGAAGAGGTGGAACGACTTACTGGAGAAAGTAAGGGGCATGGCTTCCAAGCACCAAATCGCCGTCATGATGACTGGTGGTGGGACCCCACCGCCTCTTCCAGAACTATCATAGTGGGAGGAGAAGGTCTTGGCCATCCAACACCCAGAAGGGCTGATGGGAATACCTAGTGGACTTGGACACTGGTAAGTCAACTACACCCCTGTTCCAGTGCACAGCATGTACCCCCACCACCCTGTTACCCCCTCACACCATCCTAATGTGCACAAACTCACCATGGACCCAATACCCACCCTTGCATGCCACAGATCCCTATTGGCACCATCCCCTCACAGGCCCACCTATTACATGGATACCCCACACTGCAGCAAGTACTACAACTACCACAATGCAACACTCCCTACCCTTGCATGACTGCTACATCCACTTCACATTTCTGCACTTGCACGTTAAACCATGTCACTCCCTTTCACCAGAAGTATTTGTGATACACATCAGTACATGGAAATGACAGTAGCAAGACAAACATAAACTATTCCCCAAAATAGGACCATTGCAACATTCCACTGATGGAAACACAAACAGTGGTCTAGTAACTGTCAATGCCATCACTGCCCTGCAAATCCATTCAGTGATAGCATACACCCATGTGTATCACTTTTACAATACCATCATGTTACACAATACCTCTCATTCTACAGGTCTCTAAAGCACTGCCACACAGCAGAGGAGGCCAGTGACACAAAGCCCAGGCCTGGAAGCAGGTTCAATAGTGGATGAATCCCTTGGGTGTCTGGATATGGATGACAAACCTGGCCCATCAGGAATGAGTGGTCAGTCCACCACCACCAGCTTCACCCTGCCCACAACTGAAACAACCTCCCCTGTGGCATCCATTGCACAGCAGAGCCCACCCTCCCAAACCTGTATCGCAATGTCACATCAATCATCAGTGTGGCCCACAGGACAGGGGCAGGAGTCAACTGTGCAAACCGAAGACAATGACGGTCCTGGTGTCAGTGGGAGGGGGCGCACTGCACCAGGGGCACAGGCACAGGGGGCAAGGGCCAGTGGGAGGGCAATCATGGGCCAGGGGATGAGGCAGGTACAGGACACGACTGGCCAGGAGGCCGTCTCCAGAGTCCTGGGAGCCAACCAGCAATCCCAGGACAAGATGGGCCAGATACGGACCACCTTGCAGGACACCCAAAGGCTGCAGGGGGAATACCACCAGGAGGCCATGCAACAGTGGCAGGCACTCAATGCCACCATGGTCTCCATATTAGGGGAGTTCAAGGAACTGAACAACAACTTCCACCCAACAGCAGGCCCCATCCAGTAGTCATTCAATACCACTGCCCTCAACATCAGCACCTGCTACTGGAATGGAGCCCCAGCAGGAGGACCCACAGGCAACCAGCACCCCTACCATTGCAGCTGAGGGACCCCCTTTAAAAGAGATCAGCCATCCAGACATTCTGCAGGACATGAGGCAAAGACCAATCCCCCCACCAGGAAGTGATCCCTCTTCTGAAATGTCACCCTTGTGTGCCACTGTTATACCTTGTTGCCTGTCCAATACCAAGGTTCCATCATTCTGAGGCAAATGGATACAGGACCTGTGAAACAAACAGTTATACCACCCACTCTGATCTTCGCCTAGATCATTACCCCAATCCTCTGTACTGTGATGTTATACACTAAGTAAACACCAATTATCACAAGTCATAGTGCATGACTCTTTATTGTTTGTATTGGTAATTCTGTTTACAAGCAACAAATGTATACACATGTCGGCACCCCAATAATGTTAAAGTGACAGATGTAGTGGGATACTCCAGCAGGTGTGTAAGTACACCCATATTGTAGTAACATCCAGTGCCAATGATGCCAACAGGCAATTCAGTAAGCAGATTGCAAACAGATATGTGACCTGAAAAGGGAACATTACATGGGATGAGGCACAATGCTGTAAGGTATGTAATCCACAGTCATACATCAACAGCAGTTGAACACAAATACAGGGTGACTGTCCCAGCTGCTATGACACCACATATGTAAGGGCCTGCATTGTCACTCCCACATATGTGTAGGACAGGAAAGATGTCACATAGGTAACATCCTTTACTGTTAACCTCCCTCAGTAGTCAGGAGCAGGTAATTGCCACACAGCAGCTGACAATGCAGCATGACATGCCTACACAGCAGGAGCCATGACTGATAAGTCCCCATTATATTACCCAAACAGGCAGACTAAGGACTCAAAACCTTTGGTACAGCCATAAGGATGTTCCGTAATGGCACCGGTATTCCACACGTCTTTAGCAACAATGCATTTTCACTACCCCTCATGGTAAGTCAGTTACCTTTCAGGGTCGGAAACCAAGATGGAAAGCTGTAGTCCCCACACACACCTTGATGCATGCAAAATCTGGGTACAGACTAGCTTTAACAATACATATTCCAAGTGCATATTACATACAAATCACACATAACTGTTCATCATTGAAAGTAGGGATGAATCAGGTCAGTTCTGTTGTTATGTACCTCATCCTTGTCTGCCTCCTCCTCAGAATCAGAGTCACTGGCCCCAAACACTGCTCCAGCATCAATGTCCCCCTCCTCCAACAGGGGGATGTGCCTTCTGAGGGCCGGATAATGGAGCATGCAGCATGCAACAAAGATCTTGCAGACTTTCCCTAGTCGGTATTGTAGGGCACCACTGGACACATGGGGGGTCATTACAACATTGGCGGTAAAAGCCGCTTACCGCCGTGCAGAAGACCGCCAATACACCGCCGCGGCCGTGGAATTCCACAACAGCTATTATGACTCACATCTCGGAATCTGCCGAAACTCAGACACCCACACAAGTTCGCCACACAAAAGGTCAGTGATAAACTGGCGACAACAAAAACCTCCACTGTCACGCCAACAGAAACACGCCCATGCTATCACGACCCAGGAATCCACGCGGCGGTCTTTCAACCGCGGTATTCCATTGGTGATAGACACCGCCGCGCTCAAAATACACAGACATCACCAAAACACCGCCACATTGGACAATTCAAAATACACACACCTGATACACATACAAACACCACTCCCACACACCAAACACAATATAAAACACACACCCACATCACCCACAAACCCCTACGACCAAAAATTATTGACATAGGCGACAGAGAGCTAGCACAGCAATAGGCAACCCCACCACACTGAGGCACATTACACCATCACCCACACAACATCCACACACAAAATACTACACACCACTACACATCACCACACATCACCACATACACCCCACACACATCACCTACACCACCCCATGGCACGCCAATGACACCCCAGGTTTTCCAAGGAGGAGCTCAGGGTTATGGTGGAGGAAATCGTTCGGGTAGAGCCACAGCTATTTGGATCACAGGTGCAGCACACCTCTATAGCTAGGAAGATGGAGCTATGGCAGAGAATCGTTGACCCTGTCGACAGCACCCAAGAAATCGGGAGGACATCAGGAAGAGGTGGAACGACCTACGGGGGAAGGTGCGTTCTGTGGTCTCCAGGCACAACATCGCGGTACAGCGGACTGGCGGCGGACCCCCACCTCCTCCCCCACAACTAACAACATGGGAGGAGCAGGTCTTGACCATCATGCATCCTGAGGGCCTCGGAGGAGTCGGTGGAGGAATGGGCACTGGTAAGTCAAATCTTAACTATCATATTCCCCACCCTACCTGCATGCTATCAGACCCCCCCACCCTCACCCCCTCCCCTATCACTCTAACTCCTCACTAATGTACTAATAACACAAACCACACATCCCAACACCAAGCCCTGCATGACACAACAAAGCATGGTTACCCCTCACTGAAGAATTCCCACTGCACATACCCATAACACCCCCCCAACCATCATCACACAAGCCCCCACACAGGAATGCTAGCACTGGGGTACACGCTCACCCACCTATTGCACACCATGACATACACAGATGCAATAATCATGCTTTTACACCCCTGCAGGACCACTACCTAACGTCACCAGACAGGAGGGTCCAGACATCTCCACCCCACCCACAGAAGAGGCCCACAGTGATGACAGCACCTCTGGCCAACTGGATCCAGATGACCAACCCGGACCATCGTGGGCCTCGGGACAGTCGGTTCCCCTTGCACAGGCACAGCCCAACACTGACCTTCCACACTCTGGTAACACCAGCACAGCACCCACCCAGCGGGCCCATACCTCCGTACCCAGGATACGTCAATCAGCTGTGTGTCCACCACCACAGGGAACCCAGGATAACCCACCACCCCAACAACAACAGGGACCTGGGGGCAGTGGCAGTGGGCACACGGTCCAGTGGACGGAGGCACAGGAACACAGGGGAACTGGGAAGGCTGCTGTGAGACAGGGGCGGACAGGCCAAAGGAACCCACTCTCCACGAGGCCCTCTCCTCCATCATGGGAGCATACCACCACTCCCAGGAGACGATGGCTAAAGTCCTGGCCAAGTTTCAGGAGACCCAGCGCATGCAGGACGAACAGTATTTGGGGTTCAGGGAGGAGCTCAGAACCATCAGCTCCACCCTGGGCACCATCGTAGGGGTGCTGAAGGACATACAGAAGACCATGAGGGACACCGTGGCACTCCAAGGGGCCCCTGACATTAGCCTGGACTATGAACTGCCCACCACCTCCGCCGGCGCTAGTGGACAGGACGCCCCGCCACAGGAGCACCACACCAGCATCCCACCCCCCGCAGATGGACAACCACCCGCAAGCGGTCCCTGAGATCCAGGAACAGGACAGAGCAAGATGGCAAGACCCCCGCCAGGAAATGAGACCACCCTGATTGTCATCCCATTGTCCCACTTTGTTACCCTGTCCAGATTGGAACTGCCCCAGCTCCATTTCCTATGCCCATATGGGCAGTGCCCCTGTGAGACTAATAGACTGGACTCTGCCATGGACATTCCTCCACCATCACCCATCACAATTTTGCCACCCCCTCCAATAATTAGCACTTCAATAAACACCCTTGAACCACAAAACAATCTGGAGTCAGTCTGTGATTTTGAAAATGTGTATTATCTATGACAATGACAAAATCTGTTCGAAAATGTTATGTCAACATACCTATGTAACACATCACAAGCCCATGAAGGATGCAAGCAGATGACACACATTGGTAACCACACCTGTGAAACCGTAATGGAAATGTACCACTCAGTTAGCAGATACTGCTTCAAATTGACAGACAGGATAGAGGTAGAAGTGGGAAAGTAAATATAGTAGTAAAAAATTGTTCTCACCTGTGTGTCACTGGAAATATTGCTGTATGACAGAGTCCCTGTTATCAATGTCTTCTTCCTCTGCTTCCTCCTCATCACTGTCCACAGGCTCCACAGCTGGCACAACACCGTGTTCTGGACCACCCTCCTGCAGAAAAGGCACCTGGCGTCGCAAAGCAAGATTGTGCAGCATACAGCAGGCGATGATGATCTGGCACACCTTCCTTGGTGAGTAGAATAGGGAACCACCTGTCCTATGGAGGCACCTGAACCTGGCCTTCAGGAGGCCGAAGGTGCGTTCGATCACCCTCCTAGTCCGCCCATGGGCCTCATTGTAGCTTTCCTCTGCCCTGGTCCTGGGATTCCTCACTGGGGTCAATAGCCATGACAGGTTGGGGTAACCAGAGTCCCCTAATAGCCACACACGGTGCCTCTGGAGTTGACCCATCACATAAGGGATGCTGCTATTCCGCAGGATGTAGGCGTCATGCACTGAGCCAGGGAACATAGCATTTACCTGCGAGATGTACTGGTCTGCCAAACATACCATCTGTACATTCATGGAATGATAACTCTTCCTGTTCCTGTACACCTGTTCACTCCTGTGGGGGGGGACCAAAGCCACATGAGTCCCATCAATGGCACCTATGATGTTAGGGATATGTCCCAGGGCATAGAAGTCACCTTTCACTGTAGCCAAATCCTCCACCTGAGGGAAAACGATGTAGCTCCTCACGTGTTTCAGCAGGGCCGACAACACTCTGGACAATACGTTAGAAAACATAGGCTGGGACATCCCTGATGCCATGGCCACTGTTGTCTGAAATGACCCACTTGCTAGGAAATGGAGTACTGAGAGCACCTGCACTTGAGGGGGGATACCTGTGGGATGGCGGATTGGTAACATCAGATCTGGCTCCAACTGGGTACACAGTTCCTGGATTGTGGCACGGTCAAACCTCTAGGTGATGATTAAATGTCGCTCCTCCATTGTCAACAGGTCCACCAGCGGTCGGTACACCGGAGGATTACGCCATCTCCTCACATGTCCCAGCTGACGGTGCCTAGGAAGGACAACAGCGACCACAGAGTCAACCAATTCTGAGGTATGTACCCACAGCTACACAGAACACGACACAAAATACTAAAATCTTCCTGTATGTGTGTTGAGTCCACGCCTAGGTATGTGTGACGCAGTTGTAAATGAAGCCATGTGGGCCCCTGAAATGGCGGATGCCTGACCTCTAAAGTGGGACAATGGGATGTGAGGTAACTGCGCTGGCGTTGTACACCGTCACGGTAGGCGGTGGAAGACTGCGGCGCAATGCTGCATTGGTTAACATTGGATCCTATGGGTCCCAGGAGCCAATGACGAAGTGCGCCGGCGGTGATGATACGCACCGCTGCGGACGTCACCGCCGCGGACGTGACCGCCATTTTCTATCTGTTCAATCACTCGATACCTGATCTTCGACAGGAGAGGACCTACACTGCAAGTGCTGCTGTGATCTCGGTCTGGAAGAGACAATGGCACTTGCGTCTGGGGAAAGGGCCCCTGCCTTCACTGCACAGGAGTTGGAGAAGCTCGTGGACGGGGTCCTCCCCCAGTACACGCTACTCTATGGTCCTCCAGACCTACAGGTGAGTAGATAGGGTGCAAGTTTTATGGGCTATGCCTGGGTGGAGATGGCTGGATGTAAGTAGGAAGGGGGCAGAGTTATGCGGGCATGAAGGACTGTGAATGCATGTGCCACATGGCACGGGTTGGGATGTCGGCCACTCACTTTGATGGTGCAGTTGGTAATTACTTCTCTTCTTCCCTTGTACATGTCATGTAGGTCAGCGCCCACCAGAAGAAGGATATTTGACGTGCCATCGCCAAGGACGTCTGGACCCTGGGAGTCCACCAGAGACGGAGCACCCACTGCCGTAAAAGATGGGAGGACATTCGCCGCTGGAGCAAGAAGACGGCGGAGGCTCAGCTGGGGATGGCCTCCCAACGTGGGAGGGGTGCCCATCGCACCATGACCCCCCTGATGTTCCAGATCCTGGCGGTGGCCTACCCTGAGTTGGATGGGCGCATGAGGGCATCACAGCAGACACAAGGGGGTGAGTACACTCACATTCTCATGACTTTGCGCGCAGTGGAGGGGTCTGGGTGGGGGAGGAGGGCTGTGGGTTTCCCTAGGCCAGGGCGAGTTCCGTAGGCTAGGTCCCTCCGTAATGCAGGCAATGTGCCTCTCCACCCCACCTCTCTGGAGTGCCAAAAACAGGTATACATGCCCCTGTGTCAACTATGTGGGCAAATAACACTCATAGGCAAGTAGGCCATATCCCAGGAACTGCATCTGTAGAGGCCAAGAGCACGGCGTAGTGCAGGGGGCAACTGTGTCTGTATTGTCTTTGTATGCACTCAACCTGTCTTTCTTCTGTCCCCCCCCCTTTTTGTGCTCTCCCTGTTCTTTTGTGCATCAGCATCATCAGGCGGAGGTACAGGGGCACCGGAGCATGAGGGGGCTGCGTTCCACATGGCCATGGAGGGCCACACCACGGACTCCGAATACACCTGTGGGACGGAGGGTGAGGGGAGCTTCACGGCGGTCAGCGGATCAGCAAACAGCGACCTGGACTCGTCCTCTGATGGGAGGTCCCTTGTGGTGGCGGCACCATCTGTGCCCCCCACTTCTACAGTTATAGCCGCCGCCCCCCCTACCAGCACCGCCCTCCCAGCAGCCCCTCAGCGTGTGCCCCGTGCCCGCTCACCCAGGAGGGTAGGCATCACCTTCGCCCCAGGCACCTCAGCTCCTTCCCTTGTCACCCCTGCTGCCCTCAGTGAGGAGGCCATTGACCTCCTCAGGTCACTCACTGTTGGGCAGCCTACCATTGTGAATGCCATCCAGGGTGTAGAGAGGGAGTTGCAACACACCAATGTATTCCTGGAGGGCATTCATTCTGGTCAGGCTGCCCATCATCGAACCCTGCAATCTCTGGCCTCAGCACTGATGGCAGCCATTGTCCCTGTGTCTAGCCTCCTCCCTCCAACTTCCTCCACCCAGACCCAATCCCCTCTTCCTCAACCTATCCCAAGCACACAATCAGACCAGCCTGCACACACCTCAACACACAAGGGCAGCTCAGGCAAACATAGGCACCACACATCCCACAGGCACACACACAAGCATCACCCACATACAGACACAGCAACATCCACTGCCTCCACTGTGTCACCCCTCCTTGTCATCTCCCTCTTCCCTCCCAGTGTCGTCTACACTCTCACCTGCATGCACTACCACAACAGCCACTAGGACTCTCACCAGAACACCCAGCACCACACCCCGCTCACCTGCACTCACCACCCCACTACCATTTACACGTCCCCCGTGTCCTCTCCCAGTGTGTCTGTGACGCCCCCTCCCAAAGTACACAAACGCGGGCACACACACACCCAACATCCATCCACCTCACGACAGCCCCGAGAACATGCACCTGCACCCAAATCACCAAAAGTTACACCTCCTTCAAACACCTCCTCTTCCTCCACTCCCAGACCCCCTCCAGCTACCCGTCCCAGTGTTCGTCAGAAACTTTTCCTGAGCAACCTTGACCTCTGTCCCATCACCCCCCCCTCCAATTCATAGGTCCCGTAGTAGCACCTCAGCCAAAAAGATTCCGGTACCAGTGGTGCCTGTTCGAGGTATGTGGAGTGCACTGGGCACCAGGGCAGCCAGTGTGACACTGAGCCAAAGCACTGCCAGTCCACCGCCTGTGAAGCACCAGAAGTTGGACAGTGCCCGACGGGAGAGGGGGAAGACACTTGCCGGCAAAGCCACCCACAAGGGTCCCGGGGGGAGTGTCGAGTCAGCTGTGACTCCTCCCAAAGTGGTGAAGGGGCAGAAGAAGTCTCCAAAGTCTGGGAAGAGCAGCAAGGCGGAGAAGGCCGCCATCCTCCCCGCTGCCCAAGACGCCACCGCTAGCCCCATCGTCACTGGTCAGGAGACCACCGCCAGAGTCAGTGCCCAGGAGGGCAGCACTATCGTCACTGGTCAGGAGACCACCGCCGGAGTCAGTGCCCAGGAGGGCCCCGGCAGCCACAGCCCCGCTGGGCAATGAGGTACCGCCATGGCACACACCGCTGCACAGGTCAGAGACAGCAAAGTCAAGCACCGCTGAACAGGGCAAGCACCGCTGAACACGGCAAAGACCGCCATGGACAGCACCGCTGCACAGGTCAGAGACAGCAAAGTCAAGCACCGCTGAACAGGGCAAGCACCGCTGAACAGGGCAAAGACCGCCATGGATAGCACCGCTGAACAGGTCAGAGACAGCAAAGTCAAGCACCGGTGAACAGGGCAAAGACTGCCATGGCAAGCACTGCTGAACAGGGCAAAGACCGCTGAACAGGGCAAGCACCGCCAACTCAAGCACGGCTATCCATGAGCGGCAGGGGCAGTGACGCAACAGGGACCATCACGGGGTGAGTGATGCACTCTGGGCACCAGTCCCCCTCCAGAACCAGTGGAGACATGCATCCACTACATCTATCCTGCACAGGATGAAGCACTCTGGGCACCAGTCCCCCTCCAGAACCAGTGGAGACATGCATCCACTCCATCTATCCTGCACAGGATGAAGCACTCTGGGCACCAATCCCCCTCCAGAACCAGTGGAGTCATGCATCCACTCCATCTATCCTGCACAGGATGAAGCACTCTGGGCACCAGTCCCCCTCCAGAACCAGTGGAGACTGTTATCCACTTGAGAGACTGTGGCTTTGCACTCACCAGGATGGTACAGTGGGCAACCCACCCACTGTAGAGACTTGTGAGACTGTGGCTTTGCACTCCCCAGGATGGTACAGTGGGCAACCCACCCACTGTAGAAACTTGAGAGACTGTGGCTTTGCACTCCGCAGGATGGTACAGTGGGCAACCCACCCACTGTAGAGACTTGTGAGACTGTGGCTTTGCACTCCCCAGGATGGTACAGTGGGCAACCCACCCACTGTAGAGACTTGAGAGACTGTGGCTTTGTACTCCCCAGGATGGTACAGTGGGCAACCCAACCACTGTAGAGACTTGAGAGACTGTGGCTTTGCACTCCCCAGGATGGTACAGTGGGCAACCCACCCACTGTAGAGACGTGAGAGACTGTGACTTTGCACTCCCCAGGATACATCAATGGGCATGGAGCCCCGTCGTGGATCTGGCGTGGTGCAGTCATCCGGCTGAGGTGCCCCCCCTTCCCTTCCCCCTGAGGTGCCTGTTGTATTTCTATCTGATGCCCCTACAGTGTTCTCTCTGTTCCAGGACAGGTATCGTGTGTGGGCCTCGCCCATGCATTTTGGGCCCAGTGGTCCACGGACATTGAAATGTGCATACCTGTACTACCAATCGTGATTTATATATTTGGAATGTGTATATATTGATGTATATATGAGCTTACTGTTTTTTGATACATTACAATGGTTGAACTCATTTCCTTTTGTCTTAGCATTCTTCCGGAGGGGTTGGGGGTTGTTACTGTGATGTTCGGAAATGCATTGGTGTGTGTGTGTGTTGTAGTGGGTGAGGGTCGGGTTGGGGGTGGGGGTGTTGCATGTGTGTGTCCGTGACTTTTGCCTCCCCCCTCCCCTATGTCGTAGGTGCAGTACTCACCGTTGTCTTCGGCGCCGCCGTTGCTGATGTTCATAGAGGAGCAGGAAGACAAGCGCAGGGAGTATTTGGAGTTCTGGCTCCATGGTGCCCTCCTTCCTCGTGGAGTTTGTTCAGGTGAGCGTTTTCCCATTGAAATGTCTGTTTCCACCGTGTTTTTATCCACGGTGAATCCGCCCCTGAAAAGGTGGCGGATTGGCCTGTTGTAATACTGTGGGTGGTACTTTGTCTTCCGCCTGTCTGTTGGCGGTGACCGCCGCGCTGCTTGTCTGTACCGCCATGGCGGTCGGAGTGTTAAAGTGGCTGTCTATGTTGGCGGTTTCCGCCACGGTCATAATTCCCTTTTTTTTCCCGTGGCCTGTTTGTGGTATTACCGCCGCTTTAACACCCTCCGCCAGGGTTGTAATGACCCCCATGGAGGCAATGAAATTTAGCTTTCAAAAGACAGAACGTCCTCTCAATCACTCGCCTTGTCCGGCCATGTGCCTCATTGTACCGGTTCTCCCCTCTATAGTTGGACGTCTAACAGATGTCAGGAGCCAGGGCAGGGTGGGGTTTCCGGAGTCACCTGTGTGGAAAAGGGGACATGGCTATAGGTAACAATGCAGAGTGCATACAGTGTAGGGAGGGGTACAAACATCTGATATTGAGAGCAGTACACATACCTATAAGCCAGGCCCTTTCTCCCTGTAGCTGTGGCATCAATGCAGGGACACTGCTGTTTTTCAGGACGTAAGAATCATGTACTGATCCAGGGAATTTTGCATTTACAAGTGTTATGCACTCATCTGCAAGACACACCACTTGTACATTGAAAGAATATAAACTCCTCTGGTTTCTGTAGACAAGTTCATTGGCCTTCGGAGGTACCAGGGCGATGTGCGTGCCATCAACGGCCCCTATTACATGTGGGACATTTGATATATTGTAGAAGGCTGCTTTAACAGTGGCCAGTTCTGCACACTGTGGGAACCTAATGGACGTGTTCACATGCTTGAGTAGGGCATCCAGCACATCCTGCAACACCTTACTGAACGTGGGCTGTGACATTCCTGCAGCCAGTCCCACAGTCACCTGAAAAGAGCCACTCACCAAACAACTGACAACCTGGACTGTTAGAGGGATGGCATGGGGATTTCTCAAAGCTGGCAGGAGGTCTGGCTTCTACTGGCCGACCAGTTCCCTGATGCACAAACGGTTCAGTCGATAGAATAGGATGATGTGGCACTTTTCCATGGTTTCAAGATCTACGAGTGGTTGGTAAACTGGTGTATTCCTCATCACTCCATTTTGGAGATATCTAGGCAGGGAGACAAACAACAATCTGGGAACCTCTCACAATGTTGTGCACCAAGTGATATACGACAATGGTATTGTAAGTTGGCTGTCATGTTGTGGGAAAACACATTACTCCACACTCCATCCCTAACCGGACAATGCCACGTAATACCTATGACAATGGACGCATATAAGACATGTAAACATACACCTTCCATGTGTTCCACCATACGGTTATCAATACTGACAGATGTAGTGACAAGTGTGGTGATGTCACCTGATACTTACTACATATGTGATTATCCACAAAGTGTAAACTAAATTAATCAATTTGTGATGATATGCAGCTAATGATGCAGCTAATGATGCAGTGTGAACCCAGGACAGTCATGTAACAATCTAAAATGGCATCCGCCTGTCCTGCATGCATTGGACAGATGGAAGTGACTTCATTCCGCCAGCGGCAGTCATCATGGAAGAAGGCAGTCAGAACCACTGTGCAACTCCTCATTGGATAACATTGAAGTCTATGGGAAACTGGGACCAGTGACGATCACCACCAGTAGTGACGGTCATGTCCATGGTGGTCGTAATCACCATTTTGAATGGGCCAGCTCACTTGACTCCTGGCGTTCAGGCAAGGAAGACTTCCACTTCCTGTGCTGCTGTGTCCTGAATCTTGGAGCAACAATGGCACGCAGTGCAGGGGATAGGGCCCCAGCCTTCATAAGTAAGGAGCTGGAGAGATTGGTGGAAGGGGTCCTACCCCTGTATGGGTGGTTGTACGATGCTTCAGGGCAACAGGTCAGTACAGAGTCCCTTGTCCCACATTTTGGGTGGTGTTTGATGATGAATGTGCGTGCACATTGACATGTTATGACTGATTTGGGGTTTTGCATGCACATGATGTGGTGGGAAGACCTGAGACGCTGGGCCCAGAAGACCACAGAGGCCCAGCTGGGAACGGCCTCCCAACGTGGAAGGGGTCACCTTCGGACCCTGGCCCCCTAATGTCCTGCATACTGGCGATAGCCTGCCCAGAGTTGGATGGGCGCTTGAGGGCAGCACAGCAGCCACAAGGGGGGTAAGTGTAGACTGTTAGGTGACTTCTGCATGGCCGTGTACTGTGACCCTCACTGGACTCTGGATTTATGTGCTAAGGTGAGATTTGGGGAGTGTACATTCCTGGTTGTCACACCAATCATGTAGGAGTGTGACACATACGCTATGTAGAACCATGCCGGAACAGAAGTGGTGATACTGTGTGTTGGAAGGTGGATCTGCACAAGTAATGGGTCCTCACACGACCCCCACTGGGAACCAAACACCCCATTGTAGTGCTTGACTTTCATATGGTAGCATTGCTGAGCAGTCCAAGGCTTACTCAAGGGAGGTGGTGTGAGCTAGAAATCCCTATTCATGAGCACACAAGCATGGCACTCAATAAATGATTGTCCAGTCTGTGCTTTTTCTTTGGAAGAAGTAAAAGTACATTTATTACACACACACACTACTCAATACTATGCAACAATTTACAAATATACATGAATTGATGGAATTACCCTTGGATGACATTGTGTACTCTCTTATGCCTCCCCCAGGGGAAATATAATCCAACAACCCACAGGGCAAAATAATCCCTGGCATCCCAATGCAGCATTTGCCTGTAATGTAGAGCGAACGCACCAAAGTCTGAGAAATAAACATATTTACTGTACAAGAGTGTGGGTATCAGTCTCATTACACAAATCAGCATTACCAGAAACACCTAGAAACACGCTTAAATACTTTAAACAATAAAGATTATTTTTGGATCACTTTTTGGTTACACTGGTGTAACATCATACATTTAATTATTCTGGTAAAACATCATTTTACAGCCCTAGGGGACACAAACCAAAAACAAAAGTTGTAACATGCTGGGGCTTTACATTTGCTTGTATACCTTGGGGGGTTATATTTCCTTAGTCCCACCCAAACTAGGGTGGGGAACATAAACTTGGCGTAAGGGGGATGCTGCGCTGTTCCTGCAGCTCCCCCTGACAATGGGCATTTGGTTGGTGGTGGCCCCATCTTTCTGAGGCCTCCTCGAGCTGAGCACTGTGTCCTAGAGTACTTGGGCCCACAAAGCCTTATGGGCCATATGCATAACAAATGAGTGGCTCTTCCCCTCTGCCGTGGAGAGCTGCTTCGCTTTTGTGTAGGGATGTCCCTTTTTGACGGCCTTGCGCCGCATTTCCTGGTGTCCTGGGCAGCGCGGGGAGCCCACCCCTAGCTGCCCTCTAGATTGGGGGGTGTCCAGTCTCTCCCAGACACCCCCGCCATTCTGCCTCCTCAGTGTAGGGCAGCGCGGGGAGCCCACTCCCTCTGCCCTCGTTGTTGGGGGGTGTCTGGTCCCACCCGGACACCCCGTCATGTTAGTGGTGCTGGGGAGAGGCTGAGGAAGCCCACCCACGGCTGCTCCTGCCAGCTCCCCGCACAGCCAGCACCTCCAGGTGCTGCTGTGGGAGCCAGCCTGTTCTTTGGTGTCTGCCCGCTCCTGTGGGAAGACACGTGCTGCTAGGCGGCCGGATGGGCCACATGGAAGGAGTGCAATGGCACCCCTTCTCCTCTCCTGCCGCATCGGGCCCTGGAGTGGGGTCTGGGCCCCCCTCGCCGCTCCCCAGCCTCAACCTCTTCGTGAGGCCATCGGATGGGGTCTGGGGCCCCTCTGGCTGCATTCACGGGGCGCGACAGCACGCGGACTTTGTCTTCTGGTGAGGCCCCTGTACCATCTTCATGGGGAGTGTGAGAGTGCTCCCCAGCTTAGTCTTTGGCTGCGGGCTCTCCTTCAGCAAGCGGCCATGTTTGCAGGGGATGCAACAGCATCCCCCAACTTTTCTCCCTGGTAGGGCCCGGGGATGGGTTCCTGGCCCCCCTTCCACCATTTTCGCAGGGAGCGCAACGGCGTGCCCCGCCTTCTTTCTCTGTGGGGCCCTGGATGGGGTCCGGGGCCCTTGGTTTGTCATCACAGGAGTTGCAACAGGGGCCCCCTCTTTACTTCTGTTTGGGGGCAGCCCTGAGGCCCTCCCCCCCCCGGGACATCGACCGGAGCTGCAGCGGAGCCCCATGCGCATTGCCACTCACTCAGAAGTAGGTAAAAGGTCACAGACCTTTGCCTTTGGATATCTCGGGCCCCCAAGGGCCAATTTGGATGGATCTGGTGTCAGTTCACTCCTGGTAAATAGTCCTTGCCACTAGGAGCACTCTCCTTAGGCCTCCTGGCCTGGAAGGGTCCCAGATGATAGGCGACCAGTCCCACTGATTCCCTGTTCCCTCCTTTCCTTCTGGGCAGCGCACTCTCCTGGTGCCAGCCCAGTCTTTCCCCCAATTAGTCCTCAGGGATTGTAAGGGGGCCAGCTTACCTGGCCTTGGCTGGCATCTTGCTGGGCCTGAAGTCCTTCAGGGGCAGAGTCCCTGCCCCAGGGGGTTCTTCTTTCCAGTTGTCCATGCCGCCTGTCTGCAGGCTCAGTATCCAGTAGTGAAGCAAAACCAAGAGAGAGAGCTCTCCCCTGTGAAAGACCTTTTAAGTGGGGGCAGAAGTGTCCGGCAGACCTGCACCTCTGGCCAATCCAGACGTGCCACATCACTTCCTTGCCCCTGTCCCCTCCTTCCTGAATAGTCTTCTGGGATCGCTAAAAAAATGGCGTCACCCAGGAGCTTGGGCCACACGTGTTCTGAAACTCAGCCCCTCCTTCCTAACATTCCTTTCAGGGCTTCTCCGCCCATTTCCTGGCAGGGGCTGACAGCTGGCTGATTGACGCAAGGCCCTGCTCAGGAAGCTGGAGAGAGCAGTAATTGACCCTAATCCTGAGCTGAGCCAGAGAAAGATGACTTTCCTGGATGACCCATAAGTGGTACTACTATGCTTTTGTAACCTACTGCATCATTCTTTTCACACAGGTTACAGTGTACATTGGTGCGACTCTGGTCTCTGTGGGTCCTAGGGGACCTGAGTTATGCCCTAAGCCACTCTTTACTATTGACATTGAATGGAGTGTCCCTGCAGTGAAAAGACAGTAAGCACACTGATTTTGACATGTACTTGATTGTCCCTACGGTAAAAATAAAATAAGCACACTGACTATCCCTCCTCTGTGTACACCCATCTCGTGAGGACTACTCCAGGTCACTACCCACTCTTCATAGTTCCTTCTACACCAGGCTCCCTAAGCGCAGTTCTTTGGCTGCACATGGCAGGAACCCTCCCTGCGCAGCCCTGACCTGGGTGCACATGCATGTGCACACATGATCACATGTAACCAGCCTAATGCCTCCTACTCTTGCTGCGCCATAGCAGCCTTTCCTTAGCAAGCTGGCATTGGTGGTCACACACGCAGTCCATATTACCATGAGTTTACTGTGGGGGAGTCCCTGACTAGAAGGCTCCCTCACAGTACAAGGTCAAAAACCAGGTGGTCAAAAAGCGAAAAAAAAATCAGGGTAGACCAGATGGTCAAAACCATCCTTTCACACTGTGACACACATTCAACTGTGCATATCGGTCGCTCAAATGTTCTATCATTTCACTGGCTGCATCGTCCATCTCTCTGTGTACTGTAGTAGTACAAGGTGATCTTTTGACAATTTATTTGGGTAATGCCACATATGTTTCATGAACATTGCAATTGCTTCAGTTGCAACATCAATGGACCTCTGTACCAAATGTACTCCACATATTCCTGTCATTTAGTTTGTGTGCACAGTTCCTCTGGGGTCAGATTTGTTTCATCCTGTCATGACTGACATGTGGTTGTGTATGTTAATGGGTTGAATTGTTGGATCAGTCATTTAGCCAGTTGACAAGCATGTAGGAGTTTTCAATCAGGTGTATAGGCTACAGGGATGAGGTGATCACTGATAAGTTTGGGTATCGCTTGCATGACTCTATTGTTCATGACTGCAAAATGGTCTCATGTTTTCCCGGTAGGGGCTAATGTATGTATTGTTTGTATGTGAAGTGGATGTGTGGTTTATCACAATTTCCTCCCTTTCTGTTTCTCTCACCCTCCTTCTCTCTCCACCTCTGTCTACGTGAGAATTAGCATCATCTGGCGAAGGATGAAGGGCACCGGTGAGTGGGGATGCAGCAGCCCACGGGACCCAGGAGGCTGGCACCAGCAAAGCTGAGGTGGGATGGAGGGCGAGGGGAGCTCACGAGGGAGAGTAGAGCAACCACCACATCTGATACAGATTCCTCCTCTGATGGTGGCTCTCTGGCAGTGGCGGACCAATCTGGGACCACCCCAGGACCATCCTTGTCCGCCACCCCCCTTACCAGCACCGCCCTTCCTTTAGCTCCCCACCCAGTTGCCCGTGTCCACTCACCCAGGAGGGTGGGCATCTCCTTTGCAACAGGTAGCTCTGCCCCTGCCCCAGTCAGCCCTGACCTCCTGAGGTCCATCTCTGTGGGCAGACAACCACTGTGAATGCCATCCAGAGACTGGCATCATACATGCAGCAGTCTATTGCATTCCTGGAAGGCATTCATAGTGCCTTGTCTGGCCTACAGAGATCGTTTCAGGCTCTGTCCTCCTCGTTGACAGCAGCCAGTGTCCCTTCAACGTCCGTCCTCCCTCCAGCTGCCTGTTCCAAATCTACAACCCCTCTCCCTACACCTGTCCAGGGCACAACAGCAGACCAGCATACACCCACCACAACAGACGATGTGCACAAAGACAGACATAAGCACCATAAACAAACCCACAGGCATGCACACACCACACACATATGCATATACAACAACAGACACTTCCCACACTGCCTCCCTTAAAGTCACATCACCACTCACACCTGCCAGCACTGCATCATCAAGCACTGGTCCTGCTAGCATCCTTGTCATACCCTCAATCACCACAACAGCAGTCCCAGAGAACCCCCCCCACACACACAAAATCCTCACTCACCATGACTACCTTCTCTACCACCTGCACAACATCCACCTCACTTGCACACACCACCCCAACATTCAGTCACACATCTCCCATTCCCTCTCCCTGCATCTCTACCCCTTCCTCCCAATGAAGCACACGCACCCACTCACACACCCAACATTCACCCACCACAGACATGCACACATTGCACACACCAGCATCCACGTACAGCACTACATCCCCTCCCAACCCTCAATCATATGACCGCCCCAGTGCACCTAAAAAAGTCTTCCTTGCCACCCTTCACCTCTTCCCCACTCCTCTTCCACCCCTTGTTACCCCTAAACGTTGTGTCCCCTGCCCCTCCCAGGCCCTTACACCTCCCATTCCTCAGGTGCCCCCTCTGGTGTTTCCCATGCTCCTCCACCCGGCAAAAAATCTACCCCTCCCAGAGCCAAAGTCCCCCCCTCTCAAGCACAAACCGAGACGTGCCCCTTCCAAATCCAAGCCACCCCCACCACCCTCAAACTCCTGAGCTGCCTGCTTGTCCCATTGATGTCCCTATGACATGGAGGCCTATTTGCTGTTAGGAGTCAAGTTGGGGCCATGATATACAGACAATGTGTCCTGCATAGTTTATTTCTATATTTTGTTTAAAATATACATTTGCCCATATTGCTGTGCTTGGCAAGTTGAGATGCTTGTCCTGGTTTCCTTCTACATGGTGGTGTGACATCTGTGTGCAACGGTGTGTGTGGTCTGTGTATGGGTTGTGTCTGTGTTGTTGCATGCATTGGGTAGATAGGTTGTGCCATGTGCATGTTGTTATGTGTCTGACTGCTTGCTTGTGGGATTGCATGGGGTATTGTGTGCATCCGTGTGTATGGTGCTGCATCTGAGAATTTCCTTATATGTTGGTTGTACGTGATGTGTCACCTGTGTCATTATTTGGATGTGTGTTCACTGCTATTGGTTGTGTGTCATTGCTACATACGTTTATGGTGTGTGTGTGTGGTGCGTCACAACGTGCATGTCTATGCCTGCGTTGAGGTGTTTGTGGTCTAGTTGTCATTGTGTGGTTATGGGGTGTTGTGTATGGATGTGTATGATAATCTTGGTGGTGTTTGTGTACGTTGTACTGTATTTTTGGCACATATCTGCATGGCTTTCTGTGTGTATCGGGTACTTGGCTTTGACGTATTTTGTGTGTGCCTGTGTGTGTGGCCTTCGCTGTCTGTGCGGGGAATGTGTGTTATGTGTGGGAGTGTATCACTGCCATTTCCTCCACTCTATGCTAGGCGTACTTACGGTTGTCACCTTTGTCGTTTTTGCTGGCCTTGAATGTGTATGGCGAGATACAACGCTAGGAAGACTAGCACTTCGTTTGTCATGGCAGCCCCAGACGTGTCTCTGTGCCTGGAGGTGGGTGTCTCCTTTAGTACTTTCTGTTTCTGCCAGAAGTTTTATCGCGGCCAGCCCACCCCGGATATCCTGGCGGCG
The DNA here is from genome assembly GCF_031143425.1 of Pleurodeles waltl. Lineage (NCBI taxonomy): Eukaryota > Metazoa > Chordata > Amphibia > Caudata > Salamandridae > Pleurodeles > Pleurodeles waltl. The sequence continues at coordinate 1,330,189,593 of NC_090445.1, forward strand.
TGGTGACTCGGAATATAGTGGGTGGGACATTGGTTTCTGCCAGCCTGAAGTTGCCTACCACCGCCGGATGTTGCCCGTCAGTGGTAGCAGTACTGGCGGTCAGTTGTCTGTGTTACGTTGGGTTTACCACCTTACTCGTTATATGGTGGTCTGCACCCCCACCCTGGTGGCGGTCACAACACCATCGCCGGCGTGGTGGTCAGGTTACCGCCAAACTCAGAATGACTACCTAAGTCCCATGGTATTGTTCAAGGAAACTAAAGTGAGACTGGGCTGGCAAGATTTTTCATGCCTGTAGTTTGGTGTCAACCAGCAACAACGACTTTGTGTCTGGCAGGTCACCCAGTGATAACAATGATAGCTTGAAAACGCTGCTGTATATAGTCTGGAAGGTTAAAGATGATCATTATAAGAAGGTGACACCTTTCCTTCATGTGGAGAGAATAGTGTTTGCATGGAATGGGGCTAGGTTTTCAGAATCATTTAAAGGGTGGACTAAGAGTTAACTTCCTAAATAAAGTCCAGTGACTGTATGAGACACCCAGAGCACAAACTGCATTTAATGGCCTTCTCTCTGATGCATTTCCTGGTCAGTGGGGAACAAGTCAAAGTATCCATTATCCTCACCTCCCTTTTTTATTGTCCTTGGTGTCACTGGCGGCCATAATCTACCAATCCCATTAGGGAGCTGCATTGAGACCTCTGCTAAGCATTTGATATCTTCCCGACTCCATCAGATCCCTCAATCTCAAAACTTCATTTCATGTCAATAATTCATCAGTTCTAACTTTTCATTGGTTATAGGGTTAACTGGAGCAAATGAGCGGTGCTCCTTATGTACATCTCTATCACTTGTATGTTCCTTGGCAAACACCCCTTTAGATGGGTGCCAGAACCTTCCATACCTGGGCTGCTAGTAATCCGGGGTGTAGTTGACATGGTTCACCACAGTATTCACTCCTGTTGCTTACTCCTTACTTTTACTACGGGAAAGGGTGCAGGTGATAAAAATGATCGAGGTGCCAATGTTTAACCATGTCTTTGCAGCGCTCTCACTGAGAATCCCTAAAGTCACACTATTGGAAATGAACTCGATCATTGAAAGATTTGTGTGGGGCAAGGTCAAATGCAGACTTAAATTTGACAAGCTCCTTACAAGAGGGGTGAATGGAGGCAGCTACTACATAATCCTCCTCACTTTGAACACCATTATATATACGCTTATCCGCTCATGTAAACATAACCACAGACAGTTCAATCCATGGCCTGCGATTCCTAGGCATCATCTAGTTCTGCATTAAATGTGATTGCCTATACATTTTATCAGTTATCTCCAAACATGTGTACCGTGCCTTCTGACAACCATGTGATGCTCTATCCTCATAAAATATAATTATCTGCAATGTTTTAATTCACTTAATATAAAAACGTGACAAGACATACACCCATTTTAAATCCGAGTTTTACTCCTATGTGTAGCTATACGCTTGTGCAGCAGCCATCTTCACAATTTTTTATTATTCATAATTGATATGCTTCTCATACATGTTCATGTACTGCACCGCATAGCCTTGAAAAGCACCATGCTTTTGAACCACCTATGACTAGAAACATATGTTGGTTGTTACAATCGTAATACTCCTCAGTAACCTTGGATGAACACTTAGAAGAACAAAGACAATAAACTTGTCAAGAAAATAATCAAATTCCGGAATGTGTGGAATTTATTACTGTTTTGCAAAACGCATACTATAATTTGATATTAATGTATTACACTTTATAGGTTTCTGATGTTAGCATTCCCTTCTTAGATGACTGGGGGCTTGTGCCTGCTGTAAATTGGTTATTACCTTGCCCACCAACTATCATATAAAGCTAGACTGCAGACAGCTTGTAAGAACAACCCCACCCCGTAATCCCAGATTTTGAAGCACATCCTATTTGCTGTAGCCAACCAGGATCCCTTAAAAAGTAATGCTTAGGCAACAACTGTAAAGTCTATTCCCGTCATGCATGCTAATATGTTCACACCCCACAACGTCCATAAAAGCTTTGGAGTTAACAACTACTTTCCACTCAAATGCATCTCTGTGAGACAACATGGATTGAAGATAGATAAGCATATGCTCCACTTGAGGCTTTGGTCAGAGGTTGGCATCAGAGCTCTTGGTGATTTACTTGCCAGTTGCACAGAAAGTCATGTAATGCCTGCAAGAGGAGTTTACGCTCCATCCCTCAGTTTTATATAACTACCAATAACTTCTCCCTTATGCAGAGCCTAAATATCCAATCTAGTTGTATTTCAGGATCTGGTGCCAATTTAGGGGCATATCAGCCTGTCTTTATGATACTTTTATAGATATCTTATTCTCAATGCTGATAGCAAAAATGCTTAGACTGAAATGGAAGAACAAACTATCAGTGCAGTTCACTGAAAAGGAGTGAGATGAAACTCTGAAGCTGCATGAGAGGGGACCTGAATTACAGCTATTTCAAAATCCTACATGAATGGCACTAGTCATCTCATAAATTACATCTTCCTCACAAGAGTCTGCCCTCTACTGCTGTAGTTGGGAGAGGTGAGGTGTGATATCTTACATATACTGCAATGTTGTCCTTCTGTTTTGTACTATTGGTCATAAACAAACACAAACATGGAATATTCATGTGAATCTCCCTCCCTCACAGCCCCCTTATTCAGGGTGTCCAGTACGACAGACATTTCTGGCATCAACGCACATAGTCAAAGAAGCTTTCCCCCCACCATTTCTAATGCTAAACTATATATCCTACAACTCTGAAATAACTGTCAGATAGCATTGTACTCCGACTCCTTTAAAGAAATGATCGTCACAGCTGAATCTGAAAGCGTCATATATAAACTTAACAACCAAATGAACGCATTTGATACAATCTGGGGACACTGTTTGAAACCCTCCCAAGAGATACCACCATTGACTGCCTCTGATTCTACAGTTGCTTTGTTCAGCTCTCAACAGGAATCTCCAGCTGTTATATAGGTTATATCTAGACAAAATCCCCCGCTTACATGACCTTCCTTTACTGGCTATTGACTGAATGGCCAAGTCTCTCTAGTCTCATTGAGATGGTTAACAGACCTTATTCTGATACTCGAAAAAACCTGACTAGCGCAAAACCATCAACATGACCCTCTGCGGGGCGTTTTTTAGTGTTGGGCTCAGAATCCCATCCCAGTTTAGATGCTTCTAAACTGATGCTAACTGCCACTCCTCCTGAAACACCTGATACACAAGGTAGACGATGCTGTCCTATCACATTCAGGTCTCAATTCCTGTTCCTCGCCCCATCTTCCCTTGCCTTTTACCCCCACCATCCTTGCACCTTCCCTTGCTCCCCCCTTCTTCCTGACCAATGCACATTTTTTATCTCACTATGAATTTCCCTCCCAGCTGGATTTCACTAAACCTATCTACCCTTCTCTATTTCTACTTCTATTTTTGAGAATTCATTAAGCTCGTAGCTACCCAACGGACTTCCCAGCACTAGGAAGGTAAGGCTCACATAAGAAGGTAAAGCTAACATGAAAAGACCTGATCAAATAGGTAAGTTTGAAGTTGTTCGCTGAGGCTAAAAATGATATTATTTGATCAGAGGAAGAGGGGTAGAGAGCTCCCGAGCCTGGGACCAATTTAGGCAAAGGAACGCCCTTCACATACAGTCATTTTAAATTTCAGTTAATGAAGAGTATGAGGGCCAGTCTTGTGTTTAGCATGGTGAGTCACACACACAGGACTTTAAACTTGATCCTCTTGCTGATGGCTAACCAGTGCAATGCAGGGAGTGCTGTGGACCCAATAACATCTGAACCGCTGCATTATGAATTACCTGCACATTCATATGACTGAAAGTGGACTTCCTAGATAAAAGGAGTTCCTGCTGTCGAGGTGAGATAAGATCAATCCTTCAACCACCACTCTCCGAACTGCAACAGGTAATCAACTAAGGGTCTTTCTGAGGGCATGGAATAGGCCAAAGCAGAGGGAGGACAGCCTCTTGGCCCGGGCAGCCATGCTAAGTCTGCTATTAAGTATAACTCTCAGGCTGTTTACGTTCACCTTGGGGGGAGGGTGCTTGCCCAGGGAAGGGGGCCAACCAAATTCGTCCCAAAGTAATAGATTATTACCGACCACCACAACCTCTGTTTTGACGCTATTGAGTTTCAGACAGCTTACAACCATCCAGTCAGTAAAAAAGCAATGATATGCGCATCTTCCACATAAAACACAGTGGAATAATCCAAGGAGTAGATTATATTTGATAGATGCCGGCGTACAGTTTAAACAGTGTTGGCCTCAATGAGGAGCCTTGAGGAACCCCATGTTTAAAAAAGGTGTGCGTCTGAGAAAAATGGGCCTTTCCGACTCGGAAGCTGCGGTTTTCCAAGAAAGAGGGCAGCAATTTAAGTGCTAGCCCTGTGACTCCTGCCTCTGCTAACCTCTCCAGAAGGATAAGATGCACAACAGTATCAAATGCAACACTTAAATCGAGAAGAGTAACAGTAGCTGTGCCTCTTCTTTTGCTGGCAGAAGTGCAGTTCCTGTACTTCACCCAGATCTAAATCCAGTATGAGAGGGATGCAGTATGTTGAGGGCTTCCAAAACACACATTTTGCACACCTCAACCTTCTCTCCCAGACAGCGTTGCACATATGTTATGATCATGTATCGGTATTCTGTATGTGGGTGAATTGTATTTGCTAGGTACCAATTACTGAATAAAGAATTGCTAAAAAAAGAAGATAACATGTATCAATCATAGGGTATCATTTTGAAAATCATTGTTATAAAATGTATTAGTCCAGTTAACTTGATTTTAATGGTGAGGAGGAGGCTTTGTTGTTGGGCACAGGACTTTCGCAGCTGGGGTGGGACTTTGTCCCCCGGCCTTCACTGCTTTAGAAGACCCTGATGTGCTGATCCGCTATTAAAGTGTGCTTGCTTCCTGCAGCACTGGAGAGGAGGAGGCTTTGTTGTTTGGCCCAGGACTATCACAGCTGGGATGGGACTTCATCACCCAGCCTTCACCGTTTTAGAAGGCCCTGATGCACTGATGCGCTATTAAAGCACGCTTTGCATCCCACAGTGCAGGACACATGTGCCCATGTGAAGACCGGGTCAAGGCGGACCCGTTTTAGCCCGTCATAGCCCCGAAGACACTGGGCTGGGCCTCCCATCCTTCAGACTGCAGCCTGAGGTTCCTATCCATTTTGACCTAGCACGGATGGTAATTGCTGGCTTATTAAATCAATTATCTAATCATAGTGTGGTTATGTAGCTGTGTCGTATCTGTGAACTTATATCACACAGCACCTTCTGGGACAGACTGTAAGCTATAAAAGGGTAAGCCAAACAAAACATTAGGCTTTCATTTGAGCATACTTTGACTTCTTACCACTTAATTACAAAAATTAAACTGACAAATGGGGAACAGGAAACAAACTTCAGCAGGAGGCACAGTGGGCACAGAGGACAATCACACACAATATACACGCTCGACCATTGATACGTTTTTTGTAAGAGCAGTGGATTTAGTAATGAACAAAATTAAATTGGAGGAGCGTCACCTTTCCCTAACAACCGCACCGCCCCTGTCTCCCTGCCTGCCTTTGCTTATCACCCCTTCTAGGGTACTTGAAATATCATGTCAGGATGAGACACCAGTTTTGATGTGGGTTCCAACATTTTCTAATGAGTCTCAGAGGCCACGTTCTGAGAGGGGAATATCCACCCTCCCTCAGCAGGAGGCTAGAAGCAATCAGGAGGGCAGCAACTTTACGCCAGACTCTCAGGCCGCCTATGCCGTCAGTCCGTATGAAATGGGAAGACCTGCCAAGCGAATGAAGAGAGCTATAGAAATGAGGAGAGTATTGGCAGAAGTTGGATTAAGTGTTTCAACCCAAACCTCTTCTCCATTAGATGACTCATGGGGTTTGGTAAAATTGTATCTATGTGACCTGCTGGATCACAAACTGTCTCCCATTTTGGAACGTTTAGAAGCCATAGATGCTAGCTTGTCTTCATTAAAAAGGCCAGAAGATGGGTGTGGATTCCAGGGGGGGGTAAGGCTGTACCGTCTAAATCTGCCATATGTTTGTCAACCAAGTCATAAGGTTGTGTTTTAAGTAATGTTGCAGGTCTGGATCTTCATCCTGCCTTGACATCAACATTAGTACAAACAGCACTTCAATCAACCAAACGAGTGGCACATCAACTCTCAATACATCATGAAGTGGCCCTCTAAAGAGATGATTTATAATGCTGCTAGTAGCAATTCTGCTGGGGTCCATCAATTAGTCTGCCATCATAAATTCTGTGCCCCCCCAAAGAACTAGATCACTGATGCATGTACCCAACAATCTGAATCTGAGGGATGTTTATACTATAGAGCAAAGTCCCCTAGTTACCATTGATCTCCCACCAGCCTTGTGTCCTCTTGATATTGTAATGACAAATTTGCACCAATAAATCGCAAGTGTCCCAGAAACGATGGCTTCACTTAAGAACAAGGGTATGTTTTAGCTGAATAACAACATAAACAATAAACAGGGTATTGCACGGGAAATAATCATGGTAAGGAGGGTAGTGGGAATAGGTTAATTTGAAAAAAACTATGACGGAGGTACTGTGATTATGAATTTCTGAAACCCCATGATAGTAGGGCATATTTTATTACAGGCAAAGGTCGGCATGATCAACCGTAGACCCTTGAAGATCTTGCCCCTGGGGCTTTTTTACGGGCACATATCCCCGATCTTCTGGAGGGAGAATAGAGAGAGGGGTGGAAAGCATATCCAGAATGTACCACCATCCTCCTTCTGACTTCCGCCAGAGAACTGTTTTTCAGCATTATCGAATTTAGACTTAAATGATTGATTAGTTCTAGACAATAACAATGATTTTGTCCCTGCTTTGCCTCAAAATATACATGTTGGGGTGAAAGAAACTCTCCATAGTGATTTTTCTGAAGATTTGTTAATCCAAGGGGCAGAACAAGGTATGTCATTGTTATCTTGGATTGTTGCAGGTCTCTGAAGCAAGTTACAAAATGTCGACTGTCTGTCCTTCATTGGGACATTTGATGTAATCTGCTGCCAAGAAACGTGGGCTTTTGACACTGGTGTTATAAATGGGTTTAAATCATTTTGTATTAGTGCAAATTAGTACCCCTTCTGGAGCTGGGAGAGGGAAAGGAGGCTTATCAATTTTTGTGGCGAACCACATTAGGAACCTTGAAGATGGGTCAGCAGAATCAGGGCCCTGTTTCCAAATCTTAAACCTTTGTGCTCCGAAGCAATTCAATATCATTTTAATCACTTTTTTTATTTCTTCCCGTCATCTCCAATTTGGATCCTTTTGAAGCTCAATTTGGGTCATGGAAGAGTTGGGCAATACAATTAAGAAATGGGTGGACAGAGAGACTTTCCCATGTTCTATCGTTTGGGCTGGGGATTTTATTATTCACAAATGTCCACAAGCTGGTGGTATTATATGTAGGCCTGCAGATGACCAAGTTTTGGATCCAGGCCATTTTATACACAATACAAATGGGGAAGCCCTAAATGAATTGTTTTTCTTTCTATATCTAAACTTTTCCTCGGTTAATAAGAACTGTGGGAGGCAAAATCTACCAACATTTATGGGTCGGGGGCAGGTCTCTATAATTATTTTGTTCTGGTATCAAGCAATCTGGCTAAGTACCCATTTGCTTATGAAATCCATTCCCCTCCCATGTAGTGATCATAACCCTATTAGCTTAAGAATCACTCACTTGAAAATAGATAGGCCATCGCCAAACGTAGAAATTGTGGTTATCCTGTCAGCAAAAAAAAAAGGGCTATGTCTGGGTGTGAGTCCATGGACTAGAAGGAATTTTCAGAAAATGTCAATATAAAAAAATCATAGGGTGCTTTTGAGTTGTCTCTTGGTGTTTGCCGATTCTGCAGATATTGTATTTAATTTAAAAATTTTATGCGATGCTACTGCATGTGGGTTAACCTCTAATCAACCTCCAAAAATCCAACAAGGTCACTCCTGGTTTTCTAAAGAATGTACAGCTGCTTTCCAGGTGCCAAAATCAGTTACTAATATCATGCCACATGATGTATAAAAAATTAGATTGGCGAGATCTATCTATAAGCAGGCTATAAAGTGGAGGAAGCATGAACTCAGGGCAAGAGCATGGGAGGATCTCCAAAAGGCTTTGCAGTTAAAAGATTCCTACCTCTTTTGGAGTGTAGTCAATCGTCCTCTCTTTGGGGAGAGTCCTACTTGTGAGATTATGTGCAATTTTACATAACATGAATGGATCGATCACCTTTCTATGGTCTTTAACCCAGAGCAAAAGGCCAGCTGGTTTGTATAAATCCAACCTAGGAATTTGGGGTCCCGTGGTCATAGATGTACTACAGGCTGCATTACAGGGGGGCTGGTCCTCTCCTGGAATGAGTCAGTAATAGTTCTAATTTTCAAAAAGGGAGACAGGCTTTCTTCTGCTTGTTATCACCCTATCTCGCTGAGATCGACTCAATGGATAACATTGTGGGTTGAGTCATCCTGGGGAGGCTAGAGACTTGGGTGGAAGAGAATACTTTTTTTAGCCCCTTGCAATATGGATTTCGATCCAGCTGGAGGACATCTGAGCAGGCACTAAGTGCTTATTTTAGATAAATATGTGATGGCCAGGAGAGGGTTTTTTACATATGGCTTTAATGGACTACTCCTGTGCCTTCAACATGGTAGAAAGGGGTCTCCTGTGGGATCTGATGGCAAAGGCAGGCATAGATAACCAACTATTGACCCTCATGGAACAATTACATCAGGGTACACAAGAGTACATTTTTCTATGATGGGGGACTGTACAGCTCCTATAAGGGTGGTGTAGGAAAGTACCAGCTTGCCTTGCACGGTACCCCCACTTGTGTGTATGTTTGTTTTTGCCTGTGTCACTGGGATCCTGCTAGCCAAGACCCCAGTGCTCATAACTTGTGCCCTGTATGTGTTCCCTGTGTGGTGCCTAACTGTATCACCGAGGCTCTGCTAACCAGAACCTCAGTGTTTATGCTCTCTCTGCTTTTAAAATTGTCACTGCAGGCTAGTGACTATTTTCATCAATTCTGATTTGGCACACTGGAACACCCTTATAATTCCCTAGTATATGTTACTTAGGTACCCAGGGTATTGGGGTTCCAGGAGATCCCAATGGGCTGCAGCATTTCTTTTGCCACCCATAGGGAGCTCAGACAATTCGTACACAGGACTGCCACTGCAGCCTGAGTGAAATAAGGTCCACGTTATTTCACGGCCATTTTACACTGCACTTAAGTAACTTATAAGTCACCTATATGTCTAACCCTCACTTGGTGAAGGTTAGGTGCAAAGTTACTTAGTGTGAGGGCACCCTGGCACTAGCCAAGGTTCCCCTCACATTGTTCAGGGTAATTTCCCTGGACTTTGTGAGTGCAGGGACACCATTACACTTGTGAGCTACACATAGGTCAATACCTATGTGTAGCTTCACAATGGTAACTCCGAACATGGCCATGTAACATGTCTAAGATCAAGGAATCCAAATCTGGTATTGGGGTGCCAATCCCATGCATCCCCGGGGCTCCAGCATGGACCCCGGGTACTGCCAAACTAGTTCTCTGGGGTTTTCTCTGCAGTTGCTGCCAACCCTCAGACAGGTCTCTGCCCTCCTGGGGGCTAGGCAGCCCAGTCCTAGGAAAGCAGAACAAAGGATTTCCTCTGAGATAGGGTGTTACACCCTCTCCCTTTGGAAATAGGTGTTAAAGGCTCGGGAGGAGTAGCCTTCCCCAGCCTCTGGAAATGCTTTGAAGGGCACAAATGGTGCCCTCCTTGCATAAGCCAGTCTACACCGGTTCAGGGAGCCTCCAGCCCCTTCTCTGGCACAAAACTGGACAAAGGAAAGAGGAGTGACCACTCCCCTGTCAATCACCACCCCAGGGGTGTTGCCCAGAGCTCCTCCAGTGTGTCCCAGACTTCTGCCATCTTGAATGCAGAGGTGTGAGGGCACAATGGAGACCTCTAGTGGCCAGTGCCAGCAGGTGACGTCAAAGACCCCTCCTGATAGGCTCTTACCTGTTAGGTAGCCAATCCTCTTCCTAGGGCTATTCAGGGTCTCTCCTGTGGGTTCCTCTTCAGATAATGAATGCAAGAGCTCATCAGAGTTCCTCTGCACTTCTCTCTTTGACTTCTGCCAAGGACCAACTGCTGACTGCTCCAGGATGCCTGCAAAACCGCAACAAAGTATAAAGAAGACCACCAGCAACATTGTCGTGCCCAATCCTGCCGGCTTTCTCGACTGTTTCCTGGTGGTGCATGCTCTGAGGGCTGTCTGGCTTCACTCTGTACTGGAAGCCAAGAAGAAATCTCCTGTGAGTCGACGGAATCTTCCCCCTGCCAACGCAGGCACCAAACTTCTGCATCACCGGTCCCCTAGGTCCCCTCTCATCTTGATGAGAGTGGTCCCTGGAGCACAGGAGCTGGATCCAAGTGACTCCGACAGTCCAGTGGTCCTTTTGTCCAAATTTGGTGGAGGTAAGTCCTTGCCTCCCCACGCCAGACAGTAATCCTGTGTACTGCCTGATCTGCAGCTGCCAGGGCTTCTGTGCACTTTTGCAAGACTTCCTTCGTGCACAGCACAGCCTAGGTCACCAGCATTCCATCTTGCATTGCCCAACTCGCTGAGTTGACCTCTGACTTTGTGGGACCCTCTTTGGTTGTGCTGAGACAACCACCGTGCTCATATTTCCTGAATGCCTGTTCAGGTGCTTCTGCGGGTGCTGCCTGCTTCTGCATGGGCTCTCTGTGTTGCTGAGCGACCCCTCTGTCTCCTCCCCCAAGGGGCGACCTCCTGGTCCTTCCTGGGCCCTGGCAGCACCCAAAACCTTTGAACCGCGACTCTTGCAGCTAGCAAGGCTTGTTTGCAGTCTTTCTGTGTGGAAACAACTCTGTGCCCTCCAGCACACCGTGTGACATCTTATGACCAAAGGAGAAGTTCCTGGCACCTTCCGTTGTTGCAGAATCTTTGGCTTCTTCCACCTGGAGGCAGCCTTTTTGCACCTTCATCTGGGGTTTAGTGGGCTCCTGACCCCCCTGGACACTTGTGTGACTCTTGGACTTGATCCCCTTCCTTTGCAGGTCCTCAGGTCCAGGAATCCGTCATCAGTGCTTTGCAGTCAGTTTTTGCCTTTGCAGAATCCCCTATCTCGACTTGACTGTGTTTCTGGGGTAGTAGGGTAACTTTACTTCTACTTTTCAGGGTCTTGGGGTGAGGTATCTTGGACACCCTTAGGGCCATATTTATACTTTTTGACGCTAAACTGCGCTAACGCAGTTTAGCGTCAAAACATTTTGCGCCGGCTAACGTCATTCTGAAGCGCCATGCGGGCGCCGTATTTATTGAATGGCGTTAGCCGGCGCAAGCAGACCGGCGCTGCCTGGTGTGCGTGGAAAAAAAACACGTACACCAGGCAGCGCCGGTGTTGGGAAAAGTGGCGCTAGGGCGTCTTAAAAATGGTGCAAGTCAGGTTGACGCAAAAAATCGCCTCCAACCGATTTGCGCCATTTTTAACGACGCCCAGAAGCCATTTACATGACTCATGTCTTAGTAAAGACAGGAGTCATGCCCCCTTGCCCAATGGCCATGCCCAGGGGACTTATGTCCCCTGGGCATGGTCATTGGGCATAGTGGCATGTAGGGGGGCACAAATAAGGCCCCCCTATGCCACCCAAAAAAAAAAAAAAAAAACAATTATACTTACCTGAACTTACCTGAATGTCCCTGGGATGGGTCCCTCCATCCTTGGGTGTCCTCCTGGGGTGGTCAAGGGTGGCAGGGGGGGTCCCTGGGGGCAGGGGAGGGCACCTGTGGGCTCATTTTGAGCCCACAGGCCCCTTAACGCCTACCCTGACCCAGGCGTTAAAAAGTGGCGCAAATGCGGGTTTTTTTGCCCCGCCCACTCCCGGGCGTGATTTTTGCCCGGGAGTATAAATACGACGCATTTGCGTCGCCGTCATTTTTTTAGACGGGAACGCCTTCCTTGCATCTCATTAACGCAAGGAAGGCGTTCACGCAAAAAAATGACGCTATTTGCCCATACTTTGGCGCTAGACGCGTCTAACGCCAAAGTATAAATATGGCGTTAGTTTTGCGCCGAATTTGCGTCGAAAAAAACGACGCACATTCGGCGCAAACGGAGTATAAAAATGCCCCTTAGTGTTTTCTTACACTCCCAGTGACCCTCTACACACTACACTAGGCCTGGGGTCCATTTATAGATCGCATTCCACTTTTGGAGTATATGGTTTGTGTTGCCCCTAGGCCTATTTTCTCCTATTGCATTCTATTGTGTTCTATAGTGTTTGCACTACTTTTCTAAGTGTTTACTTACCTGGTTTGGTTTGTGTGTGTATATTTTGTGTATATTAATTACCTCCTAAGGGAGTATATCCTGTGAGATACTTTTGGCATATTGTACTAAAATAAAGTACCTTTATTTTTAGTAACTCTGAGTATTGTGTTTTCTTATGATATACTGCTATATGATATAAGTGGTATAGTAGGAGCTTTGCATGTCTCCAAGTTCAGACTAAGCTTCTCTGCTATTGCTATCTCTATCAGACTAAGCTACTAGAACACTACTAATCTACTAATAAGGGATAACTGGACCTGGCACAAGGTGTAAGTACCACTAGGTGCCCACTATAAGCCAGGCCAGCCTCCTACAGGTGGTAAAAGGAGTAAGGCATGGCTGTATTTTGCCCTCGTTTTCTCGTTTTATATAAATTCCTTAAGCTCTACCCCAATAAAGTGCACTGAAGATGTCCCAAAGATAGGCACCCTTTTGGTACCAGTTTAGTTATACGCGGATGACGCGGTCTTGCTGGCGCGTACAGCAAACAGCCTCCAGAAACTCCTAGATGGGTTTAATGAGTTTATGCCAGGCCTCAGGCATAAAGTCACGCAGCTTAAGTTGTTCATTATGTCTTGTGGCACTAAAACCCTTAAATCAAAATCTTTTTATTTAGGAAGCAGGTGATAGCGCGCCCGGCCCTTAGTAAGTAAACTGACAAAGGGACGCGTATAGGTCAATGAACCTTTTGAATCGCATGGAGTATTCTAGTCATGCAGTGATCACTGAACCAATAATCAACAAGAATAAATCAATATCAAACACTTAAGAAACCAAAAAGAAAACCATATTAATCAGAAATAACCAACACTCATGGAAAAGGTTAACAAGTTTTATTTCCTATTGATTACAATTCTAGGTCATCTGTTAGTTCAAAGTTTATTCAATCAATTCTTTATTAATTCATCAGTTAGAAGACATTGGCCCTCATTACAACCCGGGCGGTCGGTGTTAAAGCAGCGGTAATACCGTCAACAGGCCGGCGAAAAAAAAAATGGAATCATGACCATGGCGGAAACCGCCAACATAGACAGCCACTTTAACACTCCGACCGCCAGAGCGGTAGAAACAAACACCGTGGCGGTAACCGCCAACAGACAGGCAGAACACAAGGTTCCGCCCACTGTATTACAACACGCCTATCCGCTACCTTTTCTGGGGCGGTACCAACGCCATCAAAAGCACGGCGGAAACAGTACTTGGAACGGAAACCACTCACCTTTCGACACTTTACGAACAACCAGTACGCCATGGAGCCCGAGTTACAGGTCCTGCCGATGCTGGTCTACCTCCTCTTGTATCAGGAGCAGCAAAGACGCCGGCGACAACCACGGTGAGTACTGCACCTAGCACACAGGGGAGGGGGGGGAGGGAAAAGAGAGTGACACACACATGCAACACGCAACACTCCCACCCTCACCCACAACACCATACACACAAATACATGCAGCAACATTACATATACACCCTCTCATCCCCTGGAAGACCGCAAGGGCCAAATGAAATGATTGTAACAAGTTTAATCATCGAAATATCAGATATGCCAAATTCAAATATCAGTATATACAAATATGTACACCAACTACACAAGTCCAGATATTAATGAAATCATTGTCCGTGGATCAGTGTCCCAAAATGGATGGGCAAAGCCCACACAAGATACCTGACTCGAAATGGAGAGAACACTGCAGGGGCATCAGATGGAAAATAAACAGGCACCTCAGGGGGAGGGGGCACCTCACCCAGATGAACAGGCGACGCCACTGCTCCACGAGGGGGCTCCATGCCCACTGATTGGTCCTGGGGAGTGCAAAGCCACAGTCTCTCAAGTCTCTCCAGTGGGTGGTTTGCCCACTGCTTTATCTTGGGGAGTGCAAAGCCACAGTCTCTCAAGTCTCTCCAGTGGGTGGGTTGCCCACTGCTTTATCCTGTGGCGTGCAAAGCCACAGTCTCTCAAGTCTCTCCAGTGGGTGGTTTGCCCACTGCTTTATCCTCGGGAGTGCAAAGCCACAGTCTCTGAAGTCTCTCCAGAGGGTGGGTTGCCCACTGCTTTATCCTGGGGAGTGCAAAGCCACAGTCTCTCAAGTCTCTTTAGTGGGTGGGTTGCCCACTGCTTTATCCTGGGGAGTGCAAATCCACAGTCTCTCAAGTCTCTCCAGTGGGTGGGTTTGCCACTGCTTTATCCTGGGGAGTGCAAAGCCACAGTCTCACAAGTGGATAACAGTCTCCACTGGTTCTGGAGGGGCTTTGTGCAAGACTGCTTCATCCTGCCAAGGACAGAGGTAGTGGATGTGAATATCCACTGGTTCTGGAGGGGGCTGTGTGCCCAGAGTGCTTCATCCTGCCAAGGACTGAGGTAGTGAATGTGAATCTCCACTGGTTGTGGAGGGGGCTTTGTGCCCAGAGTGCTTCATCCTGCCAAGGACAGAGGTAGTGGATGTGAATCACCACTGGTTCTGGAGGGGGCTATGTGCCCAGAGTGCTTCATCCTGCCAAGGACAGAGGTAGTGGATGTGAATCTCCACTGGTTCTGGAGGGGACTTTGTGCCCAGAGTGCTTCATCCAGCCAAGGACTGAGGTAGTGGATGTGAATCTCCACTGGTTCTGGTGGGGGCTTTGTGCCCAGAGTGCTTCACATGCAGTGTGGCAGGTCCCGTTCCCTCACCTGTGTGTGTGTGCCACGCGATTGCCTGGGAACAGGTAGCATGATACTCCATGGAGGCGGAGACACACTCCACCCTGATGCGACTTCGCCTGCCACCTGCAGGTACAAACAGTGCTGGGAGTCATGCTTCATGTGCGCTGTGCAGGATCCAGGATATCTCCTGCAGCCTCGGATGGCTGGCCACTGGGGATGATTGTCATGTCAGCTGTGGTGGCACTATCTGAGCACGTCACAGGTCTGGTAGTGGTGGTTGGAGGGGTGTCTGTGGCAGAGGTGCTAGCAGTGGTGCATGTGTCTGCACCTGTTGAGGGACACAGCAGGACGTCTCCTGCAGCCTCGTATGGCTGCCCACTGGGGATGATGCTGGGGACTGTTGCTGAGGCAGCAGACGTGCAGGTGGCGGTGCAGTTGGCGGTGTCCACCGCCTTGCAGGTTTATGTTCTGGTTGACAGAAGGGGTGACTCTGGTCCCTCAGCCGGAGCCTCTGTGCCCTGTCCTGACCTGCTCTTTGGCATGTGTCCCTTCCCCACCTTTGATGTCGCAGCTGGTGCCTTGCCACTGTCCCCTTTTGGCTTGTAGGAGCCCTTGCTTGCTGGTAGATGCGGCTTCTCCCTCTGGCATGTGGGAACCTTCTTCACCTTGGCAGGTGGCGGAATGGCCTGCTCCTTGGCCTCGCTAGGTGGCACACTGGCAGCCCTGATGGTTGCCGCCTGTGATGTGATCAGACTTGCTGAGACCACTATGCTGGATGATTTGGTGGCTGAGGTGCTGGGCTGGGACCTGGACATCCTGGCTCTAGGGGAAGGACGGAGGGGGGAGGTGTAGGGAAGAGCTCAAAGTTTGTGAGGAAGAGTTTCTTAGAGACACTGGGACGGGAAAGTGGAGGAAGTTTGAGAGTGGAGGAAGAGGTAGTGGTTGTAGGAGGTTTACGTCTGCTGAATTTGGGTGAAGGTGCATGGGCCGGAGGCTGTTGTGAGGTGGATGGCTGTTGGGTGGGTGTGTGCCTGCGTTTGTGTAGTTTGGGAGGATGGCTCACAGACACACTGGGAGAGGACACAGGGGATGTGTGAATGGTAGTGGGGTGGTGATTGCACGTGAGCAGTGTGTGGTGATGGGCGTGCTGGTGATGGAGGTAGTGGATGAAGATGTAGTGCATGCAGATGGGAGTGGAGACGAGACAGGGAGGGAAGAGGAGGATGTGGAGGAGGGGGATACAGTAGAGGCAGTGGATGTTGGTGTGTCTGCATGGGGATGGTACTTGTGTGAGTGCCTGTGGGATGTGTGGTGCTTATGTTTGTCATGTCCACTCTTGTGTGTTGATGAGTGTGCATGTTGGTCTGATGGTGTGCTTGGGATAGGCTGAGGTAGAGGGGATTGGCTCTGGGTAGAGAAAGTTGGAGGGGGGAGGCTGGACACAGGGACAATGGATGCCATCAGTGCTGAGGCCAGAGCCTGAAATGCTCTCTGTTGGGCCGCCACACCAGAATGAATGCCCTCCAGGTATGCATTTCTTTGCTGCAAATGCCTCTCAACACCCTGGATGGCATTAAAAATGGTTGATTGCCCAACAGTGAGGGATCTCAGGAGGTCAATAGCCTCCTCACTGAGGGCAGCAGTGCTGACTGGGGCAGGGGCTGAGGTGCCTAGGGCGAAGGAGATGCCCACCCTCCTGGGTGAGCAGGCACGGGAAACTCAATGAGGGGCTGCTGGGAGGGCGGTGCTAGCAGGGGGGATGGCGGCTGTACATGTTGATGCGGTGGGCCCAGAGGTGCCCACCACTGCAAGGGAGCTCCCATCAGAGGAGTCGCTGTCACTGGTGTCTGCTTCTGTCCCCGTCGTGGAGCTCCCCTTGCTCTCCGTCCCACTGGTGCCTTCAGACTCCGTTACTTCACCCTCCAGGGCAATGTGGGATGCAGCTCCCTCCTGCTCCGGTGCCACTGCTCCTCCGCCAGATGATGCTAATGCACACATGGACAGGGTGACAAAACAAAAAGGGGGGGAAAGACAGAAGAGACACATGGTCAATGCCTGCAACACCACTACAGTTGGCGGACACAACACACAAGGAGCAGCCCTATGCATAAGCCATGCACTGACAGGGCAAGTGAAAAGCACATGCCCATAGGGGACTCTGTCGAGAACCATTTTATGCACAGCTGGAAGCCATAGGAGGCTGACTAGGTGTAGAGGGCAAATACCACCTTTGGGGTCGGACTGGGAATGAGGCTGCAAATCAATGGATCTACCTTTGCGCGTCTGCCCTGGCCTAAGGGAACCCACAGCCCACCTCCCCCACCCAGACACCTCGTCAAGCGCGCAGACAAAGCTGAATGAGAGTGTACTCACCCCCTTGTAGCTGCTGTGATGCTCTCAAGCGCCCATCCAACTCCGGATATGCCACAGCCAGGATCTGGTACATCAGGGGGGTCATGGTGCGACGGGCAACCCTTCCACTTTGGGAGGCCATCCCCAGCTGGGCCTCCGCCGTCTTCTTCGTCCAGCGGCGCAGGTCCTCCCATCTTTTCCGGCTTTGGGTGCTCCGTCTAAAGTAGACCCCCAGGGTCCGCACTTCTTTGGGGATCACACGCCTAATACCCTTCTTCTGGTGGGTGCTGACCTAGAGGAAAAGTGAAGTGAAAATGGATGTTATTCCCCCGTACATTTCTTCTCACACATTGGCCACAAACCTCCTACCCTGGCCCAGAAATACATACACACACCATCTTCACATGCTGGCCTGTCACCCACCCCTGTCTCTTTCATCCACGACACTGTAGAAAAGTACCATCTTGCCTGGCATGTTACCCCCATTTTACCCCCATTTTTACTGTATATATGTTTGTTTTTGCCTGTGTCACTGGGATCCTGCTAGCCAGGACCCCAGTGCTCATAAAGTGTGCCCTGTATGTGTTCCCTGTGTGGTGCCTAACTGTATCACTGAGGCTCTGCTAACCAGAACCTCAGTGTTTATGCTCTCTCTGCTTTTAAAATTGTCACTGCAGGCTAGTGACCAATTTTACGAATTATGTTTGGCACACTGGAACACCCTTATAATTCCCTAGTATATGGTACCCAGGGTATTGGGGTTCCAGGAGATTCCCTAAGGGCTGCAGCATTTCTTTTGCCACCCATATGGAGCTCAGACAATTCTTACACAGGACTGCCACTGCAGCCTGAGTGAAAGAACATCCACGTTATTTCACAGCCATTTTACACTGCACTTAAGTAACTTATAAGTCACCTAAATGTCTAACCCTCACTTAGTGAAGATTAGGTGCAAAGTTACTTAGTGTGAGGGTACCCTGGCATTAGCCAAGGTGCCCCCACATTGTTCAGGGCAATTTCCCCGGACTTTGTGAGTCCGGGGACACCATTACACGCGTGCACTACATATAGGTCAATACCTATATGTAGCGTCACAATGGTAACTCAGAACATGGTCATGTAACATGTCTAGGATCATGGAATTGTCACCCCAATACCATTCTGTTATTGGGGGGACAATTCCATGCATCCACGGGTCTCCAGCATAGAGCCCGTGTACTGCCAAACTATCTTTCTGGGGTTTTCTCTCAGACAGGTTTCCACCCCCTGGGGCCTGGGCAGCCCAGTCCCAGGAAGGCAGAACAAAGGATTTCCTCTGAGAGAGGGTGTTACACCCTCTCTCTTTGGAAATAGGTGTGAAGGGCCTGGGAGGAGTAGCCTCTCTTGGCCTCTGGAAATGCTTTGAAGGGCACAGATGGTGCCCTCCTTCCATAAGCCAGTCTACACCGGTTTGGGGATCCTCCCCAGCCCTGCTCTGGTGTGAAACTGGACAAAGGAAAGGTGAGGGACCACTCCCCTGACCAGCACCTCCCAGGGGAGATGCCCAGAGCTCCTCCAGTGTGTCCCAGACCTCTGCCATCTTGGATGCAGAGGTGTGAGGGCACAATGGACACCTCTGAGTGGCCAGTGCCGGCAGGTGACGTCAGAGACCCCTCCTGATAGGTGCTCACCTTTCTCTGTAGCCAATCCTCCTCTGAGGGCTATTTAGGGTCTCTCCTGTGGGTATCTCACCAGAAAACGAATACAAGAGCTAACCAGAGTTCCTCTGCACATCCCTCTTCAACTTCTGCCAAGGATCGACAGCTGACTGCTCCAGGACGCCTGCAAAACCGCAACAAAGTAGCAAGAAGACTACCAGCAACATTGTAGCACCTCATCCTGCCGGCTTTCTTGACTATTTCCTGGTGGTGCATGCTCTGAGGGCTGTCTGCCTTTACCCTTGCACTGGAAGCCAAGAACAAATCTCCCGTAGGTTGACAGAATCTTCCCCTGCCAATGCAGGCACCAAACTTCTGCATCACTGGTCCTCTGGGTCCCCTCTCATCCTGACGAGCATGGTCCCTGGAACACAGAAGCTAGATCCAAGTGTCCCCGACAGTCCAGTGGCCCTTCTGTCCAAATTTGGTGGAGGTAAGTCCTTGCCTCCCCACGCCAGACAGTAATCCTGTGTACTGCGTGAACTGCATCTGCTAGGGCTTGTGCGCACTTTTGCAAGACTTTCTTCATGCACAACCTAGCCCAGGTCCCCAGCACTCCGTCCTGCATTGCCCAACTCGCTGAGTTCGACTCTGACTTCATGGGACCCTCTTTTGTTGTGCTGAGTCGACCATCGTGCTCAGATCTTGTGAATGCCTGTTTAGGTTCTTCTGTGGGTGCTGCCTGCTTCTGCGTGGGCTCTCCGTGTTGCTGAGCACCACCTCAGTCTCTGCCTCCAAGAGGAGACCTCCTGGTCCTTCCTGGGCCTTGGCAGCATCCAAAACCTTCAACTGTGGCTTCTGCAGCTAGCAAGGCTTGTTTGTGGTCTTTTTGCGTGGAAACAACTCTACATCATCCAGCACACCATGGGACATTTTCTAACCAAAGGAGAATTTCCTGGCACCTTCCGTTGTTGCAGAATCTTCAGCTTCTTCCACCCGGAGACAGCCATTTTGCACCTTCATCCGGGGTTTAGTGGGCTCCTGCCCCCCCTGGACACTTGCGTGACTCTTGGACTTGGTCCCTTTCCTTTGCAGGTCCTCAGGTCCAGGAATCCATCTTCAGTGCTTTGCAGTCAGTTGTTGTCCTTGCAGAATCCCCTATCTCGACTTTACTGTCTTTCTGGGGTAGTAGTGTAATTGTACTCATACTTTTCAGGGTCTTGGGGTGGGGTATCTTGGACACCCTTAGGGTTTTCTTACACTCCCAGTGACCCTCTACACACTACACTGGGCCTGGGGTCTATTCGTGGTTCGCATTCCACTTTTGGAGTATATGGTTTGTGTTGCCCCTAGGCCTATTTTTCCTATTCTATTGTGTTCTACAGTGTTTGCACTTCTTTTCTAACTGTTTACTTACCTGGTTTGTGTGTGTATATTTTGTGTATATTACTTACCTCCTAAGGGAGTATATCCTCTGAGATACTCTTGGCATATTGTCACTAAAATAAAGTACCTTTATTTTTAGTATCTCAGAGTATTGTGTTTTCTTATGATATAGTGCTAAGTGATATAAGTGGTATAGTAGGAGCTTTGCATGTCTCCTAGTTCAGCCTAAGCTGCTCTGCTATAGCTACCCCTATCAGCCTAAGCTGCTTGAACACATCTAATCTACTAATAAGGGATAACTGGACCTGGCACAAGGTGTACGTACCACAAGGTACCCACTATAAGCCAGACCACCTTCCTACAGACACTCCATACAATCATGTGCCACCCACCATGCACACAGTTTACTCACCTATTTGTCTGGAGGACCGTACAGTTGCGTGTACTGGGGGAGGACCCCATCCACTAGTCTGTCCAATTCCTCTAAAGGGAAGGCAGGGGCCCTTTCCCCAGACACTGTAGCCATTGTCGCTTCCAGACTCAGGTCACAGAAGCACTTGCAGTGCAGGTCCTCTCCTGTTGAAGGTCAGGTATCAAGTGAGGTAACAGATAGAAAATTGCAGTCGCGTCCGCAGTGGTGCGTACCGTCACCGCCGGCGTACATCGTCATTGGCTCCTGGAACCCTGAGGGCCCAATGATAACCAATGCTGAATAGCGATGCGGTCTTCAAATGCCTACCGCAACGGTGTACAATGCCAGCGCATTTACCTCATTTCCCCTTGTCCCACCTTACAGGTCAGCCAGCTGCCATTTCAGGGGGCCACATGGCAGGCCAACTAACTGCATCACACCTATTTAGGCCAGGAATACGGACAGACAAAGGCACATAGAGAAAATTTAATGTTTGTGCTAAACAGCCTTGTGAAACCTATGTGGTGTATGACCCTCTGCTCACCGTTCTCCTCCATAGGGCATGTCCGCTGGGGCACATAATTATCACTTACAGACTTGATTGTGCAACAATCACAGAATTACCCCCTCTAGTGCAGGTCCTGTCAGTACTCCATTTCCTGGCTAGTGGGTCTTTCCAAACAACGGTAGCCATGGCATCAGGGTTGTCACAGCCAATGTTCTCTAACGTGTTGTCCAGAGTGTTATCTGCCCTGCTGAAACACATGCGCAGCTACATCGTTTTCCCTCAGGTGGAGGATCTGCCGACAGTAAAAGGTGACTTTTATGCCCTGGGACATATCCCCAACATCATTGGTGCCATTGATGGGACATATGTGGCATTTGTCCCCCCGCAGGAATGAACAGGTGTACAGAAACCGCAAAAGCTACCATTCTATGAAGGTGCAGATGGTGTGTTTGGCAGACCAGTACATCTCGCATGTGAATGGCAAGTATCCCGTTTCAGTGCATGATGCTTACATTTTGAGGAATAGCAGCATCCCTTATGTGATGGGGCAACTCCAGAGGCACAGTGTGTGGCTAATAGGTGAGCCTAAAGTCCCCACACAGTTTCATTTGCTGTCTGGGTATGGGAGACTCCTTAATGTTTGGAGGATGTCTAACAGTTGTCCCTCGACATTTACAGGTGACTCTGGCTAGTGACCCCAGTGAGGAATCCCAGGAAAAGGGCAGAGGAACACTACAATGAGGCACATGGGTGAACTAGGAGGATAATAGAGCGCACCTTCGGCCTCCTGAAAGCCAGATTCCGGTGCCTCCATCTGACAGGTGGATCCCTATACTACTCACCGAAGAAAGTGTGCAGATCATCGTGGCCTGCTGTATGTTGCACAACCTGGCTTTGCAACGCCATGTGCCTTTTCTGCAGGAGGATGGGCCTGATAGTGGTCTTGTAGGAGCTGTGAAGCCTGTGGACAGTGAAGAAGGGGAAGCAGAAGAAGAAGATGTAGACAACCCAAACAACATCATCATCATGCAGTACTTCCAGTGAGACACAGGTAAGAGGATGGAACTGCTTCCCACATCTCATACTATTGTAGGAACTAGCATAAATCTGCATTCTTACCTCTGTCTATGGACCCTGACTTGTCACTTTCCATTTCACAGATCTGGATCCCACTTTGTGCTTCTGCTAAGTTTACTGCTGCCCAACAACTGTCAAACATTGGTATGTGGAAATGAATATTGACATTGCTATTTTTCTGAGAGGTTGCAATAACACAATTGTGAAAGTACAGACTGACTCCAGATTGATTTGTGTTTCAAGGGTGTTTATTTCTGTGCTAATAAGTGGAGGTGGTGTGCAATGGGCTGGGGTGATGGTGGAGGAATGTCCATGGCAGAGTCCAGTCTCTTAGTCTCACAGGTGCATTGTCCAATGGGACATAGGAAGGGGAGCAATGGCAGTTTAAGGTGGACAGGGTGACAAAGTGGGACAGAAGGGTGACATTCAGGAGGGTCTTATTTCCTGGCGGGGTCTTGGCAATGTTTTCTGTCTTGTCCTTGGATCTCAGGGACCGTTTGCGGGGTGGTTCTCCTTCTGCAGGGGGTGGGGTGCTGGTGGCCTGTTGGTCCTGTGGCGGTGCCTCCTGTCCACCACCGCCGGCGGAGGTGGAGGGCTGTTCATCGTCCAGGCTAGTGTCAGGGGCCCGTTTGTGTGCCACTGTGTCCCTCATGGTGTTGACAAGGTCTGCCAGAACCCCTGCAATGGTGACCAGGGTGATGTTGATAGATTTCAAGTCCTCCCTGAGCCCAAGGTAGTGTTCCTCCTCCAGCCGCTGAGTCTCCTGAAACTTGGCCAGTACCGTGCCCATGGTCTCCTGGGAATGGTGGTATGCTCCCATGATGTTGGAGAGTGCCTTGTGGAGTGTCGGTTCCCTGGGCCTGCCCTTCCCTGTCGCACAGCAGTCCTCCCAGCTTCCCTGTGATCCTGTGCCTCTGTCCCCTGAATCGTGTGCCTACTGCCACTGACCCCAGGGCCCTGATTTTCTTGGGTTGGTGGGTTTGCGTGGGTTCCCTGTAGTGGTGGACACACTGCTGATTGATGTGTCCTGGAGACAGAGGGATAGGCTCGTTGGGTGGGTGCTGTGGTGGTGTTTCCTAAGGGGAAGGTTCTGTGGTGGCTTGTGACAGTGGCAGGGGAACCGACTGTCCAGAGATCCCTGATGGGGCGGGCTGTTCATCTTGATCCAGGTGTGCAGAGCTGCTGTCATCACTGTGGGCCTCTTCTGTGGGGGGACTGGATATGTCTGGCACCTCCTGTCCGGTGACGTTGGGGATGGGTCCCGTTGGGGTGTAAATGCATAGTTTTAGTATCTGTGTGTGCCATCTTGTGCATTGGGTGAGGTGCCCTCTGCTCCTGTACTTGCATCATTGTGTTTACCCTTTTGTGATAGTTGGTTTGGGGTCTGTGTGGTTATCTGTACTGGACATGCTTAGGTGATGGCGGTCCATGCATAGGTGTTGCATGCATGAAAACCTGGGGTGTCTTTGAGGTACCATGATGTGGTGTGGGTGATGTGTGAGGTGCTGTCTGTTGTGATGTGTGGGGGAATGTGTTTGTGTGTGTTGTGTGAGGTGCGTGGATGTTGTATGAGTGATGGTGTTGTGTGCCTGTGGATTCTGGTGTTGTGTTTGCTAACCTCTCTCTCTGGGCTTTTTCCAAAATTGTTCGTTGTCAGGGGTTGTGGGTAATGTGGGTGTGTGTTTTATAGTGTTGTGGGTGTGTGGGTGTGTGGGTGTGTGGGTGTGGTGTGTGTATGTGTGTCAGGTGTGTGAATTTTGAATTGTCCAATGTGGTTGAGTTTTGTGAGTGTGTGTGTATTTTGAGCGCAGCTGTGTGGTATCAGCAGTTTATCACTGACCTTTGGTGTGGTGGCCTTGTGTGGGTGTCTGTATTGTGTCGGATTCCGACATGTGGGTCGTAATACCTGTAGCGCAATTCCGCCGCCGCAGGGGTATGTTGGCGGTCTTCAGCATGGCGGAGAGCGGGATTTACCACCAGGGTTGTAATGAGGGCCATTATCTTTTGAAAAACATATGCGACCAAGCAACAACATAAGCTATGAATGAATATCAGCATTAACAATGTAATGCAGCAAAAAGTTTGTCAGTCATTTGTCACTGTCCATGTCACCCCTAGCAACCTACCTAACCAAGATTAGCATTAGCATGGGGGTCTTCATGCACAAACAATTTAGAGAAAACATTAATTTGGAAAAATCTACCCAAGAGAGCTATAAAAACAGCGCAATTGGTACCTAGAAGAAAAGGCACAAAATTAGTCTGTCACATTTTCATAGCTACCCATCCAGGATAAATCAGCAACAAGTCAGTCTTCGTCCCCAGGTCATCAATGGTCAGCTACGGATCAGACTCACAGAGTATAAGCCCAATGGTCAGCACTTCGGACATCGTCTCCTGACATAGTCAACTTTCTCCTCGCAGTTCTGATTTTGCACCCCTTGTCATGACTTTTTATTAGGGTCTCCCAGTCCATCCCACTAGTTGCTAATTGGTCAGTCCATTGGAATTTATTACTCAAACTTATAGTTTTTGTTTACCAAACCTCTAATTTTGCATATGCTTCATGTCCCATAAAACTGATTGGTTCTTCTTGCGATGAGAACATCATCCGGCTCTTCTGGTAACAAAATTGTTGCATACGAGTCTTTAGTCAGTGCCTCTATTGTTCAACTCCGGGGAAAGGACATTTAGCCTACACTACACATAATTGTATCAAATTGTCTTCATCATCTCCTGTCCGTTGGTACATTGCAGAATGTGCCAGCTAAGCCGTATGAACTCTGAACAGTTCAAGGTTTCTCCTTCCAGTTACCAGTCCTCGCAAAGCTTTCCGAAGTCTCCACATTATGAGCAAGCAAGGCCCAGCGAAATCAGGCCTTTAGACAGGCTAATTTAAGAATATTAATTTACATAAAACATAGGTTATACACTTCGTTATGACATATTAGTAAATTTTGTTATTCATTTCTCATTATTTTACATCTGTTAATACATATGGCGACCACTCTCCGAGGGCAGATTTTCAATTATACACATTATTTTCTAATATTCATTTTTTCTATGCATTTTTTCTCATTAATTAACAGACATTAATCATTAGCAATTTCTTTAATTATCATATCTGCTCCATCAATCCCTGCTCTGATGACTAAATGTGTCATCACACCTTTCTTGTCAATATTTTACAGATTTGTCTCAGATGTATTTTGCCACCTTCTTGAAGTTTCCCTATAAACTTGTCTCCTAGGTGGTTCTTCCCTCCTCTGATCATTGTTAGATTTTCTTAATCTTCTTTTCTGCCATATTTTGCATGTGCCCCATAATCCTAATATGGAAACAATCACAATTAATATTCCCTGAACAATCTTCCATAATACCACATTCCAAATTTGACTAAACCAATTCCCCACAGAGGCAAATCCATTTCCAACCTTTTCCCAAACCCCTGGTTCCTTTCCATTCTTTCAAATCCTCGCTTGAATTAGTTAAATTAGTAAGTAAGTCTCTTATCTCTTTATCATTCTCTGGTATGTATGAACAACAATGCCTGCCATTAATCATTTTACACACTCCGCTGTCTTTCGCCAAAATTATGTCTAAAACAAGCCTATTTTGAAGTTTCATAGCTCTATCTGCAGCCAATTCAGTATTTAACAGGAGTATTGCCTCTGTAAAGTTTGTCAGCATATTATCCACAATAGTAGACAATTTTCAAATCTTAGTTGCATTAAAAATAACTCCTACAAAAGGAATTATTGCACCAAAAATATCCCCTACAATTGCAGAAGAGGTTTCTCTCCTCTGTCGTTTATGATTTAATTCGGTCACTTTCGGTATCTTCTTTAAGTCATCTATCTGATATATCTTAGGGAAAACTATCCATAAATAGCATGTCCCATACCATACTCTAGGAAGAAAGATAATAAGCATTAAGTCCACAGATATAATAAATTCCAGAAATCACAGGGTCCACACCATTCAACATAAAAGTCCATTTACTCTGAAACAATAACACATGCCTACATTCACCCGTTCCCACAAACAGAGTATCAGTGCTCGACTTTGGCCTATATATACAACGCTTGCCTACGTGTAATGCATCTAAGGCTAATGTCCCTTGTGTTTTAATAGCAGTGTAAGCATAATCATTTTTATAATTCCTTTTCTCCAGTCATTTCTCTAATTTCTCCTTCAATGCCTTCCTTCTATCATCAGTATGTCCTATAAAGCTCTTTTCTAATGAGTTAATAAACAGGTTAAAATGTTATGGTGAGCATAAGCAGTTCCAAATGTTAGTGTTGGTTCAAAGAATCCCCTAACTAATACTGTGTCACGCTCCCTAGCTATTTTACTCAAATATCTAATGATAGGAACAAAGGAAAACACAACATCATGATTTGAATAGAAATATTGAATATACTCTTGGTTATAGAATCTGGTTAGTAGCAGACTTCATGTTATGCCATATGTTAAAGGCAGGCCATGGTACGTAACCCCTTCTTCCACAGAGGAAGGAATTTGCGTACACAGAAGACAATCCTTTGCAACTATTGTTTCCACATACTCAGTCAACATCCGATAGAAAACTCGTGCATTAGTATAGTCATGCAAATAATTTTCATCTAGCTTAAACCTCTCTATAGCTGTCAGTGGAGTAGTTTCAAGAACAGGAGTAATAGCAGCTTCTTTCATCTCATGAATAGACATACCCACAATCATTGTTATAAACTTTATTCCACACATAATTGCCACTCCAACACTCAAATATCTTCAATATCTAATATTTCTAACGTGATTATTTAATTCAGCCATGATCTGTAAAGAATCAGAAAGTAGAAATATCTCTTAGTTAAAATGCAACAGAAAGAAATAAAAAATTGAAAAATCAAGAATATTCTCCTTTCTCGCAGTTTAATTTCACACACAGGAACCCTTTTCTCCTTTGTCAAAATGAGTTAGCAGCTTGTCACATCCAGGTTTTCAAATGTCATATCAGGTTATCAATGTCTTTTCCGGGTTTAATTCAACAGTCTCGATTTATTCTTCTTCAGATTAGCTCAACAACTCAGTCTATTGATTCCCTTCAGGTTGCATCAAAGTACTTGTTGGACCTGGCCCTTTTACAGGGTCATTTCCCAGACTTTTTGCTTTTGCCTCCTTATTTTTCTGACCTTTGTTGGCTGACGTTTTGACTCTGAGCACTTTTTCACTGCTAACCAGTGCTAAAGTGCATGTGCTCTCTCTTACAAATTTGGTATGATTGGATTACACCTGATTGGCATATTTAATTTACCTATAAGTCCCTTGTAAAGTGGTATCCCTATACCCAGGGCCTGTAAATTAAATGCTACTAGTGGGCTTGCAGCGCTGCTTGAGCCACCCACTGAAGTAGCCTGTCAAACCTATCTAAGGCCTGCTAGCGCAGAGCCTGTGTGCACAGTGTCCTGCCACAGGGACCTGGCATCTAAATTTACTTGCCACGCCCAGAACTCCCCTTTTACTACATGTAAGTCACCCCTAAGGTACGCCCTAGCTAGCCCTTTGGGCAGGGTGCCATGCATATAGAAGGCAGGACATGTGCCATGTTGCATGGCCTGTCCTGGTAGTGACAAACAGCCTAACTTGGTGTCTCACTACTGTGAGTGCTGCCCTCTCATAGGATGGCATTGGAAATGCCCTGCCTTATGTGTAAGGGGTATTGTCTGATTTATGAGGGGTAGCGTAGGCATGTTTGGTATGGTTGTGACAGTGGTAAGAAATGCTGCTTACTGGTGTAGGTGTATTTTTTATTACTATCACAGAAATGCCACTTCTCGAAAGTGCGCATTTATTTGTGCTTATAACTTTGGTGTTTTGCAAGCTTGTCTCCAATCAATGTCTGGGCAGACTGACAGTTGGGGCTTTGTGCATACTTCTTAGACAGCCTGAACACAGGGAGGGTGGAGGTGACACAGAGGTGCATCTACATATTGTAAAGCCTTCCTGGGCTGAGAGAAGGGAGAGGCGGGGCACACCTGCATTTGCAAAGACTGTGCCCTGGCCTCACACAATAGGGTCGTTAACCCCCCACTGATGTTTGGAGCCTGTACTGAAAGGAGAGAGGGGGCACTCCCAGAACCAGTTGTAACTGGCTGGAATCTCCTCTCCGTACCATTGAAAAACACTGTAAGAACTGACTATAAGTACAGGGGAATTTTCCCCACAATTTGAACATTCTTGGAACTTGAAACTGGACACAGAACGCTAATGAATGGACTCACCAGGAAACCACCTTGGACTGCTGCCTGGTCACTAGGAGGAACTGCCACCATCTGCACCCCTTGTGCTGGCCTGTAGCTGGACCCACCAGCCCTGTACCTCTTCTTGTGTTGTTGTTCCAAGGGGCAGGGTGCTGTGGCCCCTGACCCCTGCCACGAACTCTACAGCTTGTCTGAAATGTTTGGAAAAAGCGCTTTTTCTGAAAACTGCTGAATCACCGCCGCAGCCCGGGCTGCAGATTTGCCATAGCGCCTTTAAAAGCGCTTTATTTCTGCCCCCTGCATCTACTTGCCCCTAATTCCCTAAGCGGTGCTCCTTTCCTTGAGCCGTCTCATTTGGAAGGAGCAGTGGTGAGGCGAACAGGGACGACGCACTTTTAAAAGCGTTCCTTTGCTTTCCCGTGCCGGAGTCCCCACATCTGCCAGGGAATCCCGAGCGCATCTGAACTGCGCATCAGATATGCCCCCGGGGCACGAGAACGATGAGGATAAGAGCCGGCGCGCTCTTGGAAGGTACCCCCGGGGCATGGCATACTCCAGGACGCCCCCGGAGTGCTGCCAGGCTCCTTCCTCTGCGGGATCTTCCCACGGCAGCCGAGAAGAACAGCCGAGCAGCACGTGCACCGCGTTTAGGAGGAGAGGCCGGCTTCGACGAGTAGACTCCACCCCACTAGGCCCTGAGCTTTGCAGGAGATCGCGGGCCGGTGAAAGCCTCATCGGAGGCCTCGCACCGCCCGGTCTCCCTGGTTGTTCCGAGGCGGGATGTGCCCGCTCGAGTAACCCCCCTCCCTGCCGGAGGGTCCATATCGGCTGGAAGCCACCCCCAAGATCGTGGGTCCCAGAAGGGGCCTAATCCATGAGCCGGAGGGTGTGCGTGCCACCCCCCTCCTCAAATAATCATCACCACGGGCCCCCTCGTATGTTTTGTGGCACTGAAGGTGCCCCTCAAGTTCAAGACAGGTATTCTCGCTGCTAGACCCTCTCTAGATGGTTCTTTTAGGGGCTTGAAGGGGACTGTTGGGCTAACCTGTTTTAGGGGTAACAGAGCATACAGGTGTTGATGGTTCTTTTCGTGGGCATCTTACACCGATCTGATGTCCTGGCTTGCCATATGGTTTAGAGTGCTTCTGATATAGGCCTTTGTGATACTTTTATGACAAGTGTATTTTTTTCTTACTGTAATTCCTGACTACTGCTTATGTTGCAGAATCCTGAGTACTTACGTGTTCTAATGTGACAACTGCATATTCCTGCAGAGTATTAGTAACTTGTGTAACATTCTGACAACTGCTAAGGTAGCAGGGTATTATCCACGTGTAATGTTGGTCTAATTATGTTTTGTGCAATAGAGATTATTTTTACATTGCTCAGTGTTGTGTTTACTTTGTGGTGTATATTTTGCATCACGTGTATTGTGTGTTGTGCAAACGCTTTACACATTGCCTCCAGGTTAAGCCTGACTGCTCGTGCCAAGCTACCAAGGAGGAGAGCAGGGGTTATCTTGGACGTGTAACTCCCAAGCCCTGACTAGAGTGGGCAGGTTCTGCCTGGCTGAGGTGCATGCCCTAGCCAACCAGAAACCCAATTTCTAACAGCACTGATTCGGAGCTTCTCTGTCAAAGCAAAAGGACATAAACTCGTTTTTCCATTCACTTGTTGCAGCATATGCCCACTCAGGACCTGCGTATCTTCGACTTGCTACTTTTTTGCTTTTCAACCTTCGTTCTCCAGCTAATTCTCCTTCACTTAGTTTGTCTTTTCTTGTAGAGTCTACTTCTTCCTTTATTGGCTCATGTATAACCAATTCCTTCTTCTTTCCAATTTGCGATTCAGGCCAATTATCTCCTTTCCTTGATCCTTCTGTCAATATTCTTTTCAAAATTGGACTCTTCTCTTTTCCTCTTTCTATGGTGCTTTCTTTTGATGGACCTGCAATGAGTTCAGGAGGAGTCGGACCACTTT
Source organism: Pleurodeles waltl (assembly GCF_031143425.1). NCBI lineage: Eukaryota > Metazoa > Chordata > Amphibia > Caudata > Salamandridae > Pleurodeles > Pleurodeles waltl. The sequence continues at coordinate 1,330,220,299 of NC_090445.1, forward strand.
GGCTTTGATCCGTCTCAACTCTATCCCCCTCTTGGTCTGGCACTTGATCTGTTTGTGCTTCAGCACCATCTACTTCTGGGAGAACCCTTCTGTGCTTGGTTCTCCGGCTGTAACCTTTGAGTTAGACTCTTGCTCACCCTCCTGAATTTCTTCACTTTCTTCTCTTACAGGGGTGATTGACCCTTCTTCCACTAGCTCTGGGTCAATTTCAGGCTCAGCTTGCTCCGGTTCTGGCTCAAGAAGAGCCTCTTGTTTTGCTGCTGTTGGTGCTCTCAACAACACTTCTTCATGATCCTTCGGACTCACCACTCTCTTGGTATGGCTCGCATGTATCCAGTTAGGTAGCCTTGCACACTTCACAGCTGTCGTAGTTGCCTGCACCACCTGATATGGGCCCTTCCAACGCTGCTCTAGGCAAGTCTTTTGAACATGCTGTTCGATGACAACCCAATCTCCAGCTCTCAGATTGTGACCTGGGTCATGGATGAGTGGCAGGGTAGCAGGTAGCAGCCTGCACCTGCTGAGAGAAAGATCGAACCACATCAGCCAGACCTTTTCAGTAGTCCAACACCATATCATCTCTAATATCGACAAAAGCATATGCTGGAATTGCTGGCAACCTCATTGCTCTGCCCATGAGAATCTCGTGGGGTGACAGTCCTGTCTCTGTCAGGTACATTTCACATTGACATCAACACCAAAGGTAATGCATCTGGCCATTTCAGAGTTGTTGCGGCACACATTTTGGCAATTCTTTATTTCAGTGTACCATTCATATGTTCTACAAGTACTGATGCTTCTGGACGATTACTGCAAGGCAGCTTCTGCTCAATGTTTAATGCTGCACATAAGAGTTTTATCACTTCGTTATTGAAGTGTGTTCCCCTATCTGATTCTAAAGAGATCCTAAATCAGAACCGTGGTATTAACTCTCTAAGTAACAGCTTTGCAACTGTAAGACTCTCATTCCTACGTGTGGGGTGTGCTTCAATCCAATAACTAAACACACACACAATCACCAACACGTACTTCAATCCGCCACAAGCAGGCATCTCAATGAAATCCAACTGCATTCTGCTGAATGGTCCTCCTGCTCTTACAATGTGGCTCAAATTCACCAATGTCCCTTTTCCCACATTTAGTTGCTGACAGATTACACACCAATGACATAGAGCTTCTGCCGCTTGTCCGAACTTCGGATTAAACCAATCAACTTTGAATAACCTAACCATGGCATTCTTTCCAATATGTGCTTGGCCATGATAATACCTGCCCATCTGAGTCAACAAACTGTTTGGCAGTACCATCTGGCCCTCTTCAGAAACCCAAATCTCATCTGGTCTTTGAATTTATTAAAGCTTCATCCAAAGCTTTTTCTCTTCCTTTTCTGCATTTTCCTGCAAGGTTTTCAATTTCTCTAACATGTCAATTATTTTCAAAGCAAAACTTGCACAATTAGTTTCTTCGTCAGGCATTAGTTTCCACGATATACAGTTCTATGCGCAAAATCTTGCGACTTGATCCGCATAATAATTTCCCAAGGTAATGTAATCCTGTGTCTTTTGGTGTGTACTGCTTTTTGCCACAGCAATTTCTTCAGGTAACTGAATTGCGTACAACAACTCTTTTATCTGGTTGCCATTTCTTACTGGAGTTCCAGTCAAGGTCATAAAACCTCGCTTCGACCACAACTGGCCAAAATCATGAACAATTCCAAATCCATATTGACTATCGGTATAGATTGTGACTTTTAACCTTGCAGAAACATAGCAGGCTCTAGTAAGAGCTACCAGCTCTGCCACTTGTGCAGAGTATACACCTGGAAGCCATGAAGCTTCTAATGTGCCTGTAATTGTGCACACAGCATATCCTGCTCTCAATGTGCCTGTTCCATCCCTGAAACACGAACTATCAACAAAGACAATTTGGTCATTTTCTTCTAAACGCATGTCTCTAATGTCAGTCCTTGGTTTTGTACATAGCTCAGTTACTTCAAGACAATCATGCTCAATATCTTCCTCTTTTTCAATTTCAACAGTATCACTTGGAAGTAATGTTGCTGGGTTTAGCACCGTATATCTTTTCAATGTTACATTTGGAGCACCCAAGATGCTCGTATCATACCTCGTCAGTCTTGCACCCGTCAAATATTGAGTTTTCGTCCTTGTTAGTAAAATGTCAACAGAATGTGGTACCATTACTGTCAAAGGGTATCCCATGACTACCCCCTCACATTGGTAAAGACTTTGACCAACTGCGGCTACTGCGTGCAGACAACCCGGTAAAGCTGCTACAACCGGGTCCAAGGTAGCTGAAAAAGAAGCTACTGGGTTATAAGCACCTCCATGGATCTGTGTCAAGACAGACAAAGAGCAAGCATCACGTTCATGACAAAAGAATGTGAAAGGCTTTGTGTAATCAGGCATTCCCAACGCTGGAGCTCTGCACAAACTCTATCTCAATTCAGTGAATGCTTTCATCTGGTCCTCATCTAGGGTAATGGGATCTGTAACTCCCCTATGTTTCAACTGCTGTAAGGGTTTGGCAATTTCAGCAAAATTTGAATTCCACTGTCTACAATACCCAACCATTCCCAGAAACATTCTGGCATCTCTCTGTGAAGTCGGGGGATTTCTCTGCAGGATCATGGTAACTCTCTCCCTCGAAATTCTCCTCAATCCCTTCTCAATCTAGTGTCCCAGATATTTCACTGACTGTTGGCAATATTGTAATTTCACAGGTGAGACTTTGGGGGTCATTCTAACTCTGGCGGGCGGCGGAGGCCGCCCGCCAGAGTTCCCCCGCCAGAACACCGCTCCGCGGTCCGAAGACCGCCGCGGTGATTCTGTGTTTCCCGCTGGGCTGGCGGGCGACCGCCAGAAGGCCGCCCGCCAGCCCAGCGGGAAACCCCTTCCCACGAGGAAGCCGGCTCCGAATGGAGCCGGCGGAGTGGAAAGGGTGCGATGGGTGCAGTTGCACCCGTCGCGCATTTCAGTGTCTGCTAAGCAGACACTGAAATTCTTTGTGGGGCCCTCTTACGGGGGCCCCTGCAGTGCCCATGCCATTGGCATGGGCACTGCAGGGGCCCCCAGGGGCCCCACGACACCCCATACCGCCATCCTGTTCCTGGCGGCCGAACCGCCAGGGACAGGATGGCGGTATGGGGTGTCGGAATCCCCATGGCGGCGCAGCAAGCTGCGCCGCCATGGAGGATTCCTTAGGGCAGCGGAAAACCGTCGGGAGACCGCCGGTTTTCCCTTGCTGACCGCGGCCAGACCGCCGCGGTCAGAATGCCCTTGAGAGCACCGCCAGCCTGTTGGCGGTGCTCTCGCGGTCGTTGACCCTGGCGGTCAATGACCGCCAGGGTCAGAATGACCCCCTTTATGTCCAAACTCTCCCAAATGATTCAACAGGGCAGTCGAGTCATGTTTACACTCGTCTCTTGCTCTGGATGCAATTAGCGAGTCATCAATGTATTGCACCAGAGTCGATTGTCATGGCAATTCCAACGACTCCAGATTATTTTTCAGGATCTGATATAATAGTGACGGTGACTCCGTATATCCTTGTGGAAGCCTGCACCAGCTGTAGATTCTGTCTAAGAATTTGAAACTAAAAAGAAACTGACTATCCTCATGAAGAGGCACAGAAAAGCAAGCTTGTGACAGATCTACTACTGTGAACCACTCTGCATCTAAAGGAATCTGAAACAGTATCACTGCTGGATTGGGCACTATCGGACAACACTTAACCACCATGTCATTCACTTTTCGCAAGTCCTGCACAACTCGTACTTTCCCACATGGCTTTTTCAAATCCATTATCGGTGAATTACATGGGCTACTCACCACTTCTTTCAAAACTCCTTGTTTTAAAAAGTGTCCAATTATTTGTGCCACTTTCATTAAAACATCTTGTGGCATGTTATACTGTGGAAGCTGCGGAAACACTGCATTTGGCTTCAACGTGATTTTAATATCCTCCACTCCCTTAAGTCAGACCTACTTCCTTTCCTGTCAGATCCCACACTTCTTCCTTCACAGTTCCCTGTAAATCTGCTTGCAATTCTTTCACAGTGAACATTGGGAAAAATTCAATCAATGGGTATTCTTTATAGGCATTGTTAACTATCATTGCAGTCGCCTGCTCTTCTTCATCATCACTATTGGTCTGGACTTCTATCCCTGTGTCTGAACAATTGATGGAACATTTGGGTTTGCACAGTAAGTCTCTACCCAATAAGGATACAGGACTTGAATTGCACACCACAAATCTATTTATTCCCTGGTAATTTCCAATTTCGAATTACACTGGTTCTGTGATTGGATTTGTCAACTGTCTGTTCTCCACTCCCACAACTTGTACTGTTCTGCCTGAAAGAGGCAAATTAGGGACTTATATGCTTCTTACTGTAGAGCATGTAGCTCCTGTATCAACCAAGAATGAGATCTTGTAACCCATTACTATTCCCTTCACAAAAGGCCCTCTCTGATCTACTTCTAGGGAAGCAGCAAGCATGCAGGCTCCTTCATCCGGACTGTCACTCATCAATTCTTTGTTTATTTCATCCTCACTGTAAAATGGAAACTGATGCACTGTGTTATTACTACTGTCTTGTCTTTGACCTGTGACCTGCTGATTAAGCATCACCTGTTGCTGCTCCATCGGGGCTTGAGGTATTTGCATTGCCTCTCCAGGTACCATGAGGACCTGCTACTGTGGTGGCAGTAATGGAGCAAATTGTGCAGGCAGCACCTGCATTTGCTGCCCAGGTAGGAAATTATTTCCTCGATTCTGAGCATTAGGAATAAATCCTTTCATTCTTGGGACTTTCACAGTTTGAAATGTACTGACGTCACCTTGTTGAACCACACCCTCCTGCGCCACCAACAGACACTCCTGCTTCCAGTGTCCCACGGTTCCGCACAAATGACACGGTAACATATTTTTCATGCCTTGCATGTCATTCTGAACAACCACAGTCCCTAAGTCCGGACCATGCATGATGTCCATTCCACACCCTCTACCTCTCACTTGAGGCTGGAACATAACAGCTCTCTGCTGTGGCGGCATAGACGGTACTATAGCTCCCTGCACTCCTGTTTGAGCTGCCCTTATTTGCATCACCAGCGCTTTTTCTTTCAACTTTTTCTGTTTCAATTCAATTTTGTCACTACAGTACTTCGCATATTGCAACACCTCACCAAAAGGCTTTGCTTGCCAGCAAATCAAATGACTTTTAATCATCTGCCTTACTTCTGGTCTCAGACCTTCGACAAACCTGAACACAAAATGCAACATGTCTTTCGGCTCAATTGCTTCCTTACCACTGTATTCCTTGAATGGTTTCAACAATCTTTCATAGTAGGTATGTATTGATTCCTTAGACTCTTGGACCGTTCTATCAATCCGCTGCCAATCAATGTTTTTGGGAGAAATCCTTGTTTTCAGGAACTCATTCACTTTATAATAATTTTTCATTACCTCAGGTGAAGGTGCACCTGTTAATTTATCCCTTTCTGGCTCACTTGTTGGCCAATCCACAGCCCTCTTACACTCGACCCACAAACCTGCCGGCACCACTATCTCCAATAGCGTGTTCAAGACTTCCCACAAACATTTGGAAAGCTTCATAATCTCTCTGTTTGTTGATACCACTCAACCAGCTTCTCTCTCAATTTTGGATAATCATTTGTAAATGACAATATGTCACTCCTGTGCCATGGATCCTGAACGAACTGCCCTCCTGGGATTTCACTCAGTGGAAGCATCTTGACTGATTCCCCCTTGTCGCCACCTTCAGCCCCTTCCTGTGAATCCCTTTTTCCTTTAGCTTTTTTCTTTGTCCATCTACCTTCCTACTTCTCTAATGCTCCCCAAATCTGTGCACTCTGTATTAATTCTCTTGTGTGCCTTCATTCCTGTTGATCTCATGTGTTCAAAATCCTTTGCGTCAAAACCTAATCTATAGCTGCGTTTCAAATGCTTTGTTTTCTCAATGTCAATGTTTTCTGCTAACTCTGCCAATTTCTGATGTATTTTACTCAATTCTCTCGTAATCTTTGGGCATAAGCACCTTAGCCCTCCTTCTGTGTAGGATTCTAATCTATTCACACCCATTGTTCCTTCGACTAATTCAGTAACCTCAATATTCAACCTTATTTGATTTATCCGATCCTCACCCTTGGATGCCTTCTGGGGTGTATTTAGACTGTCTAACCACTCACTTATTTGTTGAGCTGACAATCCCTGTAATGAAACGTTACTTTCATTCAGCACTGGTTGTACCACTGTACCTGAAGCTTGCGGTGTCAGAAGTCTCAAACCCTGACTCGCATTCGGCCATTAACTGCATCTGGAAGTGCTACAAGTGGACTAAGATCCATTAAAGGTCTAGATCCATTGAAAGTTTGTCCTGCAGGCGACATTAGCTGCGCAGAATCACTCACTCCCTTCCTAACAAGATTCTGTAAAATGTCATTCTGGTCCCCTACATTTGACTTCTTCCGTGCAAATAAGGGTACTGCTGGACCAACAGTAATTAGTAGCGATATTGCATTTGGAGCTGCCCTAGCACCTGTACCTTGCGGGAATGTTACCCCCATTGCCTGATTCATAACTGGTGTAATATCTGATTGTGTTCCCTGTGTAAACTTCGGTAGAACCTGTGCTTGAGCTGAAGGCAATAACTTTGGTGTCAGATCAGTCTGAATCATCATTGGCTTTGGAAGCACCTGCTCCCTTGGCACCATTATGTTCGAGACTGTCTCAAGAATTGGTACGTCTGGATAATTTCTCTGCACTGAAGGCAGATGTATCTGCGCTTGAACTACATTAGTAGTTCCTGCATTGAGTGTACTCTGTACTACTCCAGGTAATTGTCCCCCTCTGCCTGTCCAGCCCCCTCAGCTCCCTAGGTTTGTGTCAGAGTAGCTGTAGGGGCAGTAGCACTAACGTCTGCCCCCCCTGCATAGGTTGTTGAAGGTGGAGGTCGATCTCTTAACAGCTGCAAAATGAGATCCTCAGCATCAGAATCTTCGTCATGCAAATAAGCCTTTCTCCTTTTCTTTCTCCCTCCACTCTCATCCTCTTTAGCACTATCTTCCTTCTCCACCTCATCTCCCCCTGCAATAGCAGGAAACAATTTAACCTCCTGTAACGTCGCCATCCTCCATCTCTTTTGCTCCCAATCCCATCTAGCTTCAGCTAAAGACTTTTCTACTCATTTCATTCTCCTCTTAAACTTCATCTCCTGTTGCTGTCTGGCCACTAGCTCCCAAACCGCTAAAGCTTCAAAATGTGCTGGTCTCGGTAATGGCTTCATATCGTACAATAACATTCGCAATTGATCCAAAATTCTCAAATTAAACGTTTCATGCTCCGGAAACGATAAAGTTTTTTGTTAACTTGCACCATTGCTTTAAACATAAACACGGTGCTACACCTCGCTCCGCCATCACAATATAGGCCGGAGAATCTTCTGGTGGGGTCGGCTCCCCCATTGATGCCTTAATATAAGTATCACCCTTCATCGCATTCTTAAATGCCTTGAAAAACTTAATTTTACCTGCTTTGTCTACCTTTGATTCAAAATATGAAATGACTTTTACTCCCAAGATTCCCTTCACCCACTTACTCAACCAATTGCCTCTTACAGATGGCTGCCAATCCGCTTGCAGCTCTTCTCACTAACGGACCTATCCCAGCATGGCACGCTCTGATGACACACTCACACACAGCAGCTGACAAAGTCTTGCGGCTCGTCCTCCTTGACTCGATTCACATACCTGCTGGTTTACTACAGGAAGGGATACAATCACTTTAGAGGCCTTACCGATTTTCACCAGTGGCTATTTTGGCTCATATAGCTATTCCTCTTTTTCAGTCTCCCACATTCGCAAGCAAAATTTGACCTGCAAATTTTAGCCTCAACTGATCAATGGGTCTGTTCTGGTGCACATAGAACTTGCCAAATCTCAGTCAAAATCTTTTTTACCCAATTATCACACACACCGAGTTGTTGACTACGCTCGATCAACCTGCTAAACCAGACAGATTACAACACATAAACAAGCGTCTCCTACACTTGTCAATTTACTCCGGAGTCTTAGACCACGCAGAGTCAACACATTACCAACAACCATGTGGACAATTGTTTAGCAGAAAGCACCACACACATGTGAATTTCGGCGACTTCCCTACTCTCATACTACAGAGTACACACACTCCTACTAACCTCAGCTGGAGTACGCAGTCTCCCTACTATACCTCACATACCTCACATTTCACCTGCTATTTGCTTAAACCTGTGCAAGCGCAACCTACCACTTCACACTATCTCAAAAACACACCGAGAACATTCCCAACTTTACTAGCAGGATCCAGGATCTGGGAAAGTCATTTTTTGGCTTAAGGGGACATCATCTTTGCTACCATTGCCATTTCAGAAAAACAAAATTCAAATCTCATAAAATGGGAACAACTAACCCTAACTTAAACTACTACCATAACCAGTAATCACCACATAACTAGTTCCCCAAGGAAACTAACCATCAAGTTGCTACCAAAAACTGCTAGTGCACCCGGTCCTTAGTAAGTAAACTTACAAGGGGTCGCTTATAGGTCGATGAACCTTTTGAATCGCATGGAGTATCCTAGTCATGCAGTGATTACTGAACCAATAATCAACAACAATAAATCAATATCAAACACTTAAGAAACCAAAAAGAAAACCACATTAATCAGAAATAACCATCACTCATAGAAAAGGTTAACAAGTTTCATTCCCTATTGATTACAATTCTAGGTCATCTGTTAGTTCAAAGTGTATTTAATCAATTCTTTATTAATTCACCAGTTAGAAGACATTGGCCCTTATTACAACATTGGCAGTAAAAGCCGCTTACCGCCGTGCAGAAGACTGCCAACGGACCGCCGCAGCCGCGGAATTCCGCCACTGTCATTAGGACCCACTGCTCGAATCCGCCAAAATTGAGACACCCACACAAGTCCGCCACACCAAAGGTCAGTGCTAAACTGGCGAAAACAAAACCTCCACCATCACGCCAACAGAAATACGCCCACACTATCACGACCCACGAATCCACGCGGCGGTCTTTCAACCGCGGTATTCCATTGGCGGTACACACCGCCGCGCTCAAAATACACACACATTGACAAAACACTGCCACATTGGACAATTCAAAATACACACACCTGATACACATACACACACCACTCCCACACACCCATTACAATATCACCCACAAACCCCTACGACCAAAATACCGAAAGAAGGCCAGAGAGAGACACTACAAACTACTACCAAGCATCCACAGGCACACAATACCATCACCCACATAACTTCCACGCACCTCACGCAACACACCACTAAATATCACCCCACTTATCACTACACACACCACCCCACACATCACCCACACCACCCCATGGCACGGCAAAGACACCCCAGGTTCTATGAGGAGGAGCTCAGGGTCATGGTGGAGGAAATCGTCCGGGTAGAGCCACAGCTATTCGGATCACAGGTGCAGCACACCTCCATAGCTAGGAAGATGGAGGTATGGCGAAGAATAGTGGACAGGGTTAACGCAGTGGGACAGCACCCAAGAAATAGGGATGACATCAAGAAGAGGTGGAATGACCTACGGGGGAAGGTGCGTTCCGTGGTCTCAAGACACCACCTTGCAGTTCAGCGGACTGGCGGCGGACCCCCACCTCCTCCCCCACAACTAACAACATGGGAGGAGCAAGTCTTGGCGATTCTGCATCCTGAGGGCCTCGCAGGAGTAGATGGAGGAATGGACTCTGGTAAGGCAATGCGTGACTACTATATCCCCCACCGTACCTGCATGCCATCACATACCCCCACCTTCGCCCTCACCCCCATCACTCCAACTCCTCACAAATGTCCCAATATCACAAACCACCCATCCCAACACCAAGCCCTGCATGCAACAATAAAGCATGGACACCCATCACCAAAGCATGGCCACTGCACATACCCATACACCCCCCTAAATCACCATCACACAAGGTCCCACACAGGAATGCAAGCACTGGGGTACACGGTCACCCACCCATTGCGCACCATGGCACACACAGATGCAATACACATCCTTTTATACCCCTGCAGGACCCCTACCCAACGTCACCGGACTGGAGAGTCCACACATGTCAACACCACCAACAGAAAAGGCCCACAGTGATGACAGCAGCTCTGTCCAACTGGATCTAGATGACCAGCCCGGCTACTCTGGGACCTTGGGACAGTCGGTTCCCCTGACACAGTCACAGGCCACCACAGAGCTTCCCCCCTTTGGAAACACCAGCACAGCACCCACCCAGCGGGCCCATACCTCTGTCCCCAGGACACGTCAATCAGCAGTGTGTCCAACACTACAGGGAAACCAGGCTATTCCACCACCCCAACAACAACAGGGACCTAGGGGCAGTTGCAGTGGGCACACGGTCCAGGGGACAGAGGCCCAGGAACACAGGGGAACTGAGAGGGCTGCTGTGCGACAGGGGAAGGACAGGCCCAGGGAACCCACTCTCCACAAGGCCTTCTCCAACATCATGGGAGCCTACCACCATTCCCAGGAGACGATGGCAGCGGTACTGGCAAAGTTTCAGGAGACCCAGCGGCTGCAGGAGGAACAGTATTTGGGCTTCAAGGAGGAACTCAGATCCATCAATTCCACCCCGGGCACCATCATAGGGGTGCTGAAGGAAGTCCTCAACACCAGGAGGGACACTGTGGCAGAACAAGGGGACCTTGACACTAGCCTGGACGATAAACTGCCCACCACCTCCACCGGCACTAGTGGACAGGAGGCACCGCCACAGGACCATGACACCATCACCTCACCCCCTGCAGAGGGAGAACCACCCCGAAACGGTCCCTGAGATCCAGGACAAAGACAGAGAACGATGCCAAGACCCCCGCCAAGAAATGAGACCACCCTGATTGTCATCCTTCTGTCCCACCTTGTCACCCTGTCCATCTTCAAACTGCCCCAGCTCCACTTCCTATGCCCATTTGGGCAATGCACCTGTAAGACTAATAGACTGGACTCTGCCATGGACATTCCTTCACCATCACCCCTCACCATTTTGCAGCACCCTCCAATATTGAGCACTTAAATAAACACCCTTAAAGCACAAAACAATCTGGAGTCTGTCTGTGATTTTGACATGGTGTATTAGCAATTACAGTGTCAAAATGCTCTTTCAATTGTAATGTCAACATACCTATGTCACACAGCTCTAGTCCATGAGGAAACAAAGCAGATGTCACACAGTGAGACCCACATCTGTGAAATCGTAAGGGAAAGTGACAACTCAGTGACCATACACTGGGTGAAAACACCAGAGAGTAGAGAGGTAGTAGTGTTAAAGTACAACTAGTAGTTAGGTTTGTATTCTTACCTGTGTCTCACTGGAAGTATTGCAGGATCACCGAGTTCCTGTTGTCGATGTCCTCTTCTTCTGCTTCCTCGTCTTCACTGTCCACAGGCTCCACAGCTGCCACAACACCTCCATCTGGACCATCCTCCTGCAGAAAAGGCACCTGTCGTCGCAAAGCTAAGTTGTGAAGCATACAGCAGGCCACGATAATCTGGCACACCTTCTTTGGTGAGTAGAATAGGGATCCACCTGTCATATGGAGGCACCTGAACCTGGCCTTCAGGAGGCCGAAGGTCCGCTCTATAATCCTACGAGTTTGCCCATGGGCCTCATTGTAGCGTTCCTCTGCCCTTGTCCTGGGATTCCTCACTGGGGTCAGTAGCCATGACAGGTTGGGGTAACCAGAGTCACCTGCAAATGGTGAGGGACAACTCTTAGACACACACTAACCTGTAGGGATATCCCCAGACCCAGACAACCAATCCCACTGACTTGCTTCCAGGTGCTCACCTAATAGCCACACACGGTGCCTCTGGAGTTGCCCCATCACATAAGGGATGCTGCTATTCCGCAGGATGTAAGCGTCATGCACTGAGCCAGGTAATTTGGCATTCACATGGGAGATGTACTGGTCTGCCAAACACACCATCTGCACATTCATCGCGAATGATAACTCTTCCGGTTACTGTACACCTGTTCACTCCTGCGGGGGGGTACCAAAGCCACATGTGTCCCATCAATGGCACCTATGATGTTGGGGATATGTCCCAGGGCATAGAAGTCACCTTTCACTGTAGGCAAATCCTCCACCTGAGGGAAAACGATGTAGCTCCGCATGTTTTTCAGCAGGGCAGACAACACTCTGGACAACAAGTTGGAAAACATAGGCTGGGACATCCCTGATGCCATGGCCACTGTTGTTTGAAAAGACCCACTTGCCAGGAAATGTTGTACTGACAGCACCTGCACTAGAGGGGGGATTCCTGTGGGATGGCAGATAGCTGACATCAGGTCTGGCTCCAACTGGGCACATAGTTCCAGGATTGTGGCATGATCAAGCCTGTAGGTGATGATCACATGTCTTTCCTCCATTGTCGACAGGTCCACCAGTGGTCTGTACACCGGAGGATGCCGCCATCTCCTCACATGTCCCAGCGGACGGTGCCTATGAAGGACAACAGCGAGCACAGAGTCAACCAACTCAGAGGTACATTCCCACAGCTTACACAGAACACGATTCATAATCTGAAATTTGCATGTATGAGTGTTGAGGCAAGGCCTAGGTATGTGTGACGCAGTTAAAAATCAAGCCATGTGGGCCCCTGAAATGCCGGCTGCCTGACCTGTAAAGTGGGACAATGGGATGTGAGGTAACTGCGCTGGCGTTGTACACCGTCGCGGTAGGCGGTCGAAGACAGCGGCGCAATTCTGCATTGGTTAACATTGGACCCTATGGGTCCCAGGAGCCAAGGACGATGTACACTGGCGGTGACGGTACGCACTGCCGCGGACGTGACTGCCATTTTCTATCTGTTCAATCACTCGATACCTGATCTTCGACAGGACAGGACCTACACTGCAAGTGCTGCTGTGACCTCAGTCTGGAAGAAACAATGGCTCGTGCGTCTGGGGAAAGGGCCCCTGCCTTCACATCGAAGGAGTTGGACCAACTAGTGGATGGGGTCCTCCCCCTGTACACGCTACTCTACGGTCCTCCAGACAAACACGTAAGTACACTGGGAGCATGCTGTATGGGCTATGCCTGTGTGGAGTGGGGTGGATAAAAGATGGGGGGGGGAGATTGAGGCGTGCATGAAACGACGGTGAGTGCATGTGCCACATGGCAAGGGTAGGCATGGGGGCCAATGACTGTGACGGTGCAGTTGGTAATAACTTTTCTTTTTCCCCTGTACAATTCATGTAGGTCAGCGCACACCAGAAGAAGGACATCTGGCGTGCCATCGCCAAGGACTTCCCGACCCTGGGGTCTATCACAGACAGAGCACCCACTGTCGTAAGAGATGGGAGGACATTCGCCGCTGGAGCAAGAAGACGGCGGAGGCCCAGCTGGGGATGGCCTCCCAACGTGGGGGGGTGCAGTCGCACCATGACCCCCCTGATGTACAGGATCCTGGCAGTGGCGTACCCGGAGTTGGATGGGCGCTTGAGGGCATCACAGCAGCCACAAGGGGGTGAGTACACTCTCATTCAGCTGATTCAGCGCGCAGTGGAGGTGTCTGGGTGTGGGAGGTGGCCTGTGGGTTTCCCTAGGCCAGTGGGAGTGTGCTAGTTAGGTCCCCTTCTTCTGGCAGACCCTGTGGCACCCCACCCCACCTGTGTACAGTGCCAACTACACCTAGTCAGGCTCCTGTGACATCCATGTGTGCAGATGTCGGCCATAGCCTTATAGGCCATGTCCCAAGGATTGAACAGTGGACCCCAAGTGCGTGGTGTAGTGCAGGGGGCTTCTGTGTCTGTCGTGTCCGCCAACGGTAGTGGTAATGCATGCACTCAACATGTCTTTCTTCTGTCGTCCCCCCCTTTTTTGTGGTCTCCCTGTTCTTGTGTGCATTAGCATCATCAGGCGGAGCAGCACTGGCACCGGAGCAGGAGCTGCATCCCACATGACCCTGGAGGGCGAGACTACGGACTCGGAATTCACCAGTGGGAACGAGGGCGAGGGGAGCTCCACGGCGGGGACAGTAGCTGACACCAGTGATACGGATTCGTCCTCTGATGGGAGCTCCCTTGTGGTGGCGGCCCCCGCATCTACAGGTACAGCCACCACCCCCCCTACCAGCACTGCCCTCCCAGAAGCCCCTCAGCCTTTGCCCCGTGCCCGCTCCCCCAGGAGGATGGGCATCACCTTCGCCCCAGGCACCTCAGGCCCTGCCCCAGTCACCCCTGCTGCCCTCAGTGAGGAGGCCATTGACCTCCTCAGGTCTCTCACTGTTGGGCAGTCTACCATTTTGAATGCCATCCAGGGTGTAGAGAGGCAGTTACAACAAACAAATGCATTCCTGGAGGGCATTCCTTCTGGTCAGGCAGCCCTTCATCGAGCTTTTCAGACTCTAGCCTCAGCACTGATGGCGGCTATTGTCCCTGTCTCTAGCCTCCCCCCTCCAACTTCCTCCACCCAGACCCACACCCCTGTACCTCAGCCTACGCCAAGCACACCATCAGACCAGCATGCACACACTTCAACACACAAGGGAAGCTCTGGCAAACATAAGCACCACACATCCCACAGGCACTCACGCAAGCATCAGACACATGCAGACACACCATCATCCACTGCCTCCACTGTGTCCCCCTCCTCCTCGTCTCCCTCCTCCCTCCCAGTCTCGTCTCCACTCACACCTGCATGCACTACATCTACAGCCACTACTTCCATCAACAGCACACACACCACCACACCCCGCTCACATGCAGTCACCACCCCCACTACCATTCACACGTGTGTCTGTGACGCCACCTCCCAAGATACACAAACGCAGGCACACACCCACCCAACAGGCATCCACCTCACGACAGCCTCCAGCACATGCACCTTCACCCAAAGTCACCAAACATACAACCACAACCTCTTCCTCCACTCCCAAACCCCCTCCAGCTACCCATCCCAGTGTTCCCAAGAAACATTTCCTGTCCACCCTTGACCTCTTTCCCTCACCTCCCCCACCCCGTCAGTCTCCTAGGGCCCGACTCTCCAGGTCCCTACCTAGCACCTCAGCCACAACATCTCCGGGACCAGTGGTGCCAGTAATCACCGGATTCTGGAGTGCACCAGCCAGCAGGGCAGCCAGTGTGGCAAGGAGCCACAGCACGGACAGTCCCCCACCTGTCAAGCATCAAAAGTTGGCCAGTGCCCGGCGGGAGAGGGGGAAGACTCCAGCCACCAAAGCCGCTCCCAGGGGTACAGGTGGGAGTGTGGAGTCAGCTGCGGCACCTTCCAAGGTGGGGAAGGGGCACAAGAAACCCGGCAAGTCTGGGAAGGGCATCACGGCAGAGAAGACCGCCATCATCCCCGCTGGCCCGGAGGCCACCGCCATCAGCCCCTTTGGCCAGGAGGCCACCGCCATCATCCCCGCTGCCCAGGAGGCCACCGCCATCAGCCCCGCTGGCCAGGAAGCTACCACCATCATCCCGCTGCCCAGGAGGCCACCGCCATCAGCCCTGCTGAGCCAGACAGGACCGCCAGCACCAGCCCGCTGGGCCAGACAGGACCGCCAGCACCAGCCCCACTGGGCCAGACAGGACCGCCAACACCAGCCCTGCTGGGCCACACAGCACCGCCAGCACCAGCCCCGCTGGGCCAGGCAGGACTGCCAGCAGCTGAGTCACTGCCAAGGACCCCGTCACAACAAGCACCGCTGAACAGGACACCGCCACCACAAGCACCGCTGCCAAGGACACCCCGCCACAAGCACCGCTGAACATGAAACCGCCGCCACAAGCACCGCTGAACAGGACACCTCCGCCACAAGCACCGCTGAACAGGACACTGCCACCACAAGCACCGCTGCCAAAGACACCCCCACCACAAGCACCGCTGAACAGTACACCGCCGCCAAAAGCACCGCTGAACAGGACACCGCTGCCACAAGCACGGCTGGCCCATGAGCGCCAAGGGCACTGACGCTACTGAGTCTACCACGAGCAGGATGAAGCGCTCTGGGCACAAACCCCCTCCAGAACCAGTGGAGAAAGGCATCCACTACCTCTGTCCTTGGCAGGATGAAGCACTCTGGGCACAAAGCCCCCTCCAGAACCAGTGGAGAGATACATCCACTACCTCTGTCCTTGGCAGGATGAAGCGCTCTGGTCACAAAGCCCACTCCAGAACCAGTGGAGAAAGGCATCCACTACCTCTGTCCTTGGCAGGATGAAGCACTCTGAGCACAAAGCCCCCTCAAGAACCAGTGGAGAGATACATCAACTACATCTGTCCTTGGCAGGATGAAGCAATCTGGGCACAAAGCCCCCTTCAGAACCAGTGGAGAGATACATCCACTACCTCTGTCCTTGGCAGGATGAAGCACTCTGGGCACAAAGCCCCCTCCAGAACCAGTGGAGAAAGGCATCCACTACCTCTGTCCTTGGCAGGATGAAGCACTCTGGGCACAAAGCCCCATCCAGAACCAGTGTGAGACTGTGGCTTTGCACTCCCCAGGATTGAACAGTGGGCACACCACCCACTGTAGAGACTTGAGAGACTGTGGCTTTGCACTCCCCAGGATTGAACAGTGGGCAAACCACCCACTGTCGAGACTTGAGAGACTGTGGCTTTGCACTCCCCACGATTGAACAGTGGGCAACCCACCCACTGTAGAGACTTGAGAGACTGTGGCTTTGCACTCCCCAGGATTGAACAGTGGGCAAACCACCCACTGTAGAGACTTGAGAGACTGTGGCTTTGCACTCCCCAGGATTGAACAGTGGGCAACCCACCCACTGTAGAAACTTGAGAGACTGGCTTTGCACTCCCCAGGATTGAACAGTGGGCAACCCACCCACTGTAAAGACTTGAGAGACTGTGGCTTTGCACTCCCCAGGATTGAACAGTGGGCATGGGGCCCCCTCGTGGATTTGGCATTGTACACTCAACCAGCTGAGGTGCCCCCCCTTTCCCTTCCCCCTGAGGTGCCTGTTTTATTGCTATCTGATGCCCCTGCAGTGTCCTCTCCGTCATTTTCGGGTATTGAGTATGGGCCTCACCCATGCTGTGTGGGCCCAGTGTTCCACGGACTTCAATGGAGCAATACCTGGACTACTATTCTTGGTGTATATATTTGTTAATAGTGTATATATATTTTTGCGTACTGGATTTTAATATATTACCATGGTTACACTCATTTCCTTTTGTCTTTGCATTCTTCTGGGGGGTTCGGGGGTGTAACTGTAATGTATCAACATGTATTAGTGTGTGTGTTGTAATGGGTGAGGGTGGGGGTAGGGGTGTTGCGTGTGTGTGTCTCTGTTTTTTCCCTCCCCTGTGTCGCAGGTGCAGTACTCACCGTGGTCTTCGCCGCCGGCGTTCGTGCTCCTGGTAGAGGAGCAAGAAGATAAGGGCAGGGAAAATGTGAAGCTCTGGTTCTGTGGCGTACTGGTTCCTCCTGGGGTGTGTAGAAGTGAGTGTTTTCCCTTCGAAGTCCTGTTTCCACCGTGTTTATGTTTGCGGTGAATCTGCCCCGGAAAAGGTGGCGGATTGGTAGGTTGTGATACTGTGGGCGGTACATTGTCCTGCGTCTGTCTGTTGGCGGTGACCGCCATGCTGTTTGTTTGTACCGCCGTGGCGGTCGGAGTGTTAAAGTGGCTGTCTTTGTTGGCCGTTTCCGCCACGGTCGTAATTCCATTTTTTTTACCGCCGGCCTGTTGGCGGTCTTACCGCCACTTTAACACCGTCTGCCAGGGTTGTAATGACCACCATTATCTTTTGAAAAAACATATGCAACCAAGCAACAGCATAAGCAATGAATATCAGCATTAACAATGTAATTCAGCAATTAAGTTTGTCAGTCATTTGTCACTGTCCATGTCAACCCTAACAGCCTACCTAACCAAGATTAGCATTAGCATGGGGATCTTCAGGCAAAAACAATTTAGAGAAAACATTAATTTGGAAAAATCTACCTAAGAGAGAATTACTATAAAAACAGCGCAGTTGGTACCTAGAAGAAAAGGCACAAAATTAGTCTGTAACATTTTCATTGCTACCGATCCAGGATGGATCAGCAACAAGTCAGTCTTTGCCCACAGGTCATCAATGGTCAGCTACGGATCAGGCTCACAGAGTATAAGCCCAATGGTCAGCACCTCGGACAGCGTCTCCTGATGTCATCAACTTTCTCCTTCTCCTTTCTCCTCGCAGTTCTGATTTTGCACCCCTTGTCATGACTTTTTATTAGGATCTCCCAGTCCATCCCACTAATTGCTAATTGGTCAGTCCACTGGAAGTTATGACTCTAACCTATAGTTTTTGTTTACCAAATCTTTAATTTTACATATGCTTTATGTCCCATAAAACTGATTGATTCTTCTTGCGATGAGAACATCATCCAGCTCTTCAGGTAACAAATTTGTTGTATACGAGTCTTTAGTCAGTGCCTCTATTGTTCAAGTCCTAGGAAAGGCCATTTAGCCTACACTACACCTAATTGTATCAAAATGTCTTCATCATCTCCTATCCGTTGGTACATTGCAGAATGATCCAGCTAAGCCATCTGAACTCTGGACAGTTTCAGATTTGTCCTTTCAGTTACCAGTCCTCGCAAAGCTTTCCGAAGTCTCCACGTTATGAGCAAGCAAGGCCCAGCAAAACCAGGCCTTTAGTCATGCTAATTTAAGAATATGAATGAACATAAAACATAGGTTATACACTTCATTATGACATATTAGTACATTTTGTTATTCATTTGACATTATTTTGCATCTGTTAATACACATGGTGACCACTCTCCGAGGGCACATTTTCAATTATACACATTATTTTCTAATATTATTTTTTTCCATGCATTTTTTCTCATTAATAAACACACATTAATAATTTCTTTAATTAACATATCTGCTCCATCACAAGTCTGGGATTTCTAATTGATAGAATTAGGAAATAGGATAGGCTAATAGCTGCTAGAACCCAAAAATGGGTGCTGCAACAGAGGCAGTTTTTAGGTTTGCCTCCAGATTGGGACATAAACCAGTTCAGGAGCTTCTTGAGATTTACAATAGCAAATGCTTAGCAATAGGCATTTATAGTGCAGGAGTATGTGGTATTGCTATTACATGGAACTTCCGAATTGTGGGAAACAAATTTCTGTGTAGACTTACTGCCTCACGTAGAGCAACTGCAAGCTTTATTTCACATACAGAATTAGGAGTTGCCTTTATTGAAGACTGTTTTAAATTGGCAACATTACATTTGTGGCTAAAGATGTACAGTACCCCCCAGCATACTTTTTCAGGCAGGTACTGTTGAATTATTTTAGCCAGGATAATACAACGCTAACCCCATGGTTATCTTACATAAAAATTACTTTGTATAGTTTCAGGTGTAGTCATTATTTTTATAATCCAGAGAAGATTACCCCAGCCTCAAGACGAAGATTAAAGCAGAGGTATGATTCCCATTGAGAGTAATATAGACCTGTGGACATTTTGGACATGCCAGCGGTCACACAATATATGCAGATTAGTACTACTCAGGAAGATGGAGCCATACCTGTCATGAATCATAAAGCCTGACAGTAGATTTTATTTGATCAGATTAAGGTTGAGCATAGTTTACTAATTGGTGGCCTTCCCTGCACACTTGCCTATGTTATGGGTAGACAGCCCAGTCCACCTTGCACTTTATGCTATTTTGCACTTTGTACAAGTTACCTAAGTTATGTTTTTTACACCCTGTGGTAGTGAAGCAGCTTTTTAAGTCACCAAGGAGGGATTATTTTATCTGCGGAGCTTGCCATCTGCAGAAATCTGTTTCTCTCTACTTAGTTATATAATCACTGCCATGTCTATAAAGACACCTTATGCATTTTAAAATTGATTTTGCTGTTTTTTTAAAGAAATAAAAGATCCTAGGATTTTGTGTTGTGTTTTTAGAAATAGTTAGAAAAACTGGTGTTTTTATGTGATTTTAAAAGAATGAAGTACTGAGACACTATATATGGTTTTTAACAGGATGATTTGGAATTTTGTGTACTTTCATAGCTTTCTTGGCTGAATAATGTTATTGGACAGATTGACTGATTTGATTTTAGTAACAAAAGACTATACCACACACACACACATATACGCACACACACCCACATACACCAACACACACAGCCCAAACACACACATATATCATCTGGTATAACACCGAAAAATGTGCCAGCACTCCAAAGCTGATTCATTTCCATATTTTAATGCGGTGACATGTTTCATTATAAAACACCTTTTTCAAACACGCTGTATATATTAATTTTAAACAAAATTAATTCATTTAGCATTTCCATAGGGTGTTGTTGTAATTGCCTACAATCACTGATTTCCTCACGAGTGAGTTGTACCAGAGGTTGGCCATGTGTTGTGCTTGACCTTCTCCAAGGCTGGCCTGGAGTACATTTACAGCTGTTTTGGCACCTTTAGGGCTGTATTAATTTAGAAATGTATGTTGTAATATGTCATTAGGTTACTCTTTATTCGGTGTTTGTTTTATATTACATGCCCCTCCCAAATCCTTTCTTAAATTTCTCTAAACCTCTCTCATTTAATGGTGCTCCCCATTTTCCAGCTACTTCACCTCATTCAACCCACATTTACTACCAAAATGTATACCTGTGTGTGCAGAGGTCTCCGCCACTCTAGAGATCTCTACACAGAAAAGACAGGAGAGGAGGAGATCACCAGCTGTAGGTTTGTGAATTGCATTTTGCAAGTAGTACTACTGTGGTTCTCCATATCTGCTAATAATAAAGTTTGTGAGTCATGTGCATTGTCATCTGGTTTTAGCTCTGTGCCAAAGCCATGTGAGAGCCAGGAGAAGATAGATACAAAGAGGCTAAGTTTAGTGTGGGGCTTAATGAGTAAAATAAATTAATAAATAAGAAACAAGACCAAGGGCCTCATTAAGACCATGGTGGTCTAATGACTGTGAGGGTCGCAGTCGTGGTCAGACCGCCGCCAATGTGGTGGTCCGAGCGTCATATTACGACCGCGGCAGTAGCACTGCCGTCAGACCGCCAGCACTGCCAGATTTCATCTACACGATGGTCTGGCGGTGCTGGCGATCCTAATCTGCAAGCAGCACCACCCTGGGGATTACGACCCTCTTCCCCTTCAGCGGTTTCCTGGCGGTAACCCCGCTCATGCTCTTGGCATGGGCAGTGCAGGGTCCCCTCGGGCCATCCCCGTTGCAGTGTTCACTGTCTGCTTTGCTGGTGCTCACTACGCACTACAGCATTACTGACTTAAGCTTCTGTTCTCTTGTAGCAGAAGCATCTGTGGTGAAATTCAAGCTCCACAAGCATACTGCTGTAACACTTATCAGTGTTCTCCTATGTAGTCCTATAGTAGACCTGAAAGTTTTGTACAGTCTAGCCAGCGTTCATTTATTACAAATGGAGATCTCCCTGATTCTAATGAACCAAAATAGATGACCTTATGAAGAAACTCCTTGTTACCTGTATAGTAATACTGTAAACAGACCAGTTTTACCCATTTCTTATGGCTCCCGTTTCTTCACTGTCACATAGTGATTCAATATAGGGTCATGGTTTCCTTATACATGTGACTATTATTTTATTAATCTAATACTCAAATCCCTTGATTTTTTTTTATTCTAACATAAAAATAGATAAACAATGCCATAACTAATATTAAGGGCCTTATTGCGAAGCTGGCGGTCTGAAGACTGCCAGCCTCGCAGTGGCGGTCAGACCACCCCAGCTGTGGTGATCTGACCGACACATTACGAGGATGGCGGGCTTACAGCAGTCCTGGTTGTAATCAGCCAGGGCGGCGCTGAACTCTGCACTGCCCTGCTGATTACAACCTTGTTCTCCTCTAGCCTTTTCTTAACAGCCATGGGGAACTGGCAGAGAACAAGTACAAAGGGGGCCCTGCACTGCCCCTGGCATGGGCAATGCAGGGGCCCCCCTGCCCAGCACCCTTCAAATGCACACTGTCTGTGCTGGTGCACCCTGCATACAGCAGCATTGCCGTCAGATCTATTATGAACCAGCGGGAATGCTGCCTCATCTTTCCCACTGGACTGACTGGTAGGAACCTTAGTTCCTGCCCGACAGTCTAGTGGGAAAGTTGTAAAAGGGCCTTTGGGGAGACCCCCACCTCAATGGTCTCCTCACCACGGGTCTGGCGGTTGGCTAAGCCGACCGTAAACTCGTAATAAGACCTTAAATGTGTGACACAGGTTTAACTGAGATTATAAATCCAATTTTAATTTTGGAAGTTTCATTTGGCCTTGAGATTGAATGGAATACTTTGGAGGAATATAGATTTTAATAACTAATAGAAAATAATTCCTTTCTTCTCAGTAAAGGACCGCATTAGCATTTAACACCATCTTGACATTCTGACATTTGATCTGCATTGTTGCAGCTCATCATGCACTGATTTTATCCCTTAAATTATAATTTAGTTTTTTGGAAGATTGAAGAGATCTTGAACTGTGCCTACCACACTAAGGTCTCTTTTCTGCATGTTGCTTTTGTACTAATATCAGCTTCTTTCGAAGTTATACTTTGCCTCCCCTCCTATTAATTACACATCTCTTAGAAGCTTTAAGATTATCTTCTGAAGTAAGCATCTGCAGTATCCAGGATGGTTGTAGTCCTTTCAGTTGTTTTACTAGATCTCAAAAACAGACTAACTTTAGTTATGCCATGTTTGATATCATTTACTGTTTCACTGCCAGTATGGCATTCTTTTTTTCACATATTCCTTTCCACAGACTCTTCCCTCCTCCATCTCTCCTTCACTTCTGAATTCATCCCTCCTTTATCCCTCCCTTACTCTAGTCAATCCAACTAAGAAACTCACATGTCCTTTGTTCAAATTAACTCATGATAATACTAATACTGTACTCATATTTCCCTAAACGAATCCACCACTAATTCCTCTTGGGTTCCGGAGGAGCGCTCTACTAGCCAAAAAGTGATTTGATGCCTCGTCAGAAATAGTAAGTGCTATATAAATACAATTACAATTACAATTGCTGCTGGCTCTATTATGAGCAAGAGACAATGCTGCAGGCTGTTTCCCGCTGGGCCAGCAGGAAACTCGTAATGGGCCCAATGGAGAGACTGCCACCCTGGCGGCAACCTACCCTTCATGCCACGGGCTTTTCTGTCCACCTAAGTCATAATAAGCCCCCAAATGTTTTGCTTAGCTGGTGCAGGAACATCCTACTGCCACCAGCTTCCCCCACTGTACCATTATCATTTAATTCTATAGCAAATGCAAATAAATCATAAATCTTTCTTTAACTTTTCCTAGAGGAGATGAAGCCTAAGGAAATATGTAGCACCTATTTTTTGTAAAGCTAGATTTCAGCAATAAATGTATTCAGAAAATACATTACATTTTCTAATTTGCTCAAATAAGCTGCATACCATGTTTTGTAGTGATGGCTACAAGTACAAAAGGAGCACTGTGTACTATTCATGGCTGGGACAACTTTCTTCTTTATGCTGGTTGGGGACCTGATGCACTATATTATATGAAACCCCACTATATTGTATTATGCCCCATGCCTGCCACGTTGCTAGGACAACTCAATTCCCTGTTGCCTGGGTTGATTTTCTTGAAGAATATGTAGTGGTCAAAAAAATAGACTCCTAAAAAGGAAGAATATTCTCACTGGATGAAAGTTAGGCAGTGATGAACATCACAGTGTAGGAATCGAAGCTAAGAAAAATCACAACTACAAGACGTCAGTGGCGGCTGCCACCAATCTGAGAGGGGGGGTTGGTGGTGGGAGGGGTGGTGGCGGATTAGGGATAAAGACCCTCATTATGAACACGGCGGTAAACACCGCACCACCGGCGGCAGCGGTAAAAACTGCCAACAGAGGAGCGGTCCTGACCGCCAAATAATGAAGTAACGGAAACACAGGCATCCTGAAAACCACCCACCGCCAGCAGAGGAGTGGCGACAACAACGGCAGAGCCCACCCACAGGCCGACGAAAATGCCCAACCCGCCCCTCAAATAATGAACCACTAGACTGCTGTCAGTTCTGGGGTGGGAACCACCGCCACCCAAAGCCAGGCGGAAACAAACCAAATATAAGGAAACACTCAACGGAGGCTAACACAACACGCCGAAGCAGACAGGGATAGAGAGCTGCAGATCATGCCAGCCCTGCTACTTGCTATATACCTCCGCGACTGAGACCGCCGACTAAGTCGGTAAGTACCGCAACCTACGAAACAAGGCAAGAAAGGGCACAGTTACATAACCACCCTCTCCACCCGCCCCGCAATGCTCCTCCAACCCTTCACAGCAGCACAAGCCATACACCCCACAGCAAGAGGTAATTACCCGACACAAGGCAAATCCAACCTGTCCAAAGTACATACATGTGCCCTACACCCACAAACAATGAAACGAGAGACCAGGGATCCAGAGTGTGCCGCCAAAACACAGGCCACACATAAACTTTTAATTGAGCTCTCTGAGCAACCGATTTGTAAGTAAGGCCAATGGCCAGTCCATAGTGTCATGAGTCCCATGGGCTACAATGGCCCCAACCTGACTCTCACAAATGCTATGGTACTCCACCTTATAGGGGCAACAATGGGGCATCCAGGCCCCTCAGGGAACAGAGGCAGGGGGTGGTGGGGGTGGAGATTTACAACAGGGGTGGGCCTTGGATTTGCGTTTGAAAGGTGAAGGGGGTTTGGGTTTGGCCTTGGAAGGCGGGGGAGTGTGCTTGGACCGGGTGGAGCCAGATGGAATTGGCTCAGCATGGGGATTCTTCCTCTCTGGAGAAGGGGCATGGGAATGTGAACAGCGGACAGGGGTGGGCTGTGAACTGGAAGGAGGGGAAAGGGCAAGGAGGTGTTCACTTTAGGGATGAGACGGGGTGGGCCAGTGGGTTGGAATAGGTCAGCACGGGAGAGGAACAGTTTCTTTGGAGCAATTGGGTTGGACCTGGAGAAGGGCGTGGGAGTGGAGGTAGAGGGTGTGGTCGTAAGTGGTGTAGGTGTGCATGTTGTGGGTGCAGGTGACTGGACTATATGCTGAGGTGTGGTGCATGTGTGATGGGTGGGTGTTTTGGTGCGTTTGGGTGCTTTTGGAGGAGGGGGGTGGACACAGTGGGAGAAGACAGTCTGCCAGTGTGAATGTATGTTGTTTGGGTGTCTGCAAGTCTGGTGAGTGTGCTGCATGTGTCAACTAAGGTAGTTGTGATGAGTGCAGGTGTGGTGTCTGGGGTGCATGTATGTATGTGTGCTATTGTGGTGACTGCAGGAATAGTGTCAGCAATAGTGAATGAAGGTGCAGGGCCTGGGGGTGTGTATGTAGAGGGTACAGACAGGGAGGCAGAAGAGGTGGGCACACTGGGGGAAGTGGATGTTGCTGTGTGTGCATGTGTATGTTGGCGGTGTGAATGCTTGTGGTGAGAGGTGTGGTGATTGTGTTTAGAAGTGTGCTTCTTGTGTGTTGAGGTGTGTGCCTGTGTGTCAGAATGTGTGCTTTGGACGGGTGAAGGGAGTGGGGTGCTGGAAGGGGTAGAGGAGGTTGAAGGGGGGATGGAATGACCAGGGACACTGGCTGCCGTCAAAGAGGAGGCCAGAGCCTGAAAAGATCTCTGTAGGCCAGACACAGCACAGTGAATGCCATCCATATAGGCATTCGTCTGCTGCATCCTTGATGCTAGCCCATGGATAGCATTGACGATGGTTGTCTGCCCTACAGATATGGTTCTCA